>NW_022436944.1:54224306-54448957 GCF_009761245.1 Sapajus apella | reverse complement strand
CATGGAATACTACTCAGCACACACACACACACACACACACACACACACACACACACATATACACCATACCATGGACTACTACTCAGCAATTAGAAAAAATGAAAAAGAATGAAATTATATCTTTTTTTTCTTTTTTTGCAGCCACATGGATGGAACTGGATTATCCTAAGTGAAATAACTCAGAAACAGAAAGTTAAATAAAGCACACTCTCACCTGTAAGTGGAGCTAAACAATGGTACCCATGGACATACAGATTAAAATAATAGACACTGGAGATTTCAAAAGGTGGGAGTATGTGTGGGGAGGTAGCTGAGGATTAAAGAATTGCCTATTGAATACAGTGTTCACTATTTGGGTTATGGGTATAGCAAAAGCCCTGACTTCACCACTATGCAATATACCCACATGACAAAACTGCATTTGCAGCAACCCCTAAATCTATGAAAATGGAAATAAAACAGCTTATGATAAATCTTTAAGAAAAAGGACCTCTTCAAGGAGAACTACAAACCACTGCTCAAGGAAATAAGAGAGGACACAACAAATGGAAAAACATTCCATGCTCTTGGACAGGAAGAATCAATATTGTGAAAATGCTATTGATAGATTTATAGATTCAATGCTATCCCCATCAAGTAATTTATAGATTCAATGCTATCCCCGTCAAGCTACCACTGATTTTCTTCACCAAATTGGAAAAAAGTACATTGAATTTCATATGGAACCAAAAAAGAGCCAGTATAACCAAGACAATACTAAGCAAAAAGAACAAAGCTAAAGACAGCATGCTACCTGGCTTCAAACTATACAACAAGGCTACAGTAACCAAAGCAGCATGGTACTGGTACCGAAACAAATATATAGACCAATGGACCAGAACAGAGGCCTCTGGATTAAAACCACATGTCTACAACCATTTGATCTTTGACAAACCTGACAAAAACAAGCAATGGGGAAAGGATTCCCTATTTGATAAATGATGTTGGGAAAACTGGCTGCCCATATGCAGAAAATTGAAACTGGACCCCTTCATTATACCTTATACAAAAATTAACTAAAGATGGATTAAAGACATAAAAATAAGACCTAACACCCTAAAAAACCTAGAAGAAAACCTAGGTAATACCATTTAGGACATAGGCATGGGCAAAGACTTCATGACAAAATCAACAAAAGCAATGGCAACAAAAGCCAAAATTGACAAATGGGATCTAATTAAACTAAAGAGCTTCTGCACAGCAAAAGAAACTATCATCAGAGTGAACAGGCAACCTACAGAATGGGAGGAAATTTTTGCAATCTATTCATCTGACAAAGGGCTAATATCCAGAATCTACAAAGAACTTAAATAAATATACAAGAAAAAAAAAGTGGGCAAAAGATATGAACAGACACTTCTCAAAAGAAGACATTTATGTGACCAACAAGCCTATGAAAAATGCTCATTATTACCGGTCATTTGAGAAATGCAAATGAAAACCACAATGTCATCTCATGCCAGTTAGAATGGTGATCATTAAAAAGTCAGGAAACAACAGATGCTGGAGAGAATGTGGAGAAATAGGAACACTTTTATATGGTTGGTGAAAGTATAAATTAGTTCAACCATTGTGGAAGACAGTGTGACAATTTCAAGGATCTAGAATTAGAAATACCATTTGACCCAGCAACCCAGTACTGGGTATATACCTAAAGGATTATAAATCATTCTACTATAAGGACACATGCACACATATATTTATTGCAGCACTATTCATAATAGCAAAGACTTGAAAGTAACCCAAATGCCCATCAGTGATAGACTGGATAAAGAAAATGTGGCATGTATACACCATGGAATACTATGCAGCCATAAAAATGGATGAGTTTATGTCCTTTGCAGGGACGTGGATGAAGCTGGAAACCGTCATTCTCAGCAAACTAACATAGGAACAGAAAACCAAACACCACATGTTCTCACTCACAGGTGGGCGCTGAACAATAAGAACACACGGACACAGGGAGGGGACCATCACATACCAGGGCCTGTTGGGTGGTGGGGGGGGCAAAGGGAAGGATAGCATTAGGTGAAATACCATGTAGATGACGAGTTGGCAGGTGCAGGAAACCACTGTGACACGTGTATTCCTATTTAACAAACCTGCACATTCTGCACATGTATCCAAGAACTTAAAGTATAATTTAAAAACAAAGAAAACCACAGAACCAAGTCCAAAAACCATGTAATTATTTTAATAGATGCTGAAAGACCACTCAATAAAATTTGACCTACCTTAATAAAAAAGAAAAAGAAAAAAACCGGCCAGGCGCAGTGTCTCATGCCTGTAATCCCAGCACTTTGGGAGGATGAGGGGGTGGATCACGAGGTCAAGAGATTGAGACCATCCTGGCCAACATGGTGAAACCCCATCTCTGCTAAAAATACAAAAATTAGCTGGGCGTGGTGACACACGCCTGTAGTCCCAGCTACTCGAGAAGCTGAGGCAGAAGAATCACTTGAACCTGGAGGTGGAGGTTGCAGTGAGCAGAGATCCTGCCACTGCAACGGAGATCCAGCCTGACAACAGAGCAAGACTCCGTCTCAAAGAAGAAAACAAGAAAACCCCCCATCAAACTGGATATAGAAGAATACATACCTCAAAACAACGAAGGTCATATATGACAAATCCACAGCTAAGGATCGATTGAATGGTGGAAATTGAAGTCTGTTTCTCCCAAACCTGAAAAACACAATGATTTCCACTTTTACTACGTTTATTCAATATAATACTGGAAACCCTGACCAGAACAATGAGGCAAGAGAAAGAAATAAAGGGCTTCCAGATTGAAAAGGAAGAAGTCAAATTAGCTTTGGTGGTAGTACACATGATTTTATATTTTATATCTAGATTCCACCAAACAACTGTTAAAACTGATAAATGAATTCAGTAAAGTTGCAGAATACAAAACTAACATATAAAAACTGGTAATATTTATATATGCTAACAATGAACAAATGGTAAAATAAATTAAGAAAGCAATCTAATTTGTAATAGCTACAAAGAACATAAAATACTGAGGAATCAATTACCCAAACAAGTGAAAGATCTATATACGGGAGATTATAAACACTGATGAAAGAAACTAAAGAGGATAACAAGAAAATTGAAAGATATTTCATGTTCATGGATTGAAAGAATTAGAAGAATTAACATTTTTTACACAGCAATACTTCCTGAAACAAGTTACAGGTACAATGCACCCGCTATCAAGAAATAAATAAATGGAACCAAAAAGACCCTGAGTAAGCAAAGCAGTCTGACTGGGTCTTACTCAAAGCAAAAAGAACAAATCTGGAGGCATCACAGTACCTGACTTCAAAATTTGCTACAAAGTATAGTAACCAAAGAAGCATGGTACTGGCATAAAAACAGTCACATTGACCAATGGAACAGAAGAGAGGACACATATAAATCCGTGCATTTACATTCAACTTATCTTTGACAAACCATCCTTCCTTTTTGACACTCATCAAGCTGTCTCTTGTACAATGTATCCTGTATATAATTTTTTTCCAAAACTAAAAATTTTGAGATCTTAAACTATGGTTATTTCATAATCACTGTGACCTCCAGAAAAACTGTTGTGAAGCTAATAGAGCCTTAATAAATGTTTTCGATAAATAAATTGAATTATAAATCACTAAAGCAACTCTCTACAGTAAATTTAATAATACAATTATAACACACATTGCTTTGTCTCTTAAAAGCAGGTCAATCCTTTCCCTGGCTTATATAATTTGAAGCAGGCACAGAGGAGCTACATTTTAGAAATCTCTCTGGGAGCGTAATATTGAACAGTTCACTGTGCAAGGCCTTTAAAAAGCTTATCTGAGGAAGAGATTTTAGGTAACATGAGGCTAATAGAAGCATACCAATCCATTCTTTCAATTCTTCTGCAATAAATCCCTAGGTAATATAGACAGTATTACATCAAACCATTGAAGAAATTATGTTTTTCAAAATATGAATGGATACCATGCCAACTACCCATATTTAGGAAAATCAAAAAAACAGTGCTTTGCAAATTATAGTCAGGTTTTACATGTGGATATTGCTGAAGATGGCCATTGATTCCACACAGTGTTCTTTTCATGGTAAACCAGAGAAGAACACTTCCCTGTGGTCTTAAAACAAGGAAATATCTGTGCTTTCCCTGAGCAACGTTTAGATTCAACTGTGTGACACCTTCAACAAGTATGTGAGCTTTGAAGTACTTGCTATCAGCTGGTTCTAGCTTACTGTCTACATTTCACCATTTATTACAACTTTTTCACTTTTTTCTCCATGCTTTTATCCTGCTCAAAGATATACATCTCTATAAAACATCTTGAATTATTTTTTGAACAAGTCAAGTTATGAATAAATAAATACAATAAATATAGACAAGCAAATGCGACCAAAATTGAATTTCTTATGTTGGAAAATATTATATCCCTGGGAACTATTTTACAGCTAGTTAAGAAAGTTTACATTTATAAAACTCTGAGCACCCTTCTGGCATTTTTTAAAGTGCCAATAACCAAGAGATTAATGAGCCACTCATCCCTGCATTATCTCATTATCTTAAAATAAGCACTGTTATCCCTTTCCACATTTGTATTTTAAGAAATGAAATCCATGACTAACATCTTGAAACTAATTTAATTGTTTAAAATAGTTCAACAATGAGTTGGAAGTATTTTTAATATATGTCTCAAGGTTCGCACCGCAAATGTTTTTCCTTTTGAAAAATAGCACTTTTACTATTCCCAGTAGTCAGAGCTATGTGTCTTTGTGAATCTGCTTCCTCTCAACACTCCAGCTGCAATTCTAGGTCTAACTTCTCGAGTGGTAACAACTCCATCATTTGAACTTGGAAAACAGTTCATTAGGGAAAGATATTTGGAAAACATATTTTAAGCAATGTTATGGGACATGATGCAAATTTGCCAGTGGATGGAGAATTTGAGACGTTCAAAGACATTAGTTAAGAGGTAGTATTATTGAGTTATTCCTCTCTGAAAAACAATTTGTCATCCCTTTTTTTAGCCATCACCCTAAGATTTTCAGTAAGAAAAAATAGCTTCCAGACTGAGATAACTCTTGAAATGGAGAATCTATTTTAAGAAAAGTTATCTATTTCAAGAAAAAAGACAGTTAATCCGTCCTCTTCTGGAGGCAGGAATTCTATGTGGGGAAAACAGCTATGATCACATGTTGGGAGAGCTAGTTCTAGCCATGCTTTTTGCCTCTAATTAGCTGGAGAAATTGTTGAAATAAAGATGATTTTATCTTATCTTCACGTAGTGGTCCCCAGCACATTGATACAAGATTTGCACAAATCACCTCATCTAATTATACAATAATCTTTAAAAATGTGTATTTATCATCTAATTTAATCCTGTGACAGCCTTACAAATTAGGCATTACAATACTCATTTTCAGATAAGAGCACTGGGGCACAGAGTGAGCTGATATCTAGCTACAGTTTACCACACAGACTATGCTCTTAGTAATAAAAATACATCTCTGCATTTTCTGCCCTACTTAACCACCTTATCATCTACTGAGACCAAGTTAGAAACATGCCAGCTCTTCTTTCTTTCATCATTCCTTACTTCCTTAATTCTCACCTCTCCTTGCATACTCTATGCATATTTCTCTTGCACAGAGCATAAATGCAATGACTCAAAATTTTCTAAAAAAATTGCATAGCTGTCTGACTCATGGACAACATAGTTTTCTTTCACTAAGTTCTGATCTCATTCCTTCTCTTTCTTAAATTCCTCAGTAGTTTCCCATCTTTCACAAAATAATAATAAAAGTCTTCTATATATGTCTTGTTATTTGAAATTGTCCCTCCTACCCACTGTTCTACCTAGACTAAAATGATGTCTTTGGAGACCCAGAAACTGCTGTACACATTCTGATCATACTTATATTGTACTAGTTTTCCATTTCTGTGTAACAAATCAGCTTGAAAACCAAGTCTGTTTATTAGCTGATAGTTCTGTGGCTCAGAAATCCAGGCAGGTTCGGCCTAATGTTTCAAGGGTAAAACCAAGATGTTGGCAGGGCTGTGTGTTGCTTTCTGGGGGCTGTGGGAAAATATCCACTTCCAAGCTTATTCAAATTGTTGGCAGAATTCAGTTATTTGTGGTTGTAGGACTGAAGTCCTTGGCAACCTCCATTTTAAAACTAGCCATTGCATGTTGGATCTTTCCTATGCTTCAAATCTCTCTGCCTCTCTTTTCCCCTGAATATCTCTGGGTTTAGCCAGAAGAAAATTCTCCCTTTTTGAAGACTCCATGTTACTAGGTTCTCCAGAATAATCTAGGATAATCTCCCTATTTTAAGGTCCGTAACTTTTATGTAATCTGCAAAGACTTCTTTGCTATGTAACATAACATATTTGCAGGTTCCAGATATGAGGCCATGAACATCTTTAGGGGTTTATTCTGCCAATAATGCTTATGCAATTATATTTATGTGACCGGCTCTCCCCTCCTTTAAACTTCCCTCTGTAGTTTAAAAACTACAGAACTTCTCTTCCAAAATAATCTCAACAAATGCGAAGCTCTTCTACACTTCTCAGATAATTTCTTCTTCCATTCTCAATAAATGTCTGTTGTATGAAAAAAAAAAAAAAGAAAAAGAGTGCCTTTAAGTGCACTTAGCTTTTCCAGGTCTTTATTCTCTTAAGTAGTTAGGGCCACATGTATTATTTTAGATCCACAATTGTACTAGAAAAATCATCTGTATAACCTTAATTAATATATTTTCTTTTGGAATTTCCATAGTTTCCTGATATTTTATGTGTTGCAGTGTATATACTATATGAATTTTTACAATGAATATATTAGATAAGTATCATTATTCTCATTTTACGGATGAGTAAATCAGAAGCTCATACAGGTTAAGTGACCTGCTAAGGTAAAATAGCAAATGAGAAATACATCCAAAACATGAAGACACATAAGAAGTCACAGCTTACTTTCTGTATTCTCTTTACATATTTCTCCTGCATGGAGTATAAATCTTATCTGTAATTTCTGACTAAATGATAATAATTTATTTATCTGAAAACAATGTGACAATGTTGAAAAATGAAAGGAGACATCATCAAACTCCTTTTCTTGAATAAGACATGGGAGCAAAAATCAATGGCAATTATAATTTGTAAGAATTTATTTGAAGAAAATTAAAACTTAGGGTTTAAGATGGAGGATGGAGTACATGATATTTACCTCTTTCCCACAGCCAGATTCAAACAAAATAAAAGTTTAGTGTTCCTAAAAGGCACAAACCCATAATGGTAAAGGGAACTGGAATCAACAATAGATGAGAAAGCTCAAGAAATCTCTGCACTTTAGAGAGAGAATGGAATGAATGAATACCAAACCACGGAAGAACTATGAGGAAGCTACCAAAGAAGCCCAGGATGTGTTCACTTGGGATCAAGAGAGTCTGGGAGGAGGTATGATGACAAGTAGGAGTAAGAAATAGGCTGGAACATCTTTTAATTGAAAGTGAGCAATATACATCTTTCCATGTGTACAGAGTATAAGCAGCATAGTTTTTACTCCCAACTGAAAAAGAAAATAGGAAGTATCTTCATGGTAGCACCTATGTAAAGCCAAAGCATCTAGTGTTTCTATTGGTAACCCTGTAACCCTTGCTGTTTTAGCCTTTTAATTCCACCAGACTTTTGATCTTCCTCTAGCGCCCTTATTGGCAGAATCTGACATAAACCTAATCAAATGGAGAAAAGTTTGCAAATTCTTAGCCATTGCATCACAATGTATAGAAGGGTGTTTATGGCTTAAAAAAATGGTTTAAACACCAGCATAGACCATAGAGATGCATTCTTTTCCACTTTAGTGCACAATAGGGCTCTATTGCAGAATTATGGCATTATTACCTAATAACTTCAAATATGAATCCTGTTTGAAAATATCCTGGCCTTCTTTTTCTCAGGATAGATCTTCATTGGATATCTCCCAAAGTCCAACACAACGATGTTCCTCTGGATGCTGCTTTTGACTTCATGGCCATACAACTTCAGGGCAAGCCCTTCAACCGAGTCTCCTTTCCTGGACCAAGGCTACCCCATTAGAGCTCCTTGGCTTATGTAGTACCTACAATTAGCTCACTCAGCATACCACTCAGCACACCAAAACAAAATGTTGTTGACTGAAGGTCATAAAAAAGCTAATAAAAAGTTTAAAATTATGAAGAGCTGCATTTAATAAGAAATAAATATCTTTCATTACATTCAGACAGATCTGCCATCACTCAGTCAAAATACATTCCTTGCCTACTGCAAAGAGTGATAATTTCCTAAATTTTCTGAAAAGCAATAATTTACTTTGCAAAATTATTCCCTTTTAGCATTTTTTTCTTTCCCCTCTACTCATGTCCAAGGACTTCTAATTATAAAACTAGAAAACCAAATTGAATAGAATAATAGAATGAAAAGAAAATAAGAGAATACTGAGAGACAGTGGAAATTACTCATTTGTAAGAGGGGATCATTAAACACTTTCACTTCTGTTGGCCTCCAAAAACCAAGGACTCATCCTATTATAATAAGCCTATTGTGGACATTGGTTGTTTCTTCTTGGAGCCCATCCATCATTCACACTGGCATAGGGCATGTATTATGGTCCATTCACTTCATTTGTAATGTGTTTTTCTCATTAGAAAATGTGAACCAAACAAAGCAGTGGCAGAAGAGTCTACAAAAAAGTACTTTATTCTTAATTACATTAAGGAATTCCCTCCCAATTGCACTAAAAACTAATTTAATCAGCATCTTCCTGGGAACATTTTTTCCCCTAAAATCCCTTCTTAATTTAGTTTAGATTAATGATTGTATATCCACAAATGGATAACTCTAATGAAGTGGTCTTTGTAAGCTAAAACACCTTTGAATTGTCAAGGAGAGTATAAATCATCTATTATAGTTACAATGTTACCTTATTATGTTCTTATTATTTAAAAATGAATTATCTGTTTATGACCAATATGGTTGACTCTATTTGACAAACACTAAAAGAATCAGAATAGTTTTAAATGTTTCTGCCAAGTAGGCACCCCCTCCCCTCAACTGTCATCTGCTCTATTACTGTAAAAATTAAGAATCTAGCGCCCCAGATATGACTGACTTGTCCAAATTCAGGTAATAGTAGTACCTGAATGTTTGTTTTCATTTGTGTTGTTTTGTTTTCCACAATGTAGTGGAGAGAGCTACGATCTTGAAATCAGAAAGCCCAGTTCAAGACATATTTTTCTCATTGCCTCTCTAGTTTAAATTGTGTGGATATTACTGAGAATAGCAGTTGAAATAAAAGCTTCAGTGTCCATAATATCATCCAGCATTCTTTCCAACACGGTGCACTAAACCACACATCTCATTCCCAGGACACGTTGGGCAGTATTGTTGACAACTTCATACTACTCTAGGATAATTTCCCGTCACTCCCAATTTATCACCTTCATGTTTATTTTGCAATGCAGACAATATCTGAATACCTACATCAATGTAGGAAATGAAAGAGAACGAATAATTGAAAGCCATATATTTTGAGATTCTACTTTTGGCAGTATTCAAACATGTTCTCAAATAAAACTTGGTTCAGAGTTTCTAATACTTCTTAAGCCAATATAGAGTATGACTAAAAAATAATAAAAATGGAAACAAACATTTACTGAGTGTATTTATTGTGCCACATGTTTTACATATGCTATCATCCTTAATTTCTAAAAAGCCCTATAAGGTAAGTATCATTATTTTTCACTATACCCTCTCTCACTGGCTATAAAATACCCAAACACAAGCACAGAAAAATGAAGCAAGAGGAACAAAATGATCTGGAAGACTTGACGATCTGAATGCTATACTTCTGAGCACTGATAGTTGAATGTCCTAAGTGACTGCAAATGCCTCTATCCTCCAGGTAGGTAGCACAACATAGTAAAAGGAGACATGATCTTGAAATAGGAAAACTTGGTTCAAGACATGTCTCCCCTACCCCTTATCTAGTTTAAATTGTGCAAAAATTTAACAAGAAATCATTATGTGCCATATATTAGGATAAAGGGCTTGAAATAGAATGAATGATGTGTAAAATTCAGAACTTCCCTCTTAAGCTTACAATCTAGTAAGAAAAAGGAAATACAAACAATAACAAAAATAACTGAAAAGAGTAATGGATGCTTATGCACATGAACACACAAAGAGTACATAGTAGAGAGTAATTAAAAATATGCTAAGGGTGCGGGTTATAAAAATACTCTTTTCTTCTTTTGTGTTTTTCCCAAAGCAGAAACTGGCACTAGGACTGAAATATACATAGCATGTTAGACAATTCCAGGAGGCAGAACTGATGAGGTAGAAAGAGTTAAGAAAGGTTGAAAGAGTCAGTACACTTAGTTCTTTTGCAAGGCATAAAAATATAAAATATAGCGAAGTTGGAAGATGTTAACAAGCAGATATTATGAAGCTTATACTAATTTTTCAAAGTAAGCATTATGTCAGTAGTTTGAGCCTAGTGTTGTTGGATCAGTGTTTTTGAAACAGAATAGACTAGAACTCCCTCATGTAAATGGAGGAAGGCTTTACAGAGACGTCAAAGGAGTTGGACCTTGATGAACAAAATAGAAAGAGTGATACTTATTCAGAGCAGAGGAATAACATTAACAAAAATGTAGAGAAATCAAAGAATGTGGTTTACATTTTTAATGACAAGTTTTCATCTACAAAAAATTAGGGAAAAGGTACCATCTTGGGTCTATTTGTAAATCATAGCTGGAAATATACAAGAAGAAGAGATTGTTAAGAGCCTTATGCACTCTTGCTTTGATTGGGGCTTTAATCATCATTGGAAAAGCTACACTAATCCCTAAAAGAGGGGAATATGCTCAAAGTCCCTCTGATTAATATTTCTCCCATTGTTCTCATAGCTGAACTAAATAAACAGTCATTTGTCTTTCTGCATTTCATAGAAGACTTCACACTACACAGCCCTAAATATCTCTGGTAACATAAGAAGTAGGCCTGGGAAATCATACTCCTACAAGATAATAACAACATATCTGATGTTATTATTATCCAGGATAACAGGGATATTAAGAAAAAATATTTTGTGTAGCAAGTTATAAAATTCAGTAGAACCTATGGACCCCATATCAAGATTACTTTACTTCAAATCCTCAACTATATGTGTTTTATATTCCTAATATATGGAAAATAATAATTTTTTAAAAGTCACTTTAACTTGATATAAATAATAGTTTTGTTTTCAAATTTTCCACTCCCAAGCATACAATTCTGAATTCTTTTCCCAGGCTCAACTCTGACATGACTATCTCTAACTCATATTCTCCGTAGACAGCGTATATGGTGAATCAGTTGCTTCCACCCTCACACAGCATTAACAATTTTGGACACCACCATTTGGACACCTTGGGCCTCTGTGTTATCAAATTTTACTAGAGACATACATATAAAAGAAGGGGGCTTTAAGAAGAAAAGAGCCCTCAGATAACCTCCACCCAAAGTAGCTTATCTGTTTATATCTTAAGTTCACAACATACAGTTAACTGAGGAAATACAGGCATAAAACCTGTAGGGAGAGTCCAAATATCCAAAAACTCCTATAAAGAACTATGCCATTTGCTAATGACTTATGCTTAACGGAAGTAAGCAATGAGATATGGAGGGAAGCACCTTAATGTGTGATTTTTTAAGTAGAAATAATTCTTGATGCTTCATGTGAGTAAAAATTCTATACTATACATGCGAAATAAATTTAGTAACACAATGATTAATCAAAACTTTGGGACTTCGGAGTGATAAGAATGTGGAGAAAGAGTGAGCTAAATTTGAATAAAGACCAACTTTGCCAACTATGTTGAACCAAAGAAGTTGTTTTACAGATTGCAATTGTAAACAGCTCTTTAAACAGAAGGGTATTGAATCATCAGGCTTCATGAGGAAAGGTTGAAGCCTCTCGCTCTTTCCCTGCTTTCTGGCAATGCAATCATAGGACTGATTCGGGCATCACTGCCTGCCTTGTGCTAGTCTTAGCCTCCTGTTAAGAATGTAAAGCTCAACAGAAGCTATGAACATCTGAAATGCTGAGTTAGAGATCAACAAACCCTCCTACACTGGCACACGAGTGACATTTATTTTAAGCCATTTTCCCTAATACATTGTGGGATAAAAAGCCTGGAACCCTGCAGATGCATCATCTGGGATCCATCTCTTTTTAAGTCTGTCTTCCATTAGTGCCTTGTTTAGACCCTGTTCTTGTAATGCGTTTGGTGCTCTGATGTATCTATGTATTTGTCTCCTGCACTAGACTGTGCTCTCCTTGAGGGCAGGGGCCAAGTCCTCTTCTGCTTGCCTCATCCCACAGGACATTGCTGACATAATGAATGTCTGCTAAATTGTATTGAATTGCATAATGCTTTGTTAAAAGCTTTCTCAGTGATCTCAAGAGTGTGTCTTTGATAGGCCTGAGGAACACTTGGGGATTACACCTGTCTGGAGGCTCTCATGCTATTGAGGACCCAAGCAGGAATCTTTATAGCAACCAAGGTAACTCATCATTTAATTTATTATCTAATTTATATTTTATTATAATCTAATGAATTATCTAACATCCAAGTCATACTCTAAAAAATAATGTTGGCTAAAAGCAATGTAGTTTTCCTGAATATGGAGGCTGATCTTTCTGGATTTAGGATCGCTTGCTTGGGTCGTGGTCATGATGGGGGTGAGGGACATCTTCCATATTATTTAATTACCGAAAGCTTTTGGAATAATAGATGACTTCCCAAAGGCCTATTTGAGCTTTACCAATAAACCCAATAGTTTCTTTGTCTTAATCTAATCTGATATTATTACAAAAAATGGATATATATTGAATTCATGAAATTTGAGCATAAAAGTAAAATTTAAAGTTATAGAAAACAAGGAAGCATGAGGTGGTGACTTTTGATTGGAAATGTAGGGAACGTATTACTAAGAAAGCATTTAAGCTAAAATCCGAATGAAAGGAACAAGTCAGATGTGAAAATGTCATAAGAAAGGACATTTACAAGTAGTGAGATCAGAGTCTACAAAGGTCTTGATGTAGGAACCATCTTGGTGAAGTGTAGAGACAGAAAAAAACGTGACTGGTGTGGGCAGGGAAATCGGAGGCACAAGAAGAGCTGAGAAAGGGAGACGAGGCCATGCCACAGAACAAAATCACATTCGATTCTACAGACCAAATTATTATCTTTTCCCTGTATAGAGCACCCCAGTCTTTCAAACACCCCAGCCTTCAAAAAGTGGTTTCCGGCGTTAGTAACACCTTACCAGATTTAAGAGTGACCATTAAGTAAGACCTATTTTGGAGTAGAGTGAGGAATTAACTAGAATGAGGAGTGAGGCAAGAGGATAATTGGGACAATTGAGCCTTTCTCCCTCTAGAGCAGCCTACAACAGGCTTTCTGAGCCCAGAGTTTGCTGTCGGTTGAGGAAGCAACGGAAGCTGTCCTGAGAAATTTGTAAACCCTGGCAGAGTCACTGCTGATCAGCTTGGCCATCTGCTTGCCCAATCAATTCTGACCTGACACAGCATCAATAGACTGTACAAGATGTGATTTCTTCCTTGCAGATACTGCTATACCGTTGGATGGAAAATATATTTCACAAATATTATGATGGGAAGATACAAACTCCATCCCCGTGAATTCTGCATTCAATCTGAACAGTCTCTTAGGATAAACACAAGGCTCTCTGTTCCTTCTGGACAAACTCAGAATCAGGAAAATTGAAAGCCTACCTACACCCTTGCAAAATTACATTCTAGTTTAATTAATGTTTTCCTCGTGGCTGAAGTGGCCACTTAAGAAAACATAATGACAGTGTTAGGATGTTTAATTGCTGCTTAATCAGTATCTCTACAGCTCCTGCTGGAAAGAATGGAGGAAGAAATTGTTGAATTTGAAACTGAATGAAATACCACTATATCAACCCTAGAGAAATCTCTCACTTGTTTGTGAGTAATATTCAGAGACTTGAGTAGGTTTTCCATTGGCACCTGTGAGTCTGCCACGTGGACCACTTTGAGAGCAGACAGAAGGGAGCTGCTAGGGGCCAAGCAAGTAGCAGATCTTATCAGTTTGGTGGGACCCAGTTCAAAGCATCAAAGATAAGCCCAAATCTGTAATCACTATCCTGAACTTAACCCCCATATTTCTAAATAGAACAAGTTTTTCATAAAGTGGGAAAACATCCTAATGGTATGGCCGCTCTGAATTCAGCCTAATAGTAGCATTAACAGATAGCTGGCCAGGGATCAGATCATGGTTTGGGAATGAGAAAGGATTCCTCTCCATATGCTTCTGTAATTGGCCAATAAAGGTGTTAGATCTAGGATGATTAGGTGTATTCTACATTGCTAAATTTAAAGCCAGATTTGTCATCACATATTCAACATTGTGTTCTGGTTCACTATCAATTCCTCAGTGTCTAACACAGTGTCTAGCACCTGTGTAGACACTTGGCAATTAGCTGTTGAATTAATTGTTGTGCCCCTCTAGTTATGTTATAAATAGTTATATCCTGCTAAAGGTTTGTTCATAATTCCCGGTTTGTGATTAAACAAGAGAAAGCCTCAGCAATAAATCTACCTCCAGCAAACTGCATGGTCTCCTTACTGTATCAGTATAGTGCCAATACAAATAGGACACTTGCAGTTTCCTCGTAGTTTGGACACTCTGGAACAAAAAGGAAAAAGAACAAGTAGTAGCCAACGAACCATCTCAGATTTGTAGCTTAGTGATTAGGAGTGGAAATTAGATATTTTCTGGAGAAGTAAAGCGTAACTCAAGAAGTCAAATCTAAGACAATCCAAGAATTCATGAATTCAGCCTGTTGGTGAAGATGTTTAGCCGCTTAAGCCTGCTTTGTTCATCCTAAAATTCAGTTAAAGAATAATTTTGGGGTAAAGGCAAACATTCACATTACAATCACACAAACATTCACAGCATTACATCATGATAAGGATAAGCAAATAAGAAACAAAAATAATTTACATGTTTATAGTAAGCAGGAATCAAACATAGGCCACATTTTCATAGGAAGCAATTTTTGAAGGCAGTTTTGGTACAGAGCTCCTCTTTGTCAAAGTGTGATCCTTAGATGGGCAGAAGAAGCATGATCTGGGAGCTTGTTAGAAATGCAAAATCTCAGACCCTACCTTGGACAAAATCAGAATCTACATTTGACTGAGATGCCCAGGTGCTTCATGTACCTTTTAAAATTTCAGAAGCACTGCTCTAGGTTCCAATTTTTACCATTAGCTAGGTGACTTTCAGAAAGTTGATTAAGTTCCCATGCCTCAATTCCTTCACCTGGAAATCAGGGATAATAAATTAACATTATATACTGAAATTGAAGATAAAATGAGACAACACAAATATATTGCTCAGAACAAAGTCCACAATCTTTTAAGCACTCAACATATATCAACTATTGTTATAATTTGGTAAGGAAAATCTTTGAATCCAAATTACCAGATCCAAGAAGGTTGTTTTTGTTTGTTTTTTTTTTTAAATGTGAAACTCAGGAAAGAGTTACAAACAAAATGGTGTCTGAATTATAGAAGAGAGTTTTCCTAGAAGCATTCAGTTGAGAGATTTCTTTCTTCTTTTTTAACTGTATGTATATCAGAAGGATCTATGTGTTTTCCTGCTACAGCACTGTAATGTTCCTCAGGCCTGTGAATATAGTTGGAAAATTTTCTAAAGCATGAGTTATCATCTATTCTTGCTTTGTGCAGCCTTGCTTTCTAGATATTAGGAAGCTACAACTTTGACACAATACATGTATACATATATACACACATATATATCTACAATACATATGTGTGTGCGTATGTGGCTATATATATATATAACATTGAATACTATTCATCCATAAAAATAATTAAATATTGTCTTTTGCAGCAACAGGGATGGAACTTGGAACTGGAGGCCATTATCCTAAGTGAAATAACTCAGAAACAGAAATTTAAATACTGCATGATCTTACTTATACGTAGGACCAAGACTATGGGTGTACATAAAAATACAGAGTGTAATAATAGACATTGGAGACTCCAAAAGGTGAGAGACTTAGAGGGAAAATGAAGGTTAAAAAATTGCCTCTTGGGTGCACTGTTCACCATTTGGGTGATGGATACACTGAAGGCCCAGACTTCACTATTCAATACATGCATATAAGAAATTTGCATTTATAAAATATATAAAAATATTTAAAAATGAAAAAAACATTGCCCAAAGATGTCTTTATTCTTGTTGAGCTGTAACAATATTTTATTATTTGAATTATTTGAAAAAGTATAAATAGGCTGGTGTGGTGGTTCATGCTTGTAATCCTAGCACTTTGGGAGGCCAAGGGAGGTGGATTGCCTGAGCTCAGGAGTTTGAGACCAGTCTGGGCAACATGGTGAAACCCTGTCTCTACTAAAATATAAAAAATTAGCCAGGTATGGTGGTGGGCGTCTATAGTCCCAGCTACTCGGGGGGCTGCAGCAGGAGAATTGCTTGAACCCAAGAGGTGGAAGTTGCAGTGAGCCAAGATCCAGCCACTGCACTCCAGCCTGGGGAACAGAATGAGACTCCATCTCCAAAAAAAAAAAAAAAACAAAAGAAAAAAGAAAGAAAAAGTATAAATTATTGGCAGTTTGCAAAAATAATATCTAATTACCTATTGACTATGAGTACTTTGAGAGAAGAAACTTTATCTCTTTAATTCTTGTATACAAATACCAAAATTAATTCACAGTATATGGAAATTACTAAAAAAAAAGGTAGAACTCAAAAAAGTTAACATATTTTCTATATAAAGTTCAAGTCAAAAAGTCTGTTTAGCACATTTCTAAATGTTTGTTAATTTTATGTTTTTATGTGCTTTCATAATGATGCTTATCTAGCAGCTACTAGAGAATTTTACAGAGATTGGTCAAAGGAAACCTTGCTATTTTCCAATGAAAGCATTTAGATAGAACATCTATAAAATAAGTTCTGCAACTGGCAAAACTTATACAAACTTGGTTCACTTATCCAAACCTGAGCTAATATCATATAAATAATCTGAATAATGTAATTAAAATTTGTCACACAACCGCTCATAAAGCAAGAATATATTTGAAGGGTCATGTTCCCATAAATACTGGATCGATTTGAGAAGTTACTCAGAAGAGGTCAAAGTCATTTTGTAGATTTTCCAACAACAGGAACTGATGTGCAGGAGCTAGATGTGATTTCAGATGAACTCTTTCTGGTAGCCTGCTGGAAGGGGTATCTCAGTGACTATTGTTAAGTGAAACATGAACAACTTTAAAAGAACTTCATATGATTCTTAATCTTCACCCAGGAACTTGTGGTTTCTTACATTTTGGGGGAAAAGGAGTTTGTGGCTTTGACAACTATTTTTGTCTTTTTACTTTCTCTCTTTTTTATGGGGTAGGGAGAGAGGTCTGGGGGAAAGAGAAATTGTATGAAAAAAAAGAGAAAGAAAAATGTAATCATGTTTAGCAATAATTTATTTTGACAAATTTAGGATTCAAAATCCCTTCTGGGCATTTTTACTTTTTTAACTTAGAGAGGGTCTGAATTCTGCTTCTAGGAGGTAATTATAGTTAGTAAGACCTGACATTCTTTTTTTTTTTTTTTTTTTTGAGATGGAGTTTTGCTGTTGTTACCCAGGCTGGAGTACAATGGCGCGATCTCGGCTCACCGCAACCTCCACCTCCTGGGTTCAAGCAATTCTCCTGCCTCAGCCTCCTGAGTAGCTGGGATTACAGGCACGCGCCACCATGCCCAGTTAATGTTTTGTATTTTTAGTAGAGACGGGGTTTCACCATGTTGGCCATGATGGTCTCGATCTCTTGACCTCATGATCCACCCACCTCGGCCTCCCAAACTGCTGGGATTACAGGCCTGAGCCACTGTGCCCAGCCAAGACCTGACATTCTTAAATGTTCTACCAGAGCATGATTAAGGTAGGGTATTAATTGTGTTTTTAAAAAAAAAAAAAGCGACTTTTTTTTTTTTTTTCTAAATGGGCTCAATGATCTATTTGCTACCATTGTGTTATTGTGGAATTTTTTACAAAGTTATGATGGCAAAAAAAAAAGTAATCTATGTGGTGAAAGTAAAAAGTTTCACTTTTGCATGCCAGATTTCAATTGCATCTTCTTATTGAATAGAAGTTCAATAGCATCTTTAAATAATTCTTTCTAGATAAATACTTAAGTGAATATGCAAAATGACTTCAGGAATTTTAGATGCAACATAAACCTTCAGGTCTCTGTGCTTATTCAGTGCCACTATCGTCTGTTTATCTTTTAAGGTCAGGAATTATTCTTACTTGTGTAAAACAATCATTTGCTGTACTCCAAGGGCAAAATGTATCATTTGAATTACCTGATAGTTCCTTCAGATAGTTCAATAAATACTAAACCAGCAAGGGACAGCAAGGTGAATGGAAGCAGTAGTATTCTAAGAACTGACTTTGTTTTCTTGTGAACAAAGAAAAGTGTGATGACAGAAAACTAGCATTTATTGAGTGAGCTCTGTCAGGCATTCTACTTATCTTGTTAACTTGATATTCCAAATTTTCTGTTAGGAACTGTTTGCCATTTATAGGTATAAAAATTGTCAGAATCGAAATGGAGTCACTTGTGTTATAAACAAAAAGGCCAAACTGAAATACAGCCAGGGAAGGCCATGAAGAGAGGGTTCTTATGCATAAATGTCTAATAACAAAAACTGTCACAAAAGACACAATAAAAACCACAACTTTGCACAATGGTCTTTGAAACCTTATGCAAAAAATACTTTTGCAAGGACATCTGTCCAGCAGTTAACTGCCTGTTAAAACTTGAATTAGTGTAACTCTAGTTATTGATCTTTATAGCCCAAAATAATTATTTCAAAGAGATCATGCAATTCTCTTCATTTTATTTCCTTTAACACTCTTTGTCTTCCTTTACCTCCTGAACATGCACATGGTCTATTATAGTATGTGTATTCAATACCATTGCAATGCCAAATCCCAAATAAATATTATTTTCTTTTAGAGAACCTCCCTCTGTTACTTAGTTTGACACAGGTTATGATGCTACTAAATAGCGAAGGCATTGTCTCCGTATTGAAAATGAAATAAAATTTGTCCAAACAAAAACGCATTTTCTATTCTTCACTACCAATTTGAAACAGAATGTATGATAGTTAAAAGTGCACTCTTCTCCTCCATATAGGTTGCTACCACAAGGTAGATGATGAAGCATTGATTTTGGTAAGTTCTCGTGGGCCTTGTTTCAGAAAAAGCTGTGCGTTAGATGGTGTTTATCTTCATGTAGTTGGGTTTTGCCACTCTCCTACTTCACAGTTATTGTTCCCTTTCTTCCCCCTTCAAGGAAAGGATTGCTCATCATTGTTAACTGCTGAAGGCTTTACCACTTCAAGATTTTCTCAGATGTGCCAACCAATTATTTTGGTTTAAACGCTTGAAGATTTTTAGGCATCCTGGGGAGATACTTGGGGAGTATAATTGCCTTTGTAATGCTATAAAATAACATACTGAGACCAAGTGTGAGGTGCTACAACTAAACCCCAGCACGGTGGCAGCAGACACAGAGAGGGCAGCAAGGAACAAAGAGAAGACTGTTCAGACCTCAGCCTCTCATTGCAGTGGTTTCATTGATCTTTTCTTCCCTCAATCTTTGATCAGTGTCAGTGCTACCACCTTTCAACAAACTGTTTGGACCAAAACTCTCATGGTGCGCTTGATTTCTCTAGTAAGCAGTCAATCTATTTTCAATACATACCCCAAGTCCATTCACTTTTCTATGTTATCCTCTAAGCCAGGCTTCTGTTTCTCCCATAAAGTCTACAGGAGTCTCCCAACTGACCTCCTGGTCTCCATTTTTCCTTTCTATAATCTATTTTCCATACCGTCGGAGTCATATTTTTAGAACTTTAACCAATCATCTCACACGACTGGTTAAGGCCTTCGAATGGCTTTCGCCAATGGCCTTAGAATACAGTCCCTTCTCGTTTTCCTAAATATCCCAACATGACCAGGATCCTGGCTACCTTTCTTGTCATGGTCTATCATCCCAATCTAGCTTCTGACTCCTTCCTGTTTCTTGAACATGCCAACATATTGTTTCCTCAGAGCCTGTTTACTTCCTACGTCTACCTCAGTTGCTGTTCTTCTTAATTTTAGCATCACACACTTACTTTATTAGGTTGCTGTTCAAACATCATCCGTTCAGAAAAATAATCCTGTTCATATACAATTGTAAATAGTGTATTTCCATAACTCCTCCTCCACTTCTGTTTTATAAGACCTCTGTTATATTTCTTCATAATACTCATGTTTATCTCAAATATATCAACCCTTCTACTTATTTTTCCTTGTCTATTTTCCCCAGTAAATACATCCAAAATACACCCCAAAATGGAGTTTGTGTTGTGTTAGAGTGTCTAGTACATACCCCACCTCCCCGCACACATATTTGTATATATGTAGGCATATACAAATATACCTATGTATATGCCTTATATATACATACATACATATATTTGAAGTAATACAAAATTTTTGTACAGCATACAGAAAAAAACAATTCTTACTTATCAAACTTTTTTTTTGGAAACAGTCTTGTTCTGTGGCCCAAGCTGGGGTACAGTGTCACAATCTCTGCTTACCACAATCTCTGCCTCCCAAGTTCAAGTGATTCTCCTGCCTCAGCCTCCTGAGTGGCTGAGACTACAGGCACCCGCAAGCAAGCCTGGCTAATTTTTGTATTTTTAGTAGAGACAGGGTTTCACTATGTTGGCCAGGCTGATCTAGAACTCCTGACCTAGTGATCCACACTCCTCAGCCTCCCAAAGTGCTGGGATTACAGGTGTAAGCTACCATGCCAAGCTATCATTTTTTAAAACTAAAGAAATGATTAGTCACCTTTAGTGAATTCCACTAATAATTCTTCATAAATTAGATTGTTTTTGTCTTTAAAATTCTACATTCTCACTTCAGCTAATCTGAACTACTTGGGGAACACTTTTAGAGTTTGTCCTCCTTTACCTTTTTATTTATTTATTTATATTTATTTATTTTTCGCCATTTATTTACTTTATTGCATTTTAGGTTTTGGGGTACATGTGAAGAACATGCAAAATTGTTGCATAGGTACACACGTGGCAGTGTGATTTGCTGCCTTCCTCCCCATCACCTACATCTGGAATTTCTCCCCTTGCTATCTCTCCCCAGCTCCCCACCCCCATCGTCCCTCCCCTATTTCCCCCCAACTGACCTTTACCTTAAATGATGCCCTCAAGACTGTGATTTCAGCAGCACCTTCCTTGCTCTATTGGGAGACTCCATACCCCATGTAGCTCACTCAATGTTTATTTCTTTATGCTTCTTAGACATCTTTATTCCTATTAGTTTTAATTTCAATAGTACATAAGTAAAAATAGGGACTTGACATCACATAATCAAACTTCTTCAGCAAGTAACTGCTGATATCACTTCCAAACTTATAGAAAGGAAAGACCACATTTGGTTTTCTAATGGCCTTTGCTTCATCAGTACTAGAATAGTTTTCTACATCAGTTGAAACACGTCTACGAGAAAGATAGCAATTAACACTTTTTGAGTTTTTACTACATTCTAGGTGAGGTAATAAGTTCTTATATGTATTAACTAAAATCTGAAACCATCTACCTCCCCATTTCCTCCCCCCCACACAGCTGATTGCGTGTATTAGTATGGCTTTACTATTTCAGGATACTCTTCCCCAGGAGAATAACTTATTGTTAATTACAGATACTTCCACAATGACCCATGTACTTTCAATGAGAATCCTCACGAGCGGGTTTATTTGTCAAAATCCTACACTTGCGTATTTCACTTATTCTAAACAGTCTTATCATGACCCTTACCCCATCTTTGTCAAGTCCCTGCCTTAAAGCGAATTTCAAATTCTCCATAAATCTGACCTTGTCTTCCCTGTGAGGAGACACTACCAAAGTTCTATGGAGATGATGTCCTTCCTTCCTTGTTGCAGGATCAATAAAGTAAGTTTTGTTTGTTTGTTTTTTTTTAATTAAATAAACAAAGTTTCTTTCTTTTTTAGTTATCTTTGAAACAAAATCTCTCTCTGTTGCCCAGGTTGGAGTACAGTGGTGCTATCTTGGCTCACTGTAGCCCCTGCCTCCCAGGTTCAAGCAATTCTCCTGCCTCAGCCTCCCAAGTAGCTGGGATTATGGGCATGCTCCACCATGCCGTAGTAATTATTTTGTATTTTAAGTAGAGATGGGGTTTCACCATTTGGACCAGGCTGGTTTCAGACTCCCAACATCAGGTGATCTGCCTACTTCAACCTCTCAAAGTGCTAGGATTACAGGCATAAGCCACCATGCTCTGCCTAAACTCAGTTTTGTCTTATCAACTAGTTATGTTGATGATATTTGGGGAACTGGTATTGGACAAACTTTCCAATAAAGTTTTTACTTTCTCATAAAAACCCAAGATAGGCATTACTATCTCAATTTCAAGCTGAAAACCATTATCCGAAGTGAACGAATGCATGAACAGAAAACTAAATGTTCTCTCTTATAAGTGGAATCTAAACATTGAATACACATGAAATAAAGATATGAACAACAGACTGGGAACCACTAGATGGGGGCAGAAGGGAGCAGGGTGTGGTCTGAAGAACCATTTGTTGAGTATTATGCACACTGGTTCAGTGACAGGATCATTGGGACCCCAAGCCTCAGCATCATGCAATATACCCATGTAGCAAACCTGCATGTGTACCCCTTAATCTACAATAAATGTTAAAATAATGTAAAAAGAAAAGAAATTTGCCTGAGGACATAGCACTAGTAAGTGACGTAGCCACAACTTAAACCCAGGTAGTCTCGCTCTAGAATGTACCCTCCTAACCACTGTTAGGTTCCCTATCATCACACAACACAGAAAATCTGGAAGCAGCTAATTTTATTCAGCTAAAACCAACTAGTATTTTATTAAAATATGAGTAAATTTTAGCATTTTAGAATCTTAGTTTCAATTTCATTCTAATTTTTAAAGTCTGTTTATACTGCGTTGACCACACAACTAGCAGAATGACATTAAATATAAATCCTGACAGTTAACTGAACGGTGTGTCTGAATATTATTGCCATATGCTTTTCCTTGGCTGGAGAGGTCTGAAGATGCTTAACATCAGAGATGAAAGACTTTACCCACCTCAGGCCTCCCCTGATGGCCCCTCCATTTGCTAGATCAACATTTCTATTTGTATCCACCTGCATTAATATCTTCATCACCAATACCAATTATCTCATTTTCCCTTAACATCATTATATCATATTCCCTTAAAAATCTGTGTAACTAGCATGAGGGCAGGGGTGTCCAGTAGAAGCA
Organism: Sapajus apella; assembly: GCF_009761245.1. Lineage (NCBI taxonomy): Eukaryota > Metazoa > Chordata > Mammalia > Primates > Cebidae > Sapajus > Sapajus apella. The sequence continues at coordinate 54,425,424 of NW_022436944.1, read as the reverse complement.
GTTCTGTTTTCTATTTTTTGGTCAGTTGATTTAGTGCCCCAGAGAACCTCAAGCTTGGCACCTTTGTGGCTCATACTGAAGAAGATTCAGGGGATTGTCAGGATTTGGGTTGCAGAGGAGGGGTCTGTGCCCTGGACTTGCAGTGAGCAGACACACATAGGAAACCCTAGGAAGAAGGCTGTATCTATTCTTTGGAACACAGCAGCAAATTCTGAGATTCACAGTGTCTGAAGTGTTGATATGCTACATAGCGTGCATGTCATTTAGTGACTTGCTTTTTCACTATAAAAATATAAAGCCTGTTTTTGAGTGTGTGGATATTGAAGCTCTTTCTTTGAAGTCAAGGTATGATATATCATATATTGATAAGTTAATATGATCTCTTCTGGGGTAGCTGTATGAGTATATTTCATTAGTGTTTTTCCTGTGGGCACTTACATAATTAAGAAATGTATATTATAAGATTTAGGAAGAGATACTGGAAGTTTATTCTGAAGTTGGAAGAATACTGGTCTTGAGACGACAATTTCTGATTTGGGGCTAATAAATTTCTAGTAGAGGGAAAACACTGAACTAATGGATCTGATTCTTCTAGTGATTTAATCTAAAATTTGGAATGATTACCTTTAATTCTTTTTTTTTTTCTGTTGTCATAATGGAATGTTTATCTTCATTTTATTTTCTAGGTATAATTCTTATTCTCAATTCTTAATTTCTGAAGCTGAGTACTGAAGCATTCTATAATTTTTGAAATTGTCCGTATAGAAATAAAAAGGTAAACACATTTACTTATTTATGCTTTAAAAATTTACCAAATAACATTGTTCTTTGTTGTAAATGTGAAATTGTTATTAACTGTGTACAATTCATTGTGAATATATTGATGAATGTTATTTAAGCACAAACTAACTACTGGTCATTCCCCCTAAAGAAATTGCTGCCCAAGATTACAAAGACGGATATGAATGCAGATTCTTCATAGAACCCTTAGCTGTCTATACACTGGATAATTAAGAGAATGGCTAAGTTAGGCAAGGTTGGTACGTAGTATGGAATGCCCCACAGCAGTCGGAAGCAATATTCTAAAAGCCTGTCAAGCCACATACATAAATTCTTAAGTACATACTGAGGAGACAAGAGCCAAATAAAAAAACAAATGCGTAAGATTGATCGTGCCAGCTCTTCTTTGCACATCTGGTAGAATTCAGCTGTGAATGTCTCTGGGCCTGGGGTTTCTTCGGTTGTTAGGCAACTAATTACTGCCTCAATTTCAGAACTCATTATTGGTCTGTTCAGGGATTCAATTTCTTCCTGATTCAGTCTTGGGAGGGTGTATGTGTCCAGAAATTTATCTGTTTCTTCTAGATTTTCTAGTTTATGTCCATAGAGGTGTTTATAATATTCTTTGATGGATGGTTGTATTTTTGTGGGGTCAGTGGTAATATTCCCCTTACCATTTCTGATCCTGTTTATTTGAACACTCTATTTTTTTTTTTTTAGTTTATTAGTCTAGCTAGAGGTCTATTTTATTAATGTTTTTCAAACAGCCAGGTTCTGAATTTGTTGATCATTTGAATGTTTTTTGTCAGTTCAGTTCTGATTTGGGTTATTTCTTGTCTTCTGCTGGCTTTCTGATTTGTTTGCTCTTGGTTCTCTAGTTCTTTTAGCTTCAATGTTAGGTTGTTAACCTGAGATCTTTCTAATTTTTTGATGTGGGCATTTAGTGCTATAAATTTCCCTCTTAACACTGCTTTAGTCATATCCCAGGGATTCTCATATGTTGTATCTTTGTTCTCATTAGTTTCAAATAACTTCTCAATTTATGCCTTTGTGTAAAAGTTTAAGCATAGCTTTACAAACATTACCACATATTTTTCAAAGATAAATATACAAGAACAAAAATCAGATTTATTGCATTGGGTATCTAGAGAAAAGGTTAAAGGGAGAACAGGGATCACAGATTAAAAGGTTAGAAAATTAAATTAAATTTAATTTAAATTAAATTAAATAAGGCTTGCCTGACTTAGTGATGATGATGTTCCAGGAACAAAAGTGTATGATTATTTCAATTCTCTTGACCTAAGGTCGTCAAAAATTAAAATAATATAAAAGTAAAATAAAAAAATAAAGTTCAAGTCAAATAAAACTAGAGCCAAGTAAAATAGAAATAAACCTAACACAGTATATGTCTTAGGAAAAACACTTTTGTCTGTAGAGTGATATGGTATGGGTTGGGGAAGTCATTTCAGATTACTCACTTTTATAGGCAACAATGTAAGTTCGCCACTTACATTGTAAGTACTTTCATAGCCCATCGTGCGGTCTTTTAGGAGATAATATCAGCTCTGCCTCTCCAGAATATATTCAGATTACTTTTTTTGGTCACTGTCTTCTCCACTATTTTCATCATCTGTTTTCTGGTCTTTTTACCCATAATTGCTTTGACCCTTGCCCCTTTATAGTCTCTTCTCTACATGATAGAGAAATTATTGTCAGATAATGTCATTCTTCTGTTCAAAATCCTCTAATGCTTCATATCTCTCCAAGAATAAAATTCTAACTCCTCAATGTGGTCATAAGGCTATATCATCCTGCTCCTTGCTACGTTTTTGACCTTATCTTCCACTAAGTTACTACTGCTTATCTTGCTCCATGTACAGTGAATTCCTTGTTCTTCCTGAAACCTGCAAACATGACCCTGCCTCGGTGCCTTTGTGCTTTTGTTCCCTCTGCTGTCACCCTCTTCCATTAGTTTGCTCAATCCCTCTCTTATTTGTGATCTCTTTGCAAACGGAGAGGTCTTTCCTGTCTACCCAATTCAAAATGGCATTCTCCTTTATTATTCATTCTTTCCTTATTTTGCTCCTTTATTTTTAACACTTGCTGGTACTTAACATATTATATCAAGTATTGGAGCTGCATGAAAGATTATTGCCGTTTTTCTAGAACCTATAACAGTGTTGGGTTCAAGTGTGTGGTCATAATTATAGCATGTGGGAACCATTTTGACATTGCAACTTCAGTAAAGTACAAGGAATGATAATTGGACAAGATAAGGCAATAATAATGATAGTACAACAATTTATAGTATTTTGAAATTTTAATCATAACCTCTTTGATATAAACAGCTGTTATGCACTGAGTTGTGTTCCATTCCCCAAGATCATATGCTGAATCCTTCACCTCCAATGCGATGGTGTTTGGAAATGAGACTTTGGGAGATAATTAGGTTTGGATAAGGTTGTGAGGGTGAAAACCTAAAGATGAGATTAGTATCCCTATAAGAGGACAAAAACTCCAGTGCTCTCTCTACCCTGTGAGGACACAGTGAGAAGCAGTCATCTGTACTCCTGGAAGAGAGCACTCACCAGGGAGTCAAATTAGCTGGTACCTTGATCTTGGACCTTGGACTTCCCAGCCTCGGGAACTGTGAGAAAATTAATTCCTGTTGTTTAAAAAATCCAGTCTAGGATATTTTGTTCTAGTAGCTGGAGCTCAATAATACAACATCCATGCTTCTTTTTTATTTTATTTTTTTTCTTTCCTTCCAGCAAAGGGAAGTGAGTGTCAGCAAACTTCCCTTGCTTAAAATTCCCCAACTAGGAAAAGCCAAGTTTGTTTCTAGCACTGTAGCTTTTGGAATCCTTGTCTTTGACCCTTTGCATCAGCTGGCTATTCTCCAATGTATTTTCAAGGAATTCTCATCTCCTGTGCAGTTAATTATTTAGCTCCAAACTAAGAAAGGTTCATCTGTGAAAGTGGAAAATGTGTGAAATTCCAGGCATGTGGTCTCACTTCCAATAAAAGATTCAGCTTAAATAAATATAAGAAAACATAATTATTTACACCTTCTTGATCACTTTTAATTTGATGGATTTAAAAAGCTGGGAAAGGATGAACAGGAAAAAAAGTTACTAAGCTTAGCAGCATTTTATTCAAATAGTTACAAATTAGCCATAAAACATGAGGCTTGAGGTAAAGCTATAACCTCATGTAGAAAATAAAATGAGACAGTTTTATCAATAAGAATGAATCAAGCACTTTCTTTAGGAGCTATTCCATAGGGGAATTAGCTCTTCATAAAAAATATTTTCATAAACAAAAACATAGTGAGATAATTATGCCCCTAACTCCATAGAATAAGCTAGTCCCAGACCTGTACTGCAAGGAGCAGGGAATTCTTTTATTGCAATGTGTCACACAGTTTATGCAGCCACAAATAGATTGCATTGTTCTCCCTTTCGAATGCAAGGAGAATCAGGCTGATAGAAGGATCATTTCAGTGTGACCTCTTCAATGCAAGCATTGCTAAACTATTGGGACTAATTTTCTTTAGCTTCTGTCAGAATGCCAGGTATATAGTAATGAGGTGCCATGATACATAACAAATAAAAGACTGGAGATAATTTTTTCCTGCAGATTTTAAGGAAGGCTTAAAGTAGCGTAAAAAAGCAAGCACAGTTACAGTGAAAGGAAGTCTGACACGTCTTTTAAAAAATGAAAACAAGTTAGGCATCCAATTCTCTTCACTTAAGCCTCCAAATAGCTTTATTCTTTGTTACCAACTCTGCTTAGCTATTTAGTTAAATAATTGTATTAAGTATTCATTAAATTGCATTTTCACTTTCAGCTGTGATTCAAGAGCATGTCTTTTTTGAAATCATAACCACAGACTCTTAATTAATTGGCTACCATCTATTTCAAAGGCTTTATTTAGGTGGATACAGTAAGAGATTGTATCAAATTAATATTAAATTTGAAACAATATGATTTGTGAACATAACCATAATTTTCAGTTGTACAACCCTAATTTCTGAATTCTTATGCCTGATTTTAAAAGCTTATTTTTATTTTGTCTTTGATAGTCAGCCACCTCCCATACCTCACAGCATGTCTGAATCCAAGGAGCTACACAAGGAGCTAGCTGAGATCTAGTCAATTGTCTCTATACCCCAAAGTAGTGAAATCTTCCCAAACACCTTTACCACCAAAAGCCTGAATTTCTATACCTATTAGGCTAGTGGAACTTACAGGACCCTCCTGCCTCCTACCTCTGAATTGTTACAGTTGGCCTTTGCACAAAAATTATTATTGTGGTTGGTTTGTGCCTTCCACTCTTTATAATATATACATAAATTCTGTACCTGTTCCTCTCCCTTCTTTACTTCAGGAGTCAGCTCTCATAAAATTCCCAACTAACAGACTTCCAGTTCCTGTTATACCCCATCAACCACCAAGGAGTGGGAATGAACTAGAGCAAACTTTCTACTGTTACGGTTAGAAAGAGGGATACTAGATTCAGATTGTCAGTGCAAATCATGGCTCCCTTAATGCTTGTTTAACTTCTCCATGCCTCAGTTTCCTCATCTCTAAAATGATAATAAATATTCTGATTTACAGTGTTATGATATCTAAATAAAATAATGAACAGAAACATAGGAAAATACCTGCCATAGAGTAATTGCTTGATAAAAAAATAATGATTTTAATCTTCTCCGAAATACCTTTGATTTGGGAAATTATTTCTCCTGAAACGTATTAATCCTTGACACTATGTCCCCTCAAAAGTAAAATATCTATTGCAACATTTATTAAATATCAAGAGAAAGAAAACATTATCAAAATTCTCATTATTCTTACAAGTGATTTCACATATCTTGTACCTCCATATTTGCTTGTGTTTTTTGTTTCTAGGTTGCCAAAAGTTTGCATCAATTTACCACTCACTGTCAAAATTTGAGACATTTGGGCATTTTTGATACCGATCAAACTTTGTTTCTGTTCGGTCCATGGAACTTTCTTCTAACCTCATTTCAAGAGTATATTCCTTGCTCTTTCCACTAGGTCATAAACTCATCTAAAATAAATGCTATGTTCTTCAATTTTGCTAATATCTGTCTCCCTTGATTTAGGTATCAATTATTCTTATGAGCTTTTCAAATTGGATTGTGGGAAAAGTTCAGTGAAGTAGAACTGACTACTGCCAACATTACATTTAATGAGAATATATAGCTGCATATTTGAAATCTGTAAATGACTTCTTTGTGAGAATTCTGTTATGCAGCCTTGTGGATTTCTTCCTTCTTGGGTGAGCCATCCTAAGGCGACATACATATCTGTTTTGTAACACATAATTTTGTCTATAGAGATAACATATTGTTAAAGAAATAAAGAGTCATTACACTAACAAACAAATATGAGAGTTGCATTTTTTTCATTGGTGACAAATCTAGCATTTTTTTCATTGGTGATGAATCTAGAATACTATCCAGGCTTAAATATTAGAGCAACCAATTTTTGGTACATGAAAGATGTATAAGTAGAAGAAACTTGTCAAAAGAGACTATTTCCAAAAAGCAATATTTATTAAGAATCAATACTTTTCTAGATGTAATATTAAACATTGAGTAAGAACAATGAATAGACAGATCTCTGCCTTCATGAAGATTTTAGTAGGGATGATGAGGCAAACATAGCTGAGCATGACAATCATTTATTGTTTGTTTAACGCAGTTAACCAATATTTATCATTTGCTTACTATGTACAAGGCATTGGCTTAGAATTTTGGATGCAAAAGTAATTAAGATTCAGTCACTTTTTATCAAGGAGTTAGAGATCTAATAGAGGAGAAAGCCATAACAGGCAAAGACAATTGCCATCCTGATAATACTACTCTCTAATAATCTCCAAAACCTCAGCATGTGCTAGACATTCTGTTACATCTTTACAGTGGGTTTCTCATCTGTTGTGTGAATCTGTCTTCCTGCTGCCTTGTTGTGTGTACAGTTGCACTCTGAGTCCCAGGGGTGCACAGCTACCGAAGATGTAACTTGCCAGATTCAAAGGCCAAGAAGGGAGATAGAGAAGTCTTCTAGCTTTTAATAATTTGAATTTTGGACTTATGCCCGTATCATAACATATGAATATTCTGTGATTCTCTAAAGAATCCCTTTATAAAGTTGGATCAGATAGAATGCTTAACTTAACCTTTCTTACCCATTCTCTCAGCTCTCTCCCTTCAAAGAGGAAATACCTTGATGGAGAGTCTATGCTGGTTGAAAAGAGATGACATAAAACCCATGTGTTATCATATACTGTTTTTTTCCAGGTGATCCTCAAATGATTGCAATTCAGTTAATTAGGAATCACTTCTTACCTAAACTCTATCAGAAAGTTAACATTAAAAGAATATGAGGAACTTACAGTTTATACATAGGGGTATAGAGAAGTAGAAAGGCAGTTCTCCCACCTTTAAAACAACAGAAATGCTAGATAAACTACAAGTTTGTGACTTTTCTTGTAACTCTCTGATAGCTGAGATTACAGGGCAGTCAAGATCTAGGGAAAGACTGGTGCATACCAGAGAACCAAACATTGTTGTATGTAAGGTCAATGTAACCAGATACTGGTAAGAAGAATTTAGCTAAGGTGGTTGGTTAATTATTACAAGCAAAGTTTGCAGAAGCCAGGGAGACACTTGGTGACCACAATGTTTGGGGACTCTGGACCGTTTTGGAGACTCTTTCTTCATGAATCCCACCAGATGTTTTGAGAAAAGACTGGATAGAGTCTTAATAAATCCACCCTTTGTAGTTCACATCCAGGGGATGGGAACCTCCACTTAACCCTCAATCCAAATTGATTTTCCTTATTGCTCTTATAAAAAGAATATCTTAATCTAAATACTATAATCTTTGTCATGTTTATAAAAACTTATTGTAGTTAGGGCAGGAAAAAAGATAAACCTATCTCTGCTAGAGGGTAGGAAATGAGAAATGAACTCAGAAGGACAGCCAGAGAGAAGGAGAAATAGAGGGATGGGCCACACCTCCATGCCCAAAGAACACTATATCTGTCCAAGACCAAAAAGAAAGGAGCCTCTCTCTATTCTTTTAAACAGAAAAAGAGAAAACACATTCTCACCATTGCCTTTCAATGCTCATAGCAAGCATGCAGTAACAAATAACATAATACAGCTGGGACAGAGTGAGGAAGGTGAAGCCTAAGAGCTTGGGGAAAGATGCTCTCCAAGGAACAGCACAGAGAAGACTTATAGCTGAGATTGGAGCTGACATTGGTCAAGCCAGCCCCAACATTAAACATGAGTTATTACTAAAGAGAGTTGAAGCTAATGGTTAGCTGTGTGCAAACGTAACAGCAACCTACCAAATACTAGCTCAATTCCTAACCAGAGTGACTTGAAATCTCGTACTAAAAAGCATGCCTATTTTTAGAGCTAATAACCTTTTCTCTCAGTTCTCTGCTATCCTACATAAGATTTCTGCCATTCAACAATATTTGTGAGGCATATGAAAAGACAAGGAAAAACAACAGTCTCAGATGTGAATTAGATTTAGATACAAACAGAGGCTGGAACTATTCATGAGGGAATTTTAAATGATGATGATTAATATGTTAAATGCTTTAATGTAAATTTTGGCAGACTGGGATATCTGTTCATACTGAACCAACTGTGATATACCCACACAATGGGATACTATTCATCACTAAAAAGGAATAAAATATCCATTCATGTGAAGACATGGATGAATCCTAGATGCTTTTTGCTAAATGAAAGAAGACAGACCCAAAATGTTACATATTTTATCATTCTATTTATACAACATTCTGGAAACCCAAACAGCAAAACCATAAGGATGAGAAATGGGTCAGTGCTGCCAGTTGTTTCTAATTGTTTGATTGACTAGGAAGGAACTACTTAAGAAAATTTTGTAGAAGATGGCACTTTAATTTTATAGAACAGTTAACGCGCTTTTTTTGAAACTCATACACATTTATGTCACAAATATTGAATTCTAATATATGTACATTAAAAATAAACCTAGATGTGAGGGGGAACCTAAGATAGACTGTGACCAAGAAATCTTAACATAGACAGAAATATTGCATAACCATAGCGAAAAAGGAGGAGAAGAAAGAAACTGACCTAACTTTAGAAAACAGTGTTTTGACTGGATGCTGTAAAGCTCAAGAGTAAAAAAGAACTGCACATCAACATTGAGCACTACAAGGTAAATTTATTTTCATAGGTGTGTGAGTTAGCAATTCTGAGCCACACTAGAATTGAGTGAACATAGGAGCAAATATATTGCAGAAAATGAGACCCAGTCTTCTTATTGCCAGAAAAAAATAAGTTATAAGAAAGGGGAAAGCTAGAATGGACCTTCTTGTACTAGATAAGAATCAGATGTATGAGTATAAACTAATGTTTTCTAAAAAAACATATAAAAGCACATAGATCTACAAATAAATATAGCTCTTTGGGTAACTTGACTTAGTATGCGTGTATATATTTATGTGTCCAATGAGTGGGTTTAGAAGCAGTGACACCCCATTATTAAATAGTGTACTTAGTAACCTGATCTTGGGTTATACATATCATTCTTTAACAAAAGAGCAAGAACTTCTTGAGAAGTAATTGATCCTAGGGTTGGGGTAGGAAAAATCCAAGATGAGTTTAGAGCATCTTTTGGTGCCAGGGAATGATTATAAAGGAAAAAAGAAAGAAGACAAAGAGGAGGGAGCTTAGGAGGGAGGCAGAGAGAGAGGAAGGAAGGAAGGAAGGAAGGAAGGAAGGAGGGAGGGAGGGAGGGAGGGAGGGAAGGGGAAGGAGAAGGGGAGGGGAAGAGGAGGGGGAGGAGGAGGGGATGAGTAAGGAAGGGGAGGGGAAGGGAAAAAGGGAGGGCGGGAGGGAAACAATGGGCTATGCCAAACAACAAAACACAACACAAAAGTGAGCCTGAAAGAGTTTCCAATGGCTAAACTTGAAGTCATTTGAGGAGAAAAAATATGTTAGAATGAAATTACAGCCAAAGAAAAAAAATCCATCAGTTTATACCTTTATAAATAAATACATAAATAAGAAGGAACACCTCATCCTTAGGTATAATTTCAAGTATTAAATTTAGACAAAATGTGACAAAAGAAAATCACCATTAACCATTAGAACTCTACAATACTAACTGCTAATTGCTTCACTCAAGATCACCAATAAATACTAAAATTAAATAGGTAAAAGTGTCAGAAAAAAGAGGATATTTGTAGTCTCAAACTATCTCAGCCCAATTTTTTTTATTACAACGGGAAAAACTGGAGCTCAATCATGAATTATGTCAGATTTCATCTTAACCAAGTAATCAAGGTTAACATTACCATGAATGAGACATACCAACACAATGTAGCCACTGATACAATGCACTCAGAAGAGCATATCATGTCTATGGTATTCATCATAATAATGCATAACCTCAATTTAATCATGAGAACTCCAAACTGAGGGTAATTCAGTAAAATAACTTATCTGTTCCCTGCAAAAGTGTCAAAGTCATAAAAGACAAGACTGAGAAATGGTCACAGTTTGGAGAATGCTCAGGAGACATAACAAGTTAACTGAGTGCAACTTCTAAGAAAGACTATTGTTAATAATATTCCAATGTTTTTTTCAGTTTGCAGAACTATACTATGGCTGTGCAGGACAGGAACATGAGAGGAAAATGGGTGAAGGGCACATAAAAACTCTGTACTAGTTTTGGAACTTTTCTGTAAGTCTAAATTTATCTCAAAATAAAAAGTTTAAAGAAAAAGAATATTGAGCCAAACCCAGCTCCTGTGGGAGTGTAGCCTTTTAACTTTACTCAAAAGTAAGTGCTGGACTTAATATCAGAGTTTTTGGACTTAACATTTCACATTCATTATCTCCATATAATCCTGAAAATAATTATATGAGGTAAGCACTATCATAAATCCTAGTTCATAGACATAAAACTGAAGTCATGAGATAATAAATTAACTGCCCATAGTCCACAACTAGTATGAAACAGAGTCATAGAATTAACCCAGTAGTCTGACTCGAGAGCCTTACAACTATACCACACACACAGTCATTGTAATAATTATTAAGTGTGAGCTGCCACTAATGGGATCTCTTCATTTCTAAGCATTTTGATTAGCCAGAGACACCTGGTTATTTGAAGGTAACTAGGGGTATGAGGACTACAGAGAGATTCATAAATTAGCCATTATATAGTCCAATAACTCTACAGCTCTCACAGGAATCATAATGTTAAGAAGAGACTAAGTTTGGTTTAATGTGCCTTTGCTGTCTACTCAAAACAAGACAAAACTTTTTGAAAGTATAATTGGCTTCATTGAGGCTAAGAGGCTAGCCCAATTTTGCAATATGTACTAACACTATGCCTTGCCTCATTTAAAGATAAAATTAGGATAGATAGATAGATAGATACAAATTTTTATTATTTCTTTTTAAGCTTTCTATTTTTTCTAGTTGTTTCTGAATATATGTTAGCTGACCTGGCTAGAGATTTAAATAAAAAGGCTATGATTCTAGTTAAATATAGAAATTAAAGCTTCATTAAATATAGAAACTAAATTTAGAAGTTAAAGCATATAATTAGGAATGTATACATTTGCAAGTCAGTTCTCTATGAAATTATGATAATATTTGTGCTACCTTCCACAAAGAAGTATAAAACAACCTTTCAAAATGTATATGAGGCTCCAAGTACAAGTAATAACAATTTGTAAGTTTTATTCAAATGGAAGGACCACAAAAATGCTGATGTGATTCACCTAGAGGGAAAATTGAAAATGGAATTTTTAATTTAGGCATTAATAATTGCTCATATCTTCAAACTAAAATTGAATTGTGATTTAACACAAAATCAATGCTTAAAAATATTTGTTGGTAAATCAATCAACAAATAAATGACTTTTGCCACATTAACCCATCACTATCTAGAAATGTCTCTGAGGGTAAGAGTCAACGCATCAGGTAAATACACAAAAAAGAAAAATATTTTCTTGGAATTGACGATTTTGATTTAAATACATTCATGAAGTTTTTGCTCATTTACAGATCAATGCTAATCCATGAATTAAGTCGATACATTAATGTGGGTCTGTGAATAAAATTGATATTCTCCGCCAGGACTTCTTAATCTGCTCAGTCTTGTAACCAAGCACTCTCTTTGCCTCCTGATTGGCTATTGCTAAAAAGATTGGCAGTAATTTACTGAATAATGAAATAAATTTATTGATTTATTGAACAATGTATTGAACTTTGTTTTCTCAGACCAGATGGCTTTAGAATCATCCCATTTTTCCAGGTGGCAGAATAGTGATAGCACTTTTATTTTCATGAGAGATACATAGTATTCCTTCTCACAGCTATCAGTTGTACTTTTGAGATAGCATGTTAAAATTTGAGGGGGGAAAGAATTAACTTTGATTAATTTTATTAAAGTCCCACTGATTGGAAGCCCCTTGTTATATAGAATTCCACTAAATCCCATGACAAAATCTTGGATACTAATAATAAATTCCATTTTAAAATTCATTTCAAATGAGGTAAACAAGATTCTTCAAGTTAAATAACCTTATCCCAAGACCAAAGAGGCTAACTCAGATTTGAAAATTTTGCTCTTTATTTCTTTCTCTCTCCTCTCTCATTTTTTTTTTTGGTGGGGGGGGGGGGTTAGGGGTGTTTGAACATTAAAAAATTTATATGATGTTCATAGGGAAGGTACACAAAATAACTGTTCAGCAGAATGGATTATCCACAGTGTGAATACCATTTGTAACCACAATTGAGGTCATAAAAGGAAATATAGACAATACTCCAGAAGTTACCTCCTACCTGTGTGATCTCACATCATTGCCCTTCTTTTCTCCCCAAAGCAGTTTCATATATTGACTTCAAACATCTTAATTTGTGTCTCCTATATAAATGGTACTACAAGAATACACATATGCACACATATATCCTCATGTGTGAAATACAGCCATCCATTGGTATTTGTGAGAAACTGGTTCCAGGAACCCCTGTAGAGATAAAAATCTACAGATGCTCAAGTATCTTATGTAAAATGGCCTTGTATTTGTATATAAGTTATGTACAAGCTTTCATATACTTTATGTGTAGATGACTTATAATATGTAATGTTATATAAATACTATGGAAATAGCTGTTATGCTGTATTTTTTAAGAAATAATAACAAGAAAAACAAGTCTGTACATGTTCAGTACAGATGCAACCACCCTATTTTTAAAAAAATATTTTTTATCTGCAGTTGTTTAACCCACAGCTGTGAAAACCTTGGATAGGAAGGGCCAACATTGTATTTGTTTGTCTCTGACTTAATTTATTACAGCCTATGAAATGTGTTCATATTGCTACATGTAATTGTAGTTCATTCATTTTCATTGTTCTATAATATTCCAATGCATAGATATACCACAATTTATTTATCCATTACACTACTAATAGGAATTTGGGTAGTTGGTAAGTTTTAGCTGTTAAAATCATACTGCTGTGCTCAATTTTGTAAATGCCTCTTTGTGAATATAAAAGTGTATGATTTTTTTGTGACATGATTGTTCATGTTTTGGACAATCGTGAGCTTTTAAAATAAATTTATATAGGAGTTGTTTTATCACCTTCCCCACACACATTTAGTAATGCAGACAGTGCTACTAATTTCCAGTGCCTGAGCAAAAACACAAGCTGAATTGAGGGAAGTAGGTGCTTAGTTTATCTTAGCTTTTCATTCTTCTATGAAAAGCATTCAGGAAGAATTTTTTTCTCCTTGTAATTAAGCTCATCTTTTATTCCAGTCTAGAATTCCACAAAAGTTATGTTTCAAAAAAATTATGTGCTCTGTAAATATAAATTATTATCATCTAACAAGTCAAATTTAAAAGGATTTGCTTTCAATTTGATCTTGCTTCTCTTCAAATGTGTTGCTAAGGTGGGTCATATTTGATGTAGACACGAATAAACTGGCAATTAAAAGCCTTCGTCCTTATCAAGAAAATTATAAATATAAGCTGAAAGTTTTTAATACTAATTTATTCTTGTCAATTATTGAGATCCTCTCAGTTAATATCACTGTAACGAGATGTAAAGAAGAAAGACACAATTTTACTGATAAGAAAACCTCAGCTTCTATCCCTGAATTGTACTTAACACAAAATGACTCTACATCGTACAGAGTGAATCAGAGTGAATAACATGTTTCTGTGAGTGCTAATTGAGTGAATCACCACTGAATTGTTTACAATCAAATATTATTGATTCCTAATTAGCCATGTGGCAACATCAGTCTCTTCAACTGTATCTGGAAAAAACTGGAAAATATAATTGTTTCCACATGGAAAATATACAACACAGGAAAAACACTACAGAGAATGACTGTTTTCAAGGCTTGTATAAAATCATGGGTGGCCAAATAATTTATCTGCGGCTCAGTTTCTGAGTTGAGGTTATGCAGTGACAATTTCTGAGGAAAAGCAATTTTTTAGTTTTAGAATGTCTTATACTGGAATTTCCAAACCAGCGTTTCGTAATATACCCCAAGAAAAAAATATTTAAGGACAAATACATGTGTTAAATTTTGCCTATACGGTCCCTTGCAAGTCTGCACATCTTCCTTAACATAACTAAATGGTATGGGAAGTCCTGAAGTAAAGAAGCCAGGTTCACATCTATGCTTGGCTGATCCATGAAGACATTAATTTGTGCCAGATTCTGTTAGCTAGAAAGTATTTCCATGTAAAATGATGATATTCTTCCCCGTTTTCCACCCCACTCTTTCTTTACTCAAAAGTGAGTTGGGTTTTTCTTTTCTGTAGTTCAGATTCTTAATAATTCCAAGATTTAGTTTCATCTGTATTTGTCCTTGGCCACCGTGGAAGGGGAATTAATGAAGGTTGGTTGGGAGATTGAAAATGGACACCTATCAAACTGTATGAAAGAGCCTAACCTCACAGAGAAGGAGGCACTGGTAATGACTGAGAACTGCTGACAATAATAGGACAACTACTGAAAGCAGAAGTCTCTGCCCATTTATCCAGAAGAGCAGCAGTCACAAGAAAAGTTACAGTCTAGCTCTTGGCAGAGGGGTGGCAAGCTAGAGCATCAGCAACCAAGGCAAGGTCAAGTCCAGAAACTTTGTTGGGTCACAGAAGCATATGGGGTTCATGGTAAATCAACAGTAACAAGAATGACAATTTTAAAAATTACTGAAATTAGGTTCCCTGCCAGTTTTAACAGCTGAAAGTCAAGTCAAACTTAATTTGATCTGGGATGAGTAAGACTCAAGGCAGAAATAATATCGATTACCTTCCCTGTACATATCTCAGACACTCTTTCATCTGAGAAGATATTTCTCATTTTGCCACATTTGCTTTCTTGCTTTATTTCATTTTCATCTCCATTCTGAGGCTCCTCTCAATCTTTTTAATTTGTGTCACTGGTATTTAGTATAAATGTTTGTCTATGCATGTATTTTTGAAAACCATGCAGTGTTATTTTCAACATGAGTGCATGTATTTTAATTTCATATATATGTTTTTGCACTATAAATCTTGTTCATGTACATACTTTTTACTCAAAAATATGCTTTTAGAATTTGTTATTACTATGTATACTTAGAATTTGCTTTGGATTGCTGCAGAGTATTTCACAAATATATCCACCATAATTTATATTTCCATTGCCCTAGGCAGTGTCCACCTCCCTGCCCACCACAAATGCAATGAAGGAAATATTTATGCCCATCCCTAAAAGGAACACCATCGACATGTTCGTTTTTGCATGGAGTGAATCTCAGGTGACAGATCAAACAAGTACTTCATGTTACTAAGTACTTGCAATGTCATTATGGGACTAACATCAGAAGTCAACCAAAAGTTCCTATTTCCCACTACCTTATAAATATTTGCAATAACTGAGGTTTAATATTTACAATCTGATGTTTCATTATTTCATTACTGTTCCTTTGATTAATATTGAAATGGAGAATGCCTTTACAGAGTTCCACCTCTCTAAATTGCCTAGTACCATCTGTGAGTGGGGCTGTTAAGGTGAGGGGATTAAGGGAATCATATCAATCTGTGTTTATTTCCCTTTTCTCATCATGATTTTTAATATTTTCCAGAATATTCTATGTATTAATTGCTCTTATATGTTTTCTCTGTTGGATTTATTTAAGAACTAATTCTCCACTCTGAGGTCCTACAGATAATTCCTAACATTATAGCCCCATGTTTTTATTGTGTGAGGTAAGAATGAAAGTATACTTTTATTGGTATAGTGACTCAGTTTTCTTAATGTATTTATTAAATCATCTATTGTTTACCCACAGTTCATGCTGTCAGCTCTATCATATATTCATTTCACCATATGCCTATTTTAGGGGTTCTCTGTTTTTTTTCTTTGGTCTATTTTTTTTTTTACTACATTATTACCATACAATTTAAGTATTTTGGCCTACAGAATTCCTTTAATGTTGAAATAATGAGTTTCAACTTCATGTTTTATTACCCGTTAAAAATTTGACAGAAAAAAATTTTGTCATATCTGTGAGATAGGGGGCGTGTGTGTGTGTGTGTGTGTGTGTGTGTAAAAGATTGTAATTTTTAATGTTTAATTTTCTATTTAAATTATCATCATGTGAATATTTTATATTTTTCATTTAGATTTCAGAACATTAGCATATAGGTATTGATAGTGATATTTTACCATTTTTTTAAATATTTGCATTTTACCTTTTTCATTCGCCCTTCTTTTTTGTTTGCGCATTGTTTTTAGAGATGTGTACATTTTATGATATTTTTAAAGAACTAGCATATGGCACTGACTTGTTTTCTTAAACACTCAAAAGTATTCCTTCTTGTCCCTTAAAAATGTTTCCCTTAAAATCTATTTAGTTTCATATTAAAACTGCGAAACCAAATTTTGTACTTATATTTTTCTGACTTAACTTTTTCTTATTTTACCTTTTCTGTACTATTATTTTCAATATATTTCTGTGGGTCTTATTTTATCTGATCCTTTTATATCCATCTTTTGATTAGTGACTTAACCCCATTTACATTTATGATAACTGATTAATTTGAATCTATTTTAGATATTTTATTTTGTTTTGTATTTTCTCATAATAATTTTTATGGATGTCTTTTTTTCTTGTTTTTCCTTTCATTGTCAGGGTTGAATTCATTCTTGTGACTGCAATCCATACTTCACACTTAAGTATACACACTTATCAAGATTCTCAATTCTTATTTCTTTCTCCAACATATAATCAGAAGTTCAAAATAATTATTTCCAAATTTGCTCAGTAGGACATATTATTTGCACCCTGGCATACATGTGCACAGTTATTCCCAGAAATAAAGGTAAACAGTCAGGACCACTGGCTACAACAGGACCTGCCATCTCTGCTGTCAGGCAGAAAATATAAATATCTCAGACACATGCCAATCATTCATGCATAATAATGGGCCACTCACTATTTTAACACACTGTCACTTCTACAGGGAATCTTTAAAGACTCTATGTTCTTTTTGCTTCATGAATCTCTATTCTTCCTAATGTATCACTAAAAACATATGCCCAGTAAATGTTTATTTATTGGCTGAATTTCCTCCTTGGATATTTGATTTCCATCAAAACAACAGCTATGTAAAAATAATAGCTAGACCATCAGTTTCTCCTACAGAAGACATGAAAGAGTTTTAGTATAGGGATTTGGGGAGAATTCAGAGAGTTACAATGTAAAACATGTGATTTCGGATACACAGTATGAGACCAATTAATTTATCATGCAATCCACCTACTTGTATTCATTTTAGCACCTTGAAAGACCATAAACATGAGAGTGTCTAATAAACATTTATTGAAAAGGTAATTTCCCCTTGACTATTCATGTCAAACTCATCCTTTAGAAAAGAGCAAATAAATTGGATCCCTTTCTAATGTCATATGTCAACTTTGAGACACTTTGCCTTCACCACTATCCCGAAGGGACAGATTATAGATTTTTAAAATTATCATTCTGTTACTATTAAAAAAGAAAGCACTGCCACTGATGTGACAAACGAAAAGTAGTGATTACTCAGCTCCTTTCTTCCTTTGGATGTTCTAGCTATTATAGACAATGACCTTCATTGGATCATGCTTCACCAAAGTTAGTGTCTTTAATATAACTTAGGGGCTGGGCACAGTAGCTCATGCTTATAATCCTAGCACTTTGGGAGGCAGAGGTGGGCGGATCACTTGAGGTCAGGAATTTGAGACCCGCCTAGCCAACATGTTGAAATCCCATCTGTACTAAAAATACAACAAATCAGCCAAGTGTGGTGGTGTGTGTCTTTAGTCACAGCTACTTGAGAGGCTGAGGCAGGAGAATCACTTGAACCCAGGAGGCAGAAGTTGCAGTGGGCTGAGATCACACCACTCCATTTCAGCCTGAGCAACAGAGTGAGACTCCATCTCAACAAAAGTAAAAATAGAAAGATAACTTAGGTTATATTTTCCTTTCATTAAAAAAAAAAATTCTACCTCTAGAGCTACTCCTGATGAAACTGTATTCATATCTGCCAAGATGTTAGATATTTTATGTGGTATTTTATTATATTTATATATATATATTCCCATCTTCCTGTTCTGTCAAAGAAGATGCTTGACAGAAAAATTACATTCAGTGTAGAATAACACGAATAAAGAATTCCAGATGTCTATTCACAGATCATGAGTGGACTTATATGTAAGTGATAAACTATGTGTGTAAGTGTATTCATTCTCACAGAAAGATGAATGCTGTTAATGTATACAGGTAAGTGAAAAAATAAGTTTTCAAAAAAAAAGTACTGAATGACTTATCACATTTTTATTGTGAGTATATAATTGTGAAAAGATTTAATCATACCAAACAGAGTTGGGCTAAGTGGAATGTATTAGTCTGTTCTCGCACTGCTAATAAAGACAAATACAAGACTGGGTAATCTATAAATAAAAGGAGGTTTAATGGACTCACAGTTCCACATGGTGAGGGAGGCCTCACAATCATGATGGAAGGTGAAGGAGGAATAAAAGGCACATCTTACCTGGTAGCAGGCAAAAGATCTTGTGCAGGGGAACTCCCATCTATAAAACCATCAGCTCTCCTAAGACTTATTCACTACCACAAGACAGTATGGAAAAAACATCACCTATGATTCAATTATCTTTACCTTGCCCCACCCTGGATGTGTGGAGATTATTATAATTGGAGGTGAGGTTTGGGTGGGGACAGAGCCAAACCATATCGCTCTGCCCCTGGCCCTTCCCAAATCGTATGTCTTCACATTTCCAAACCAATCATGCCTTCCCAACAGTCCCCTAAAGTCTCAACTCATTTCAGCTTCAACTCAGAAGTCCACAGTCCGAAGTTTCATCTGACACAAAGCAAGTCCCTTCCACCTATGAGCCTGCAAAATCAAAAGCAAGCTATTTACTTCCCCAATACAGTGAGAGTAAAGGCATTGGGTAAATAAACCAATTTCAAATGGGAGAAATTGGCCAAAATAAAGGGGCTACAGACTCATGCAAGTCTGAAAACCAATAGACAGTCATTAAACCTTAAAGTTCCAAAATGATCTCCTTTGACTCTGTGTCTCAAATCCAGGTCATGCTGATGCAAGAGGTGGGCCCCCACAGCCTTCGGCAGCTCTGCTCCCATGGCTTTGTGGGATACAGTTTCCCTCCTGCTTGTTCTTATGGACTGGCATTGTCTGTGGCTTTTCCAGGAACGTGGTGCAAGCTGTCAGTGAATCTACCATTCTGGGATCTGCAGGATTGTGACCTTCTTTTTATAGCTCCACTGGGCAGTGCCCCAGTGGGGGCTCTGTGTGGAGAGTCTAACCCCACATTTCCATTCCACACTGCCCTAGCAAAGGTTCTCCATGAAGGCCTTGCCCCAGCAGCAAACTTCTGCCTGGACATCCAGGTGTTTTCATACATCCTCTGACATCTAGTCAGAGGGTCCCTAACCTCCGTTCTTAACTTCTATGCACCCATTGGCCCAACATTATGCTAAAGCCATCAAGGCTTGGAGCTTGCACCATCTTAAGCAATGGTCTGAGCTTTACCTTGGCCCCTTTTAGCCACTGCTGGAGCTGAAACAGCTGGGATGCAGGGCACCATGTCCTGAGGCTGCATAGAGCAGAGGGGCCTTAGACCTGGCCCAGGAAACAATGTTTCCCTCCTACACCTCCAGGCCTGTGATGGAAGGGGCTACCATAAATGTCTCTGACATGTCCTGGAGACATTTTCTCCATCATCTTGATGATTAGTATTTAGTTCCTAATTACTTATGAAAATTTCTACAGCCCACTTGAATTTCTCCCCAGAAAATCAATTTTTCCTTTCTACTGCATCATCAGGCTGCAAATTTTCCAAACTTTTTTATGTTCTGTTACCTCTTGAATGCCTTGGCACTTAGAAATTTCTTCCACCGGGTACCCCAAATCATTTATCTCAAGTTCCAAGTTCCACAGATCTCTAGGGCAGAGGCAAAAAGCCACTACTCTCTTTGCATAGCAAGAGTGACTTTTACTCCAGGTCCCAACAAGTTTCTTGTCTCCATCTGAGACTACCTCAGCCTGGATTTTATTGTCTCTATCACTATAAACATTGGAATCAAGGGCATTCAACAAGTCTCTAGGAAGTTCCAAACTTTCTTCCTATCTACTGAGCTCTCCAAGTCTCTAGGAAGTTTTAAACTTTCCCACATTTTCCTATCTTGTTCTGAGCCCTCCAAACTGTCCCAATGTCTGCCCGTTACCCAGTTCCAAAGTTGCTTCCACACTTTCAGGTATCGTTACAGCAGCACCTCACTATCTAGTACTAATTTATTTTATTAGTCTGTTCTCATGCTCCTAATAAAGACATACCCAAGACTAGGTAATTTATCAAGAAAAGAGGTTTAACGGACTCACAGTTCTATGTGGCCAGGGAGGCCTCACAATCGTGACACTTCCAAGATGAAGGAGGAGCAAAGGCACATCTTACATGACGGCAGGCAAGAGAGCTTGTGCAGAGGAACTCCTATTTATAGAACCATCAGATCTCTGGAGACTTATTCACTACCACAGGAACAGTATGGGGAAACAGCTAGCCTCCATGATTCATTTATCTCCACCTGGCACCACCCTCAACATGTGGGGATTATTAAAATTCAAGGTAAGATTTGGGTGGGGACACAGACAAACCATATATTGGGAACATGAATGACTTTAATTATGTTTTTGCTTTTAAGCAATTTCAAAAATTTTCCATACTATTAATGTGTATAATAGTATATTAGTTATCTATTGCTGTGTAACAGCCATCCTAAAACTGAGTTACCTACAGCAGTAATTATATTGCTCACAATTCTATATATCAGCTGGGCATTTCTGGTATCTAGGCAGGCTTGGATGATCTTGACTGAAATCACTGATTATATGCCATCTGCTCATGGATTGATTGAGCCTTCCTGGTCTAAGACAGCTTCATGCACATGCTGGATGGTTGGATGGGCACCAGGTACATCTGGTCAACACATCTCTCACTGTTCCCATTGTTCAGCAGGGGGCCCAGGCTTTGTTCTGCAGGTGGCCTAGGCTTTTTTCACATGGCAGAAGGCCTAATATCAAAAGTGGTACAAGGTTGCTTCCCACACATTCTATTGGTCAAAGCAAATCACAGCCTGCCCAAACTCGAGACATAGAGAGAGAGACTCTACCTCTTCATGAGAGGAAACTTGGACACATTTCAAAGAATTATGCATATTGGGAATTATATAAATGTGGTCACTTTTGCAAATAATCGGCCACACTCGCCTAAATTTATACAAATTGAAAATGATAAAAATAGTAAAAAAAAAAAAAAAAAAAAAAAAAAAAAAAAGTGCTTTTTGCATCTCAACCCCCTAGTGATCTGCAGAAAACAGCTGCTGTGCCATGTTGCAGGTCCATAAATATTCTCTAACGATGAGGCGAAGGTGAGGGTGAACACTAATAACACCCTTGCTTTGCCGGGATGTTTATCCTACTCTCATATACAGCAAATTCAGGCAATGTTCATGTGTTTTTGACATGCAAATAGAGATAACTTTAGATGAAACATAACCGATGTTCCGCTATCTATTAAAGACATTACTATCAATGAAGACGTTCAGGGCCTTAAAAGCCTAGATTCATTCCCTCTCTTGGCCCATCAGCCTGATATTACTCCCATTGTTACTACATTTGCAATTACTCTAATACCCATACTCTCATTTTTCTCCCAATTGACTTTCCTTTGGCAGAGACCTTTATCACCTTTCCTACTGACTTACTGAAAAAACCTCTTGACTTGCCTCTTCAAGTCCAATGTAACCCATTCTAATCAACCACATTTTTCTCTGCCTTATTTATTTTCCCATGGCACATTCTGATCATATTATTGTTCTGCTTGAAACTTTTAATTGCTCCTTTGGTAGTACTGAATATAGTTCAAATTCCTTAACATTGGTGTACAATTCTTTTAGAGCTTTGTTGGAAAGCTGAGCAAATTATATAAATTTTATTAATCTCAGTTATCTTATCAGTAAAGTGAGGTTATAATATTACCTACTCATATTTCTCTGAAGACTAAATAGGATAATATACATAAAATATAGTATCTGAGGATTATAATGTGCTCTTTATAAATGTCATGTATTATTTTTGTTTATACACTTTTTACTCCAGCCCCGAAGCATATTTTGAATATGTTTTTCTACATGTGTCAATTATCACAGAGTCCCTTCTCTCTGAAATGTCATCCTCCCACCTCTTTGTGTCAATCAAGATAGTAGCTATTTTATTTCATGTTTTACAGTTAATACAAATTTGATTTATTCTCCTTGGGTTTGTGTAATATGTATGCCTTTCTTAGAACTCTTATTACTGTGAATGGTCTTTACTCATTCTGTTAAACTGCTATGTAACTAAAGATAGATTAATCAGTTGGAATAAACTAACTGAAAGAAATCTACAATTAATTAGCCTTTCCTTTAGCATGGACTCACTTGTATAGAGAAGTTTGATATGCCTGTGTAGCCCTAGCTTTTTTTCTCACACATTAGATGACTCATCCTCCCGGAAAGCAATGATCCCCATCTCTGCTGGGTTCCTGAGTGTGGCCAAAGTCTTTTATTTTACAGTCTTTCTAACTATGTCAACCTATTTACTCCGGTGAGCCTACCACACATTACCAGTTATTGATCAAGAATATATATCCTAGTCATATGTTAGTTCTTTTTTTTTTTTTGAGACAGAGTCTCACTGTGTCTCCCAGGCTGGAGTGCAGTGGTGTGATCTCAGCTCAAAGATTTTTCTAGTTTTAACTGGGCATCCCCCTCACAAGCATTACCACAAGACAGTGTGTCACAAATATTTGTGAAATAAAAAAATTATTTAAAAATTAACCTATTAAATTGCTTCCATAAAACTCTTTGATAACTTGCAAAAATGATTTTAGAAAAACTACAAACAATATGGCTATGTGTGACGTGGCCGACCCTATCTTTCACTGTTCTCCATCTTCTCCATGTCAGATTCATTATTCTCACTTCTGTTTCTTGAATATATCCAGCTGAATCATGTTTCTTTTATGTCTGCCCTTACTGGAGCTGTCTTCCCTTAGCTCTTCCCATGGCTTTTTATTCTCATTATTTAGATCTTCTATAAAAAGCCTCTCATCCTCCAGTCTTCCCTTCCTAGAAAATCTATTATAATTGTATTTATTCAATGGATTACTTGCCAATTCTTCACTCCTCAATTTCCATATCCCTCTCAGACACTTCAGAAAGTTAACTTCATAACGACATGAACCATGTTTCCAGGAATCACTATAAATGCTCAGCACATAGTAGGTACTAAACTGATATTGCTTGGATGAATAAGTAGATGAATATATAAATGGCCTCGGAAGTTTAAATTGCTTTTCTTCTATCATAATAATAATTACAATGCATTTTTTTTTATTTTCCAAAAGCGAAAACAAGGAAAAAAACTAGCAACCTAAATATGGAAATGAAAAGACTGTTTCAACAAGAAGGTGGCTCTTTATACTGATGACATATTGAACCATCTTTTATGCTCTGTTCAGACTGCAGCTGCTGACACAAACTGCAGGAGAAGTTTTAAACCCCTCTCTATTCACTGCCACCCACCAAGAAGAATCCTCATCAACCATTTCTCTTACCATAAACCATTTCTTATTATGTGCTCATTCACAAGGTAAGACATGGGTAAAGGCCAAAGGCAGCCTCTTAGAGTAACTAACATTCACATCGCATGTGTACCCATATATTTACGTCTTCATTCATGTGTTTATATTTTATTCATCCTTCAGATCAAACAACGTGAGTCACAAAAATAGAGCATGGTTTCATTTGCAATTAACATAAGTAGGTGTATTAATTTGTTGATGCTGCTGTAACAACACACTGCAGAACTGGTGGCTTAAAAAACAGATTTATTGGCCGGGCGCGGTGGCTCAAGCCTGTAATCCCAGCACTTTGGGAGGCCAAGGCGGGTGGATCACGAGGTCAAGAGATCGAGACCATCCTGGTCAACATGGTGAAACCCCGTCTCTACTAAAAATACAAAAAATTAGCTGGGCATGGTGGCGCGTGCCTGTAATCCCAGCTCCTCAGGAGGCTGAGGCAGGAGAATTGCCTGAACCCAGGAGGCGGAGGCTGCGGTGAGCCGAGATCGCGCCATTGCACTCCAGCCTGGGTAACAAGAGCGAAACTCCGTCTCAAAAAAAAAAACTGGTGGCTTAAAAAACAGATTTATTTCTCACAATTCTGAAGGCTAAAGAGCTAAGATCAAGGTGTTGGTAGGTTTGGTTTCTTCTGAGTCCTCTGTCGTGGGCTTGCAGGTGGCTGCTTCTCACTGTGTTCTCGCATGGTCTTTCCTCTCTGCAAACCTATCTATGGTATCTCCTTGTGTGTCATAATCTCCTCTTTTAAAAAATAATTAATCGTTACTGTCCATATTTAAGGTATTCAATACGATGTTTCAAGATGATTACCCATGGTGAAATGATTACTCCATTCCAGTGGTATGTCAGATGAGAGCACACCCTAAGGTCTTCGCTTTAACTTAATTACCTATGTAAAGTTCCTGTCTCCAAATAGGATCAGATTATGAATTTTGGGTAGTCACAATTCAGTCCATATCAGCGGGAAAAGCATAGAGAACAGTATTGTGTTAGTTTTATTACCTACTTGCTATTTTCTGATGGTGTCCTCTATTTTATGTTGTCCTACACCCCATTCAGCTGATCAAATAGGAGAACTTTCATAAATTTCAAAGGGGTCTTCCCCTTTGAAGATCTCTACAGGATTGGGAGAAGATAGAAATGGGATGGTTGTACCTTGAACTTCAAACAGCAGCTCCAGCACAATCATGGCTAAAGTACCATCTTCAATCGCCTTCCTTCAACTGACACTCTCATTAAGTCTTGTTAGAAAAGTGCTGACTTCTCTGGCTGAAACATTCCACATTCAGGCTGAAGAATGGTCATCCTACATGGTTTTGTGCAATAGACTTGTTTGTGAGGCAACCTTGTGTGAATTCACTGAGGCCTGGGAGGTGGTACTCCTAACAGGTCAGCAGGAAGTGCTGGTTTGAAATCCCAGAGGCTCCTAGGGGACTCAGGCTCTCTGTACCCCACATGTGACAAAGCTCTGACAGGCCCTCAGACACCTCTGATGGCAGGTAAATGGAGCAGCCTCTGGGGACACGATCACCCAAAGAAGCAGGCTGTAATGGCAGATTTTCCTGCAGTTTTAATCAGGCAGCCCCCTGTCACTGGCACCATCACAGAGACAGTGTGTCATGAGTATCAGCAAGGATTTTGTTACTCTGTCAGGAAGTGTGGAAGATATTTTTTATTAAAACATAGCATCATTATGGCTTATAGGCTGTGGTGTAATGTCAATTGAAGGTCGGTTATACTTTGTGAGAAGAAAATGGCTTTTAAATAACTATTCTTTTTACGTAAAATCATTTAAAACAAGAAAATTAAGTAGCCTTTGTTAAGTGAATACATGAAATGTTATTAAAGCTAAGATCATATTAGAGGAGGCACTTTTACCTTTGGCCTTGCATGGAGATAAGTTATTATTCTGAATGAGTATGAGCTTGTATTATAAAAATGTGAAGTTCTTGAAGATATACTTTTGTTTCCTAAACATCAGATTAATGAAGAGAATTTTAGAACAATGCTCTTCCAGCTAATGTGATGAAGGTAGTTTTTGTTCATATTATCATTGCTTTGTTTTGTTTTATGTCCAATCCACCATGGACTAATATTTTATAAAATAAAAAGTATTAGAAAAATAAAATAAAAATAAAGTTAAATAAAATGCAAATCCCAGTCAGTTTTATTTTAGATTAAATAAACATTAAATTACTTTGCCACCAAAGTTTCCAACTATTATGCTTAATTTCTGCATTTATCTCTTTGTCTATTGGTAACAAATAATTCACATTGTTGACAAAGTATGAAAGTTATGATTTTAAGAATAGGTAGCTTCATTTCAGCTAGCCTAACATCATTGTTTCAAGGGAACAGTTTGACAAACACCGTAAGAATTACATACATGATGCATACATACACAATTCCCAAAATAATTCTCTTCAAAATGTACTTAGTTTTGTAATGGCTGGTTTTGGTTAGGGTTTGGTTTTTGCATTTCATTGCAAATCTACTTTAAGATACCATTTTTGTTTTACTTTAAAAATTCAGTTTTATTGACTGGGTTTGGTGGATCATGCCTGTAATCCCAACACTTTGGGAAGCCAAGACAGGTGGAACACTTGAAGTCAGGAGCTTGAGACCAGCCTGGCCAGCATGGTGAAACCCTGTCTCTACTAAAAATACAAAAATCAGCCAGGCATGACAGCATGTGCCTGTAATCCCAGCTACTCAGGAGGCTGAGGCAGGAGAATTACTTGAACCTGGATGGTGGAGGCTGCCGTGACCTAAGACCACACCACTGTACTCAAGCTTGGGTAACAAAGGGAGACTCTGTCTCAAAAAAAGAAAACCAGTTCTATCAATTTTTAGTCATTTTATAGATTTTACTTTTGCTTTAAAAAAAAAATTCAGACACCTAACAAGTCCTCATGCCTGTGGTTCTTAAAGTCAGCAATTAGCCTGGAAAGTTGTTTAGATTATGTGACAGAAAATGAGTAATTTTTTTTCTGGCCTTAATAAACTATGTAATATGAAAAAATAAATTAATGGAATCATGGATGAATGAATGGATAGTTGCATACATGTTGCGTCTAGATGTTGTAATTTCTCTGTAAAGTAAGTTGCTCCTCATTCCTCATCCTGATGCAATTTTTAAATTTCAGAATGAGGAAGAAAGAGAGAAAATGTTCTTAGCATGACCGAGAATTCTCTATAGCCTATCTAGTTTTGGCCCCAAATGCTGATCACGCTCAAGGTTAGAAAGGGAATGACAAGGACTTCACAACTTATAATCATCACAACAGGACAATACACATTTCCCTCAGCACACTGAGATATTACCTATTTTCTGCCATAACTAATAAAAAATTAACTGTGTTAAATTATCATTTTTAGTTCTGAAAAACATCAGACAGTTTTTATAAGCTAGATGTAACTGAAATAGATGACTATGCACTATAGTTCTGTGAATAATTTTCTGTGAGGAATGTTTGCAGCATTGCATTTCCAGTATAAAGACACTGAGTGAAGGTTATACAATGACAAAGAATATGCATTGCGTTGCTTGAGTGAATCATTCCAGTCCTTCTGATCACATTAAATCCTGTGCATACACATCAGCACATCCATACCGAAAAGCCACTGGAAAGTGGAACTTTCGAAACAGATGAATGGCATTAGTACAATTGAAGCCAACTTATTTTCTGGCTCTGGCTCAAATGACAAAAGAGCTTTCTGCCCATATCTGTGCTTGGAAACCGATGCAGACAAGTCGCAGCAGCTCCAGGCTTCAGATAATTTCTGTGTTTCTATTCTTTTCATTCCATTCCTCTCAAGCAGTGTTTTGTCTCCGGGGCTTGTTGTTTAAATTCAAGCTCTATCATTGTGACTGCTACACTAAGAGAAAAGTCAGAAGAATGGAAAATTTTGAAGAACTGTCTCTGGCAAGAATCTAGAAAGGTAGTGTAATCTATTTTGTATTTTAGTTTTGTAAGATGCCAGTAAAATGTTCTTCTCTGCAAGGAAGGCCTTCTTTTCTTTTAAGCCTGTTGGAATTCCTTTTTAAGACTTCTTGAGCCAGAATGCATACCTCCAGGAGAAATGCAACATTAGGCTGCAGATGGAGAGTAGCAAGGGAAGGCCATACATAAAATACAGGATAAAGACAGCATATTTTCCTGTCTCTTATGGGTACCAATTTTATCCCATGATAAGTAAATTTAAATGTTATTTCATGTAAAAACAAATGCAGACATATTAAGGAGAATGAGAATTGTATATGCATTATGATAAACAAGCTAGGAGTTTAGCTTCCACCTCACATAAGCTACTTACACATCTAGCTTTTTCCCTAGAACTATTGGGTTGTGGCTTCATGTTCTACTACTAGTAGGAGCATGTATTGAACATATCTGAGTATTCCTGCTAGAGAAAGGATCACTTCAATGCTACTCAGATGAACATGATTAAGGTAAAGGGAACCATCTCCTTACAAACAATTTGTAAATTTTAGTTTCTGAATAAGCTTTATTTTTGGCATAGTAATTTTTTTTTTATTTTTTATGAGACAGAGTTTCACTCTGTTGCCCAGGCTGGGAGTGCAGTGGTGTGATCTTGGCTCACTGCAACATCTGCCTCCTGAGTTCAAGCTATTCTCCAGCCTGAGCCTCCCGAGTAGCTGGGATTACAGGCATGCACCATCATGCCTAGCGAATTTTTGTAGTTATAGTAGAGACAGGGTTTCACCATGTTGGCCAGGCTGGTCTCAAACTTGTGACCTCAGGTGATCCACCCACCTCAGCTTCCCAAAGTACTGGGATTACACGTGTGAGCCACCGTAGCAGAGTAATTTTTTAACTTCTTGCCTCATAATTGCAACTTCATTGTACGTACCACCAATAGTTTTCATAAGGCCATAGTCTTAGGGCCACACTGTTATAATCTCATCTAACTTTAATTACTTCCTGAATATTCTATCTACAGAGAGTTATATTTGAGGGTTAGTCCTTCTACATACGAATTGTGGCAAGAGACGCAATTCAACTCATAGCATTTGGCTTCTGCATTCCAGTCCAAATTCATGTCCTTCTTGCATGCAAAATGCATTAATTCTATCCCAACAGCCTGCAAAGTCTTAACTGATTTCAGCATCAACTCTAAATTCAAATGGTTTAATCTATCATTGAATCAGATAAAGATGAGCCTCAGGTATAATTATTCCTGAGGCAGAATTTCTCTCCAGCTACAAAACTGTGAAACCAGGCAAGTTATACGTTTCCAAAATACATCGTAGGAATAGACGTTCTCATAACAAAAAAAAGAAATTGGAAAAAAAAAAAAAAAGGACTGGTGGGTCACAAGTAAGTCCAAAACCAATAAAGGCAAATTTTAGATCTTAGCCTCAAGAATAATCCTCTCTGGATTGATATTCTGCTCTCCAGGACCATGGGTGGTAATACCAACCCCACAGCTTTTGGGGGACAAGCTTACCCATTCAGCTCTCTGAAAGGGCCCTAGCTACATGGTTCTTTGCAAGGGAACTCTGCCCCTGAGGCATTAAGTATAGTCATTCTGGCTTGCTAAATTCAGAGAGGCACCCAGGGAAAATGTGGCACATATACACCATGGAATATTATGCAGCCATCAAAAATGATGAGTTTGTGTCCTTTGTAGGGACATGGATGAAGCTGGAAACCATCATTCTTAGCAAACTGACAGAAGAGCAGAAGATCAAACACAGCATGTTCTCACTCACAGGTGGGTGTTGAACAATGAGAACACACGGACACAGGGAGGGGAGCACTACACACTGGGGTCTGTTGGAGGGAAATTAGGGGAGGGGCAGTGGGGGGCGGGGAGCTGGGGAGAGATAGCAAGGGGAGACATGCCAGATGTAGGTGATGGGGAGGAAGGCAGCAAATCACACTGCCACATGTGTAACTATGCAACAATCTTGCGTGTTCTTCACATGTACTCCAAAACCTAAAATGCAATAAAATAAAAAATAAAAATAAAAAGAATTAAAAAAAAAAAAAGAAACTGAGGAAGAAACAGCCTTGCCTCCTGGGGTGAGAATGAGAGTCCTGACGTCTCCATATTGCTCTCTGGATCATTATTCCCTCTCGTTGAAGAACAGTACAGGCTTAAAACCAAATATTTCTATGTCCCAGTCCTGCAGAATCAAAAAAGTATGGCAGCCTCCTTCATTCTATCTTATTTCCTCTGTCCTCTTTGTTTTAGAGTGGTAACATATTTGCTGATATAATTGCATCTGTATACCTGGCTTCAGCTGAGATGGTTGATAAAATTCATGAGTCACATCCATCATCTCTGTCAAATGATATTCCAGCCACACCCTTGTTTGTTTTTCTTCAGAATAAACTTTCTCACTTTTTGGAATATAGATAGGCTGGTAATTTTCCAAATTTCCAACTTTGGTCTCCTTTTTAAGTAATTTTTTTTTCAACTCATCTATCTCCTTCTACTTTTACTCTAAGGAGTCAGGAAAAATAAAGCCACTCATCAAAGCTTTATTTAGAATCTCCAATTTCATTGCTCATAAGCTGCACGTTCCATAAAATATTAGAACACAGTTAAGCCAAGTGCTTTACTGCTTTATGACAAGGATCACCTTTACTTCAGCTTCCAATGACAAGTTTTTTATTTTTATCTGGGACCTCACCTGAATTACTCTTAACATTCATATTTCTAGTATACACCTCAGAACTCTTCTAGCTTCTACCCATTCCCCAGTTCTAAAACCATTTCCACATTTCTAAGTATCTGTTACAGCAGCAACCCAGTCCCCAGTACCCATATCTGTCTCAGTCAGCTTAGGCTGCCATAAGAAAATGTCATAGACTAAGTGACTAAAACAACAAATATTTACTTTTTCACAATTCTACAAGATAAAAGTTGAAAATCAAAGTGACATTCAATCAGTTTTCTATTGTGAGATCTCTTTTGGCTTGTAGTTGGCTACCTTCTTGCTGTGTTTTCAGAGAAAGAGAGATGTGTTCTTATGAGGCCACAGTCCTATTGACTGAAGGCCCCACCTTTATTAGCTCATTGAAATATAATTGCTTTCTAAAGACCCTATTTTCAGATAGAGTCACACTGCAGATTAAGGCTTCAACACATGGATCTTAGAGGAACACAAATCAGTCCATAGCATCTACTAATGGCTCCTTTGCCCACGGACCCTTAGCCATATTAAATAATTAGGATAAAAATATGGAATTTACCACTGAAGAACTAAGGAAAAACCCTCCCCAGGGATACAAAGTATACATGGATGACTCTACAAACACATGATACAACAGATGCTGTAGGGGCCATATTAGGGAGAACTCATCCTTGATCCCCAGAGTGAAAAGGTTTAGAAAGAACCTACACATGACAACATTAGATGATTCTGCAGAAAACAATAAGGAGGACCAAGACCAGAGCATGACAAGCCATAATGGTGATTTGATAGCGACCTTGCAAACCCTGGCCCAGTACAAAACTGTCTTCAAAATATATTAATTGTAAGAAATAAGATAACAAACAGCATGCAATATATGACCTCTTTTATAAAAATAACATACAAGTACATTCATGCTAAGCACACATATACACACATGTTCACACACATGATAAAAATGCAGTCATGCGCTGCCTAACAACAACAGACTGTATGTGCAATGGTAGTCCCACAAGATTATGGTAGAATTGAAAAATTTCTATTTCCTAGTGTAGCTTTCATAATGTTGTAGCACAGGCATTACTCACATGTTTGTGGTGATGCTAGGGTAACAAACCTACTGTCCTGCCAGTCATATAAAAGAATAGCACATACAATTATGCACAGCATATAATACTTGATAATTATAATAAATGACTATGCTACTGATTTAGATATTACTATATTATGCCTTTATTGATATGTTGAAGTATAATTTCTTTTACTTATAAAATAAAGTTAAATGTAAAACAGTCTCAGGCAGATCCTAAAGAAGGTATTGCAGAAGAAGGCATTGTCATCATAGGAGTTGACAGCTCCATGTGTGTTACTGCCCCTGAAGACCTCCCAGTGGGCCAACGTGTGGGAGTGGAAGACAGTGATATTGATGATACCCAGTATATGCATAGACTAATCTTAGTTTTTAATTGCAGAAAAAAATATAAAATAAAATGGAAGAAGGCTTATAGAATAGGAATATAAAGAAAGAAAATATTTTTGTATACATTGTAATATTTGTTTTAAGCTGTATTAAAGGTTTATAAAGCAAAATCATTATAGTAAGCAAAAGTTAATTATTGAAAAAATAAAAATATTTTTTATAAATTTAGTGTAGCCTAAGTGTATAAAACTTTGTAAACACTAATTTATAAAGTCTACAGTTGTATACAGTAAGGTCTGAGGACTTCACGTTCACTAATCAGTCACTCTGACTCTTTTTGAGTCCTTCAGGTTCCATTCATAGTACATACCATAACAGGTGTACCATTTTTTTCTTTCATACTGCATATTTACTGTACCTTTTCTATGTTTAGATATGTCCAGATGCACAAATGCAATCGTGTTATGATTATCTATAGTATTCAGTATACAATACTCAGTATACAGTATTCTGTAGAGGTTTGTATAGGCTATACTGTATAGCCAAGGGTGTAGTAGGTTTTACCATCCAGGTTGTGTAAACACTTTCTATGACATAACAACGAATTTGCCTAATAATGAATTTCTCAGAACATGTCCTCATTAAGTAATTACTGCATTTTAAAAAATTGATTGATAGGTCAGGCACAGTGGCTCACACGTATAATCCCAGCAGTTTTGGAGGCTGAGGCGGGTGGATTACTTGATCTCAGGAATTCCAGACTAGCCTAGGCAACAGGGTGAAACCCCACCTCTACCAAAAATACAAAAAAAGTAGCCAGGTGTGGTGGTGCACACCTGTGATCCCAGGATACGCAGGAGGCTGAGGTAGGAGGATCACTTGAGCCTGGGAGGCAGAGGTTGCAGTGAGCCAAGATTGTGCTACTGCACTCCAACCCGGGTGACAAGAGTGAGACCCTGTCTCAAACAACAACAACGAGAAGATTGATAGATAAATTAAATTTCTAGAAAGATACACCAGAAATTGCTACCCATGATTTAATTAGATAGGAAAGAATGATTGATATGAAGAACAAGGTCTTCATTTTCCAGACATTCATGTTCTGTTTAAATGGTCTTAGAATGTGCATATATTTAAAAAATTGTTTTAATGTTAACAGCTTAAGTTTCTTGGCTTAGACTCTTTATTTAACAGAAAGGTTCATCTGGAAACATCACTGAGGGCATGACAGAAGCCTCCACGGAATATCACTTCTACCCTGGGCCCAAGGTCCCTTACGTGAAAAGAATGTATTATGGGTAAAACACAGGACCTACATTGCAACCCTGGGGCCTGAGTCCTACTTCTACTACTGGTAACAATGTACACATTTTAAAGCATGGAACATTAATTTTCTTATTTGTGAAAGAGATATGTATCTGCCTCAAAATACTCTGAATTTAAATGATAAAGTACATGACAAAACATTTTTTAAATCATAAAACAATACATAATATCATTTTAAATGAGTGAAACTACATTATGTCAGGGCCTTATAATACTTTAGTAATTAAATTTATCTTCCTGGCAGTATTTGAGATGAAACTTCTTTCTATTCAGTTTTCCTCTAGGTAATAAACTACAGTGTTAGGTCACCTGTGCTTTGAAAAACCTGCAAAGAAGAAACAAATCAGGAAAGAAAGAAGGAAGAAAGGAAAGACACTGAAGTTTTTTCAAAAAAAAGAAACTCTGTTTTGGTCAAAGACTAATCTAAGTCTCCTTGGGTCAAATATCGTATGGAAAACACTGACAGACTGTTTAGCAGTGTCAGACATTTAATAAGCATTCTCAGCATTTTTTCCAATGAATAGACATAAACAACATCAGATAATAATTTGACTGACAATAACACCCCTGCATGGCAGGAATTAATCCTAATTCTTCATAATAATATAATAAAGAAAATTCATAGTTGAAGCCAAGAAAAGTAACCTGGGACTAGAATTGAGTCTCCCTTATTTGAACTGCCTCAGTTGAGGTCAGAAGAATGGAAATAAACTAACTGTACAGTATAGTACATCAGAACAGAATGGATAATTAGTCATCAAACCGGTTAGAAAAGCAGTTCGTGGTAAACAATGCAATCTGCAAAAATAAAAAAAAATATTTCTCCTCAACAAAGACAAAAAGGAATAGAGTGACAAAGTTATTATTTTTCATTACATAAAGAAAACTAATTTAAATTATATTATTCTGTCAGATATTCTTTCTCATGTCTCTAACTTTATACAGAAACACTCCTTTCATTGAGAATAGCATCCCTGAGGTTTCCATTTTTTTCTTAATTCTTTAATGTGTTAAAAATAAAGAACAGGAAAAATATTTATGCTGTCTCCCTTTTCTCATTTAAAAATCATAGTTATAAAACATGTCAAATGTGAAAATATGAAAACAATGAACTGACATTCATGTACCAAACATACATATTAAACATATGCCAAAATTTTACTCCTTTTTCATTCTTATGTTTTTAAGAAAAAAATAACCAATTCAAATTTGACTTTCTTAATTTTTTCAATTTTTCTTTTTTAATGTTTTTAAAAATTTCAATAGTTTTAGTGGGTTACAAGTGGTTTCTCTTGATATAAATGAATATAATTGTGAGGTCTGGGATTTTAGCGTGACCATCACCAGAGTTGTGTACATTGTACCCAAACAGATATTTCTTTTATCTTTATTATCCTTTCATATACATTGTTTGCCTTCATTCTATTGTTCACTTTCAAACTTCTTGATTAGTGACTTAGCTCATCAAATTATTGCCCTCAGCTTTTCCTCCAGTATATATATTTAGCAATATAAATTTCCATAACATATTTTATGGAATATATTTTATGCTTACATATTTGATGTATGTTGTTTTCATTGTGATTTTGCTCTAAAAATGTTCTTACTTTCAATACAATTTTTTTCAACCTTCGAACTATTTAGAAATATAGAGGTAAAAATTTAAATATATGAGTTTTTCTTTTATTCTTTAATTTTATCTTGAATTTTAGTTAAACCTACTAAAATATTTAGTTTGTATGATTCTGATTTATTTATATTTATTTTCTTATTTGCTTCCATATAAGCATAAAGAGATAGGAACAGAAAAGGCAAAGCAGTAATTTAATTTGAATTACTAACTGAAGTTAGTAATTTAATTACTCCCTGATTCCAGAAGACCCAAATTGTCACCGTGGCCCACCAGTCAGAGAAGGAGCTTGTGGAGGTCTCATGATCAATAGAGTATTCGAGCAGGAGCATCTCACTGTAGACCATGTGGGTCTCTAAATCCATCCTGTGTTCATTTCCTCAGTTCCAGAATGCGTAACTGGAATTTATATACTCAGTAACAGGCAGAATCTGCACATCAGTTTTCTGACCTCTGAAGTGAGGACTATTATAGTAGGGCAGGCTAAGTGGAAGCCACTAGAACAGCCTGTCTCTATAAAAGTAGCAAAACAAAAGCAATATCCTATGTCTGGAAGACTTGCATAGATTATTACCACTATCAAGGACTTGAAGGTGCTAATGTGGTGATTTCCACTACATCCTCATTCAGTCAGCCCACCTGACTTGTGCAGAAACTAGATCTATGTTGAACACTGACCGTAGATTATCATAGTTAATTTGGCGGTGACTCTAATTGCAGCTGCTGGTGCAAACATGGATTTGCTGCTTGAACAACTATCACTTTGCTTGGTGCCTGATGTTATTTATCTGGAAACTGTTTTAAATCTAAATTTGTTTTAAAGACCATTATGGGCACAGAAAGGCCAGTAATATACTTTGACTCTTCCATCTCGGGGGTATATCAAATTCTCACCCTATGTTATAATCTAGTGAAAGCATGAACTTTCACTTACCAAGATTTACCTGGCTACAGCCACTGTTGAGTGTCCAACCTGTCAACAGCAGAGACCAATGATGAGTCACTAATCTGGCACCATTTCTTAGCGAAATCAGCTAGCTATTTGCTGGGAAGTTTATTATACTATGCCATTTCCATCATAAAAAGGAAATCTCTTTTTTCTTGTTAGAGTAGATATTCAATCTGAATATAGATTTTTCATGCAATGCCTCTGCCAAAATTCGCATCCATGGGATTACAGAATGCCTAATCCATCATCATGGTATTCCACACAGCATTGTTTCTAATCAAAGAATTCACTTCACAACAAATGAAGTGCAGCCATGAACCCATACTCAGGGAATTCACTGTTCCTATTATGTTTCCATCACCCTGAAGCAGCTGCTTCAGCTGTCTTGATATAACAGGATTGCCTTTTGAAGAGTCAATTACATAGCCAACTAGGTGGCAGGACTTCAAAGCTGGAGCAATGTCTATTAGTATGTTGCATATGCTTTGAATCAGCAGCTAATAAATGGTGCTATTTCTCCCATAGTAAGGATTCATGGGTCCAAGAATCAAGAAGTGGATATGAGATTGCCTCCACTAGCAGATACCCCTAAGGATTGCATAGCAAAATGTGTTGCTTCCTGTTTTTTAGTTCTGCTGGTCTATAAGTTTTAGCTCCAAAGAGGGAAATGCTTCCACCAGGAGACACAATAACCACTGAATTGGAAGTTGAGACTGCCGTCTGGCTGCTTTGAGCTCCTTGCAGCTCTACATTAACTGGTAAAGAAGTGGGTGAATGTACTCTCTAGGGTAATTGATCCTGATTACCAATGGGACATTGAACTGCAAAGAATATGTCTAGAATACAGGAGCTCTTTTAGATGTGTCTTACTTACTATTACCATATCTTGTGATGAAAGCCAATGGAAAACTATAATATCCCAATTTAGACAGGACAACTAATGGCTCAGATTCTTTAGAAGGAAGGTTTGGTTTACCCTACCAGGCCAAAAACCAAGAACAACTGAGGAGCTTTCTGAAGAAAAAGAGAATATAAAGTATGTAATTAAAGTAATAGTTACACACACTATCTAGGACCATGTAATTAGTTGTAGAAATAAGGACTGTAATAATTATAAGCATTTCCTTTTTGATTTTGTGATGGATATGTGTTTATATGCATATAATATTTTCTTCCTTCTTATACCCTTATCATCTAACATAAAATGTATTAAAAATAGCCAACTTTATATTACAGCATTTATGTTACAGGGTGTCATAGCAGAAGGGTGAAAAATTACCTGAAAACTTTACATCCTCTTCAGAGGAGAAGGAAGAACATGTTTTCAGTTGTAAACAGGATACTTACGTCATGTTAAGTGGAAGAACAACTTTGGTATTGTCTTAATTCGGAGATTATACCAAGTTGACTAAGGATGGTCAGTTTATGTTTAACTTGACTGGGCTGAAGTACTTAGTTATTCAATCAAACACTAATCAAAATATTTCTATGCAGACATTTTATATTAATTAAAGTCCAGAATCAATTAACTTTAAATAAGGGAGAGTACTCTAGACCACTTGGGCCTGATTCAATCAGTGGAAAGTCTTTAGGAACAGACCTGAGGTGTCCCCCAAAAAGAATAAAATCCCCACATGGACAGAAGCTTCAGTTCATGCCTAAGGCTCCAGCCTGTCCTTCCTGGTAGCCTAGGAATCTTGAAATTTCCTAGCTCGTCTCCACAATCACATAAAAAAATTCCTACCAATATATATCTTAATATATATAGCCTGCTACATCTGTTTCTCTGGTTGAACTCAGACTAATATAATTGACAAAAGAGAAACGGAAACCTTGTAGTCTTTTATCTGTCTAAGATATTAATTCCAACTAAAACTTTCCCCAAAAAATGTGGCTATTTGTTTTCAAGGCTCATTTTTATCAATCAGTTAAGAAAGAGATGATAACTTTACACACAATTATTCAAAGAATTGAAGAAGTTAGGACTATTTTCCAAATTTTTATGATGCCATAATAGTTCCCATAGCAAAATAAGACAAACGCATTACAACAAAAATATCACACATCTGTAGTCATTATAAATACAAATTCAAAAAATCTACATAAAAATACAATAATAAAAAAAACGGACAACACATAAAAATCAAACAAAAAACTCTTGTTCAAAATAATGGCAACTCTGCAACTTTTCTATGACTCATTTTATATGACACTTCTGCACTGTCAGTGTGTGAAAATTCATTCCCTAGTGTCTGCCATTGTGAACTGATGACTATCCCATGGTCCTGGAAAGATACAGGTTTCACACTTTCTACTGAAAGGGCAGTGTAACACAGTGGAAAGACTATGGTTGTGGAGTCACACAGGCCTTGGCTGGTGTTATTGCTCTGCCACTAACCAGCTTTATGATGCTGCAGTCAACTTATTTCTCTTGGCCAGTTACTGCTTTTTTCAAAAACTAAAATGATAGCATTTCATAGAGAAATAGTAAGAATGAGAGAGGATAAATATTAATTATCAATGCTATAATTCATTAATACACTTCATCTAGGGAGCACCTTCATATGGTGGAAGGAGCACCTGACTTTGGCAGCACTATCCTTGTACCCAGCTCTACATAAAAGGCTCAGTCGTAAAATAGCCATGAGACCTTCCTTAGAAAGTAACTTCTCTGAGTCCTGACACTATCATCTTTAGAATGAGAATCATAATTCTTGCCTCTACTATTCATTGAAATATCAAGAGTATGGAATGGGGACAGAAACCAAAATATACTAAAATAGCCCAGGTGCAGGGGCGCATGCCCATAATCTCATCACTTTGGGAGGCTGAGGTGAGATGATCCCTTGAGTCTATGAGTTCAAGAGCAGCCTGGGCAACACGGAAAAACCCAGTCTCTACTAAAAGAAAAAAAAAAAGATATAAATTCTAATGATTATCGATGTTATGACTGTTGTTGTCATTTTCATAACAATATTAACCATATTATTTTAGGTCTAATATGCCATTCCACGAGGCATGTTGTAGACTTTATTGTTGATTGACTGTAGACTCGTTCACATGGAAAAACAAAATGCCTCCATTTCTAGAATTTAGTTCCATGAGGAGGGAGCTGGTTTCTAGTTATCAGAAACTGTTTCAAGTGGATGTTCAGTAAACATTTCTTCTGTGAGTGGATTTGCTAATTAATGTAAGACACTAGATCAACAGAGTTATCACCCAAGTTACACTTCCAGCATCATTCTTGGCACAGTGCACATAACACCTGGAAAGCCTGTCTTTAACTCAAGGTACATCTCAGGATATGGTGGAAATAGAACTTATTTCTACATGGAAGTTACCCAATAAATGTAAATGTTTACATCCTGCTGACCTGCTACCTGGAATATGTTTCATCTACTTTATAAAATCTGGTAGCATCATGGCCAAGACATTACTCCTTACTGAGCTTCAACTTGCTTGCCAATACATGAGGAAATCAGTAAACCAGCTCCAAAACTATTGAGTGATACGGTACAGTCATTTGAGCTCATAGGCTTTGGAATCAGGAAGATGTGGATTTAAATCCTGGTTCTAACATTTGCTATATTTGTGATGTTGGGCAAGTCACAGTCTTAGTACTCAATAGTCTTTGGTTGATTTACTTACAAAGTGAAAAAACAATTTCAAAGGATCATTGCAATTATTAAGTGAGAAAATGAACACTGCACTCAGAATAAACACTAGCATTTAGAAAATGTCCAATAAATGACACTCAGCAGCTCAGTTATAATTATCATAACCTTAAAGGAACAGTAGAAAGAAGAAAAACACTGGACTTGGGTCAAGTTGTGCTAAAATCTCATCTCTGCTACTTGTGAGTTATATGATTTTGGGTGATTTATAATCTTCGAGGACTTTTATTTCTTTATCTGTAAAATGGAGCTAGTTTTACCTAATATCCACTTGGTTATTAGGAAAATTAAATGATGTGTTAATCTAAAAAGTTGTCATTCAATGAATGTTAATTAATTTTCTCTTTGAAGATGCTGGTAGTTGAGTGCTTTCGTATTCTGTATTATTTTCTACTGTTTTCCCCCTCTACTGTGCTGTTACTCATTTATTCATTCACTCATCAAAAGGCACCATGAAAGAAAACCAAAGTCCAGTGACGGACAAGCCAGGCTTTTTATCTATAACCTTAGAATGCAAAGGTAGGTAGGAAGACAGTCACAGAAAATATAATTAAAGGTCTATGAATATCATGAAGAGGAATTACAGAATGCTTTGAAAGCGTATAAAAGAGAACCTAATCTAGTCTCAGTGCTCAGAGAATATATCCCAATAAATAGTTTAGGCAGGAAGAATAAGTAGGTGTTGGCAAGAAAGGGATCCAGGAGATCCCAGGCAAATGAAACACACATGCAAAGGTTCAGCAGATGGAGGTGGCCTCAGGATTTCAAGCATCAAGAGGAAGGTCACTATAACTGAACCATAGTAACAGGGAGAAACGGCCATGTTCAGCCATTTTGGAAGTTGGCAGGGGCCAGATTCAGCACCATTATTCAAGCTTTTCACAAGATCCAGGCCTTTATTAGGAGAGAAGTAAAAAAACAAAACAAAACAAAATGACATTGACATTTTATGAGATCAGGATAAATTGATTAAGTATTAATTGAAATATCTGTTTTCAGAATGGGAAGTACAGGTTTAGATAGGCTAAATACCATTCCCCAAATCACACACACCTGCATTGTACAATTATGAATTGAACCAGAAGTGCTGATGCTAATGGTAAAAGAAAAACGCACAAATGTATTGACTCATTTTTTCATGCTCCGATGATACTTGTGCTGTCATCTCAGGACGGAACATAATGAGGCAAGTCACTTACAGTTCTGTCTAATGCAGCAAGTCATATAACTCACATACTGGGAGATTAGGGAAATTATAGGATGGCAGCTTCATTTATTAATGGTCTGCTTTCAGAAAAAGAAAAAAACAAAGGTCCTCTATTTTGAAAAGATTCTGTATTCATTGTCTGAAATCTTCCAGGTAGATAAGCATGAAATTCATGCAACTGGATAAATACCCAAAAATAAATGCAGACACATAAGGATATGCATTTGTTCAATAATAATACAATATATTATATATACACTAAGCAAGATACATTGCAGAGAACTAAGAATTTGAAGCACAAAAAATTAATTTCCAATTATAGCTCTGGTGGTTTCTATCTGTGTGGCTATGGGCACATCACCTTGGTTTTTAGTTTTATCAGTGTCCTGTGAAAAATGTGCATAATTGTATATATACAAATATATTCTTATATATGTTTATACACGCTTACAGCTGGAAAGTCCCTGGAAAATAACAAAATCATTCAACCCCAATTCCCCCTGTATAAGGATGGAAAAAATGAGGCCAGGAAGAGTGAAAAGATTTGTCCAGAATATGCCCACAAATTTTGACCATGAGCTTCATCCTGTTTCCAATGTATCCCACACCTATTAAATAAAAATAAGATACTATGACTGTTCTTGGGATTTTACCTACCTTACATCATTTAATCCTCACAGTAAACCAGTAGTGTAAGTACTGTGATTCTCATATTGTAGATAAAGAAATGGAGGATTATAATGTTTAGGAAAATTGCCCCAAATTACCCAGCTAGTCAATGTAGTTTTAATTTGAACCCAGGTCTTTATTTTAATTACTCCTTACCCCGTAGTCTCCAACACACTAGATTGCTTTATAAAGCTCTTGCATGCAAATTGCCATTGAGGGAAACTGACCTAGGAAAATCTACCTTCCTTATTTCAGCTGGATAAGGCTTTATGCCTTATCTTTCTGTACACATGTAAAAAAGTGGTTTAGAAGAACTGCATGACTGCTTCCTTGGACCACACTTCACTCAGTATATTCAGAGACAGTAACTTCTCAAAAACAAATGTTAAGACACTTTCAGAGAAGTCGAAGCTGTGTGTTAAATCCTTAAAGTCATAATCCCTAGACGGGGGGAAATTATGAGCACATGGAGACTGGAAGATTTCTGGCAGCAATGCATGATGACTGTTGATATATTTAAATATAACCACTAGTTCAGAGTTTAAGCAACATCAGGACAGGAGACAGTTCTTCAAATGCCCAGAGACTTATTGAAAGAATCCTAATAGACACTGGAAGTTGGGCTAGAAACTATGCAAATTAATACCCTTCAAACTACAGATTAGGAAATGAAATGGCCAGAGTCCAAACGACCCTGCAGCCATGATCCATATCGCTACCTGCATGCTGAAACACATGCCTGGAAAGCTAATTCTCATCTTAAAAAAGGAAAAAAATCACTATGGGTTGTACCAAAGAAGAGATTGGAACTGGGAATTGAGATGGAATTGGGAATTCTGACTGGACACTACAATAATGTATCTTAATACTATCTCCTCTACTGTGAGGAAAAAAATTCTAAAGGAAAATGGGAAACCACCTTAAAATGGAATAAGTGAATAGGTAGATAGACAGACAGATTAAAAAAATGAATAAAGACATTGTGAACCACAAAAAAATGTTTAATCAAAAACAGGCTAAGATTAAGAAAAAAATGGCAACATGACATACACAATAGAATGAGAACCTAATAAGGTTAACTGAGATAAGAAATGCTTGCCATAAGATAATTACGGTATGAGAATTAAAATTTATATCAGTGCTTTGGAGTCTCCAAACAGACATACACAGAAAAGTTAAGTCATCCATGTATAATTCAAATCTGAGAATTTTATATGTGGATCAAAAGTACTAAGAAATTTAAAGCATGTGAATAATAATTGGTACAAAGTACAAGTGGGAATCGAATGGAACAAATACAGTTGAACTGATGAAAAAGGGAAAAGTTATAAAGCAAACAAAAATTCAAAACATAGTGCAAGAAAAATTTTCAGCTTTAGAATAGAACTGCTTCTAAAGGGCAAAACCCTATTGTTGTAAGCTGTATTGTAATTTCCCAATTCAAATTAACATAACAAGATTCTGACCCTCAGAACCTCAGAATGTGACTGCATCTGGAGTTGGTTCCTTTAAAGACATAACTAAAGAAAATAAGGCTATATGGGTGGACCTTATTCCAATGTGTTTTGTGCCCCTATAAAGAGAGAAAACAAGGACACAGGAACACACAGAGGGACACCCACATGAAGACACAGGGAGAAAATGGCCACCTCCAAGCCAAAAAGAGAGGGCTCAGAATTAATCAGCTCTGTTGACTTCTTGATCTCAGACTTCTAACCTCTCAAATTCTGAGAAAATAAATTTCTAATGTTTAAGCCACCCAGTCTTTGGTATTTAGTTACGGTAGCCATAGTAAACTGATACATCTACTTTGGCAAATTTAATAAAGAGAAATAAAAACAGACATATGGAAATTTTTTTGAATTACAAGAATTATTTTAAATCCCCACAAATTTCCAGACAGAAAATTTTGGTTATCTATGAAGGAATACATTATATAATAAAATTAAATAAATACATAAAATTAAATTATGCAACCACTACCTTTATCTAATTCTAAAAGTTTTCATCACCCCGAAAAGAAAGTTGTGATAGTATAACCTAGACCCTCCTGCTTTAAGTAAGCTAGTCTTCTCAAACTCCTAAAGAAACAGTATCTTGTTTTGTTTTTGCTTCTATTAATCTATTGTAAATCAACACTGTGGAAAAATACAATAAAAATACCCAGCAGTGTCAAGTTGCTATATAAGATTCTAAACTTTAACCCTGGCTTCCTGTACTTATCTGATTTTAATGGGTAACAAACTAGCCCACACTTTGAGTAGCCCTTCTTTAGGCTATCACATGAATTGTCTGCCATCAACTGAGAGTCTAGCAGGACTAATTCCATCACACTTCACATCCCCATTATGTTAGTCAGTACCACTAACCTAAGCCACCCAGGTCACCAACCATCATCCAGATTATTTAGCCCTATAAGA
Source organism: Sapajus apella (assembly GCF_009761245.1). Taxonomy (NCBI): domain Eukaryota; kingdom Metazoa; phylum Chordata; class Mammalia; order Primates; family Cebidae; genus Sapajus; species Sapajus apella. The sequence continues at coordinate 54,381,363 of NW_022436944.1, read as the reverse complement.
CTTCATGTATTCTATGATCTGACTACCTCCCTCATTCTTTTCCATTTTACCCAACCTCTCTGGTGTGCTCTCTGAAATTCAGGGTGTAAGAGAACAATAAACTCCTCTAAAGGCTGCAGCACACCTAAAAGTCCCTATTCCATCTTTCTCTTGCTGTTAACTGCCCATTTTGTTTAGGAAAGCAATGAATCATAACTTGTCTAAGTCAGTCATGATAGTCACCTTCGCCTAAGCCAGGTACTTGATTCCCCTGCATTATTTGTAGCAGATGTAGAGCAGAATTGCATCAAATGCAATTCTTGGCATTGCAATTGACATTGATGCAATTCTTCATTGATTCAGTTCATGAGAACTTCTAAGAAGCTTTTGAGAAATTTACTTAACTGATAATGAGCAAGAACTACTTGTCAAAGTCCACGTTCTAGCCACCCCACATCCAACTCAAGCTTCCTGGGTTCAGTGTTATTTTATTATAATATTGAGACCATGCAGTGAAAAACTTAAGTGCCCCAAACCAACCTGCCAAGGATGGCAGAAAAGAAAGCCAGGAAACATTTTGGGTCATGAAGATCCTGGCAGATGGCTGAACTTGTGTCAGTAACTCTATATCTTTAGAGTTCGTTATACAGAGAAAACTCTTAAGTGATAAAACTACCACTCTCTACTCTGAACTCTATACCACCTCACTTGAAGAAAAACTTGGAGGGACTCTGTGGACAATGCTTTCCCTGCAGTTCTCTCAAATAAACCATATTTCCCCTCCATGTACCTTGGACTTCAAATGTGCAGTAGGTGTCCTGATACTGCTTTTTGATCAGAGGTCTGTGATGTTTTCTGTAATGATGCGTATATAGTAAATACTTGCAGTTATCTAACTTTGCCATTGGAGCTCCAAAACAGCAATAGACAATGCATAAATGAATGGGCTTAGCTGTGTTCCAATAAAATTTGATTGCAAAAAAAAAAAAAAAATGTGTGAGCAGGATTTGGTTCAAAGTTCATAGCTTGCCAGTCCCTATTCTAAATCATTGTTCTACCTTTTTCCTTGAAAATTTTATGGCTTTTCAGGTTTGTCATTCTGACAGCTAGTCTGCTATCATTTACCATTCTCTGATTATTTCCCTTTAATCCTTTGATGGCATTACAAACTAGCTCGCTTCTCTCCATTACTGGTCCTTCCACCACTTTTGATAAACTCAGAAGCCCTGGCATCTCTCAATTCCTTGACTTCCTCAAGAGCCATACTTTTTCTTTACTCCTACTTACATCACTCACACTAATGGTTCAAATCTAGACATTGTCACCAACAATAGCATCGCTTCTTTCAAAGCCATAAAGCGAAAATTCTAATTTTAGATCACTAGCTCTGGTCTTGCCAGCTTGGTTACTCTAGTCTCCTATTCCAATAATTCTTTATCCTCATTGGAATATTACTCACTTTATCATGTCCTCACATGTTATGTCCTCTTTACTAACACAGAACTATGGAATCCATGGCCCAGAACTATAACCAGCCCCATGCAAATGCTTTTAATACTTTTTCTTTTGTTTCTACTTTGACACCCTCATAAGAAACAATCTCTTGTGCTCCAGATTTAATTCCAAGTTTTGCATTCAGCAGATCATGCTGAAATCCAAAATGTAAACGAGTTATGACAAAAACTACATAGAAAATGTTGTATATATAGATTAACACAAATAGTCAGGTGAACGGAATAAACCACTATAATTTCTATTATCCTGTTAGGTTTCTAAATAAATGTCTTCCTACTTAAATACCTCATATGCTTTTATGTTATTTTAGAGTTGGTTAAAAAAAATAAGTACGTCATTTCTTGCCATAAGTTGTCTTCTTCTTGCTAGTATCTGATATTAAATGTGTTTTAAAGAGAAAGATTCAAACAAACACAGATTCAGATTTTTTTAGAACCTAAAATGTATACATATTTAAAAGATATATAATTATGGTATAAAATGAGTTACAGGACCTATGCAAGTGAGAGGCCCTGCAGCTTAGGCTTCATTAGCATCTTCTTTAATATCCTCAACAATCCTAAAATGAGCTTGTGATTACCCCCCACATGCTAATGAAGAAACATGAAGTAACATGCTAATGGCTACATAAGCAGTTGAGCAGCCTAGCTGGGATTTGTCCCAAATTTTCTGGATTTAACGCTAGTGTCCTTTACCTTTATATTCCAGCTGCCTCTATCCTTACAAGCAGAAGGGAATTTGGGATTCCAAAAGTTACCTTATTTTTTTCAGTTGCCCCTTTCTCAATATTTATACACATCATGAATATGATTTTTCCCAGGTTCTTTTCAGGTTCTGCTGCTGCTACTAAAGGGCACCTGGGGAAGCTTCTCATTCTTTCAGGGTTCAGAATTACCAGGGAACATGGTGACGACTGAAATATAACACGCCCATGAGGAGGTGATGGCTGCCTGACAAACACAATTATCAAAGCCATACAGCAGGTGCCCTCATGTTTCTAGCGCCCCCCACACCCCCACATCTCATCTTCCCACCCATGGAGGCAAAGGTAAACAGTAATTCTACAAATTTAGTCTTAGAAGCAAGCATTGGGCATGTTAACACGTGATAACCCATGTTAACAATTTTCTTTCAACACAGAGAAGGCTCTTGCTGTAGGACAGGAAGCAAAGAGCAATTACATTCAGACTTCTGAACTGCAGGGGTGGTGAAAAGCTTAGGCTGCTGGAAATAAGAAAAAAAATTCTAACACATAAGTGCAGGGTAACAAAAGACTAAGAACAGGTCCTCTGGGGAAGGGGTGTCAAGGTAGAATCATAGTCATATTGCCAGACTTTTGGAGGTTGGGGCTATAAATTCTTCACGGCAACCACAAGCATAGTTGGGATGTAGTTCATGAGGACTTGTGGCTGAGTACCTCCAAAGTGTGGGTACCCTGTGCTGATCTGGGAAACGTCCCTTTTTCCAGACTTGATGAACTCCCTGTTTGCTGCAAACCAAGGGTGACTGCAATGGAACAGTCAAAAATGCATTCATTATCATCTGTGCATCATGGTTAATACAGTTTACTAGGACAGCACTTAGTTACTCCAGCAGCTCACTCTCGGGTAGGAGAAATTTGAAAGAGCAGTATGGTTCATTTCAGAGACAATTTTGTGCCAGAATCCTTAATCCACTAATGATTTGCATTACCCTTTGTTGTTCTTTTATGTTAATGTAAATCCCTTGAGAGAATAATGTCTAATTCATTAATGTGTACCAAAATAGAATTTTAGGAAGCGAGTCTTACGGGATTCAGAATGACTTAAATCCTCTCTAATCTACACTTGGCTATGGCTATAAGTTACTTAACTTCCTAAATCCTTTGTTTTCTCACCTGTAATTTAAACTAAAGATGTGAAGTTCAAAAGAAGTATCCCATATACAAGCCTCATGTATGACTTTGCTGCATAGTATATTTCTCAAAAAGATTTTGCTCTTCCTCTTATCTTATAGGTACCATTACGTTATCATTTTTTACATTACTTGTACGCACTTTCATTTTCTTTAAGCCTTCCAGAAATATTTGCCTTACACAAAATGTTTCCATCATAAACATAATGAGAAAAGTCATTGCAGTGTACGTCTTTACACATTTCTGATTTTTAAAAGTATTCCAAATATTTAAGGGGCTACATTAGACCCTTATGCCACATCAGAGGATACACATTTTAAAAACACATAATTACTGTATACTTACTATATGCTAGATAGTGTGCTACAAATTGGAGAAGTAATTATAGTTAGAATCCCTGATTTTAAAAATTCATAATCAAGGAAGGGGATGCTATATATCATAAGTAAAAACGGGACCAAAATGAAGGATAGGCTGAAGTAGCAAAGAGGAAGAAGTCAGTGTCATGCTGAGCCATATTAAAGTCTGAGACAAAAGGAAAAAGTCAATAATATTGATCCTGCCTTTATTTAAAATTTTGATTTTTTTATCATTGATTTTTTGCATTGATTTTATTTTTTAAATGTTGTATTAAAATATTATTTGTCTTGATTGCTGAGTTTTTTTGCTCTCCTTGGGTTTCATGCATTTAATTGAGGGTGTTATGCAGTGAATTCCTTCCCTCCCAAATTAGGACACTGAAGTCCTAACTCCCAATGTGACTGTCTTTTGGGACAGGCCCTTTAGGAAGATAATCAAAGTTAAATGAGGTCATAAGGGTAAGGTCTTTATAATAAGAGAAAGCGACTCCTGGCATGCATGCAGAAAGAGGAAAGGCCATGTGAGGACACAGCAAGAAGACAGCCATCTGCAAGCCAAGGAGAGAGGCCTCTGGAGAAACCAAACCTGCCAACAACTTGATCGTGGATTTCTAGCCTCCAGAACTGTGAAAAATAACATTTCTGGTCTTTAAGGCACCCTGTCTGTGTTATTTTGTTATGACAGCTCCTGCTGAAAAGCGAATGAAAAGAAGAAATATAAGAAGAGAAGAGATTTCATGAAACATAAATCACTTGAGTTTAGTGTTAAGGGTCAAAGGGTATGCATAGTCAGAGAATAAAAGATAAGTCTGGGAATTTTGAGCATGGAATAGAAATTGTGAAAGTGATCTTTTAGACAGAGGTACTGTCTTTGAGAGAAACATTAAATGCCAAATTTTAGCATATGGAACCAGGCAGAAATCAGAGCTGAATTGGCCTCTGACCAGAGACTTACACTGATGCCTCTTTCTGTAAAGTCTGCATGTTAAGATTTTTATTTTTTATATTTTCTGTTAGAAAAAATTCAAAAGCATATTTCTTGATATGTAAAATTTATATAAAATTCAAATTTCAGCACCCATAAATACAATTTTATTAGATCACAGCCACACTAATTAATATCTACAAGTATTGCCTATGGCTGCATTTATGTCACAAAAGCACAGTAGAGTCATTGTGTCAGAGATCACACATGCTACAAAAAGTAAAATATTTGCTCACACTTTATAGTTAAAGAGTACTAGTCCCTGGGCCAGACCATGTTCTTTCTATACTTATCTCTAATGTAAAACATATTTATTAAAAGAAAGAAAGAGATAGAGAGCATGAGAAAGGGTTTAGGTTGTGGGAGAAAAGGAAGTGAAGGAGGGGAGAAGGAATGGAGAAAGAAAAGAAGAAAATAAGAAGATATATATCTTTTTGTTTCCCCAACACTCAATAGGAATAAGAACAGGAACCCTTAATTTCATGCTGGCAAAAGCAAATGTCTTGCCAGACTATTCTGAGCCCTTGTGATATCACAGCACCACTGTGAAAGCTACTGAGGTTAGCCACCAACTCTGAGAGGTCTCTTTTTCAAACCAAACAACAGCCACATGCTCAGTGTATTACAATGCAAAGTTCATTACACCGAGTACATTTCATAAACTGTGTTGGACAGAGCGCCTTGTTTGCTCACTGTAATGGAGGAAATGGCATACCAGTGTTCACTACAGCTTCGTGCCTCAGTTGACTCCCCACAACTGAAAGCACCCATAAGCAAATTTGTGGGAGAATCATTAAGAGTGAATGAGTTGCCAGTGTGAAGAGAAGTTTGAGGTAAATGAAAGCTTTGCTATATCGAAATTTGAAGTCATGGTAAATGTTGTATTTAAGTAGATCCATTTTGCCTAAAGAATAAATATGGCTCAACTATTAATGATGTAATTCTCTTAGATTAATAATTTGCATAACTCAAGCATCCTCAATTAGGTGATAAATTCATTGTATTGTAGACCTTCAAGTCAAATGCTTCTGCTGTTCATACCATCCCTTCAGTATCATATTGATGAAAATGGCTTATTCCTAGCAATATCTTTCCAGCCCATATAGAAACCACAGGATAATCATGCTATTCTCTTCCAGTTTTATTCCAATAAAGCATACCATCATATTCATTTTCTGACATGTGATTATAACAGGATCTCTATTCCCTGTAATTAAAAAGTACAGTTCAGAATGATGATAAAATAGGAAAACCCTTGATGTAACTCTCATTTTTGCCATTGTTATTGACAGAATGTTTGTGCCCTCTCAAAATGTATGTGTTGAAATCCCAACCCCCGATAAGATGGTATTAGGAAGTGGGGCATCTGGGAAATGATTATGTTATGGGTGTAGAGCCTTCCTTAATGGGATTAGTGCCCTTAATAAAGAAATCCTAGAAAGTGCTCTTTCTCTTTTCCGTCATGTGTGGATGCAGCAAGAAGATGCCATTTATGAGGAATGGGCCCTGACGAGACACCAAATCTGCCAGTGCTTTGACCTTGAGCTTCCCAACCTTCAGAACTCTGAGAAATAAATGTACATTGCTCAAGCCACTGAGTTGATAATATTTTTATTACAGCAACCAAAATGGACTACTACGTCTGTATACCAGCTTTGGGATTTCTGACAAGTTACCTAATATCCCAGGGCCTGCTTCCTCAAAAATAAAATAAGTTGCAAATAGCAGCTCAAGTTGCTGTGAGGATCACATGAAATAATCCAAGTAATCCTCTTAGCTTAGCTTCTGGTATGTCTCTAGCATGCATACGTGAGTCTCCTTTTACAGTTTTAAAAAATTTGGGCACTGAAATAAAAATTGATAATCTCCAGATCCGACTGTATATTCTAGAAATCTAGTACAGCTTCTCTGACTTTTAGAAAACACTTTTCTGTGACTATCATAGAAATTTAAATATTTTAAAACTATAAAATGGAAAAGGAAGAAAAGCTTAGTAAGATTTCACTTATAGGTACAGATATTATGTGAAAAACAATAAGGGAAAATAATTGTGAAGTGTTTACAATTTATTGATTTGGTCCCAATTCCCTGGATGATAGAATGTTATAAGGCTTTTTGCTGGTTATAAAGAAAACTGAATGTTAGAACAACTGGGCACACGCTCTTTTTGAAAGCTGTGAGCCCCTCCAAACAGGACCATTATTTTTAATCTGAGGAAGAAAACATGGAACAACAACTTGTGGCCTGGGCATTCTGCCACTGGGGAAAGAGTCTGGTTTTTGCTTTGTATGTTCATTTGTTTCTAGCACCCCATGTCAAACCTGTCTAATTTATTTCTTCAAAATGTCAAGGATATCCCACCACCTGCAATTTCTACATTCAGATTATTTCTCTACAGCCCTCTCAATGTTAAGCTATTTTAGAGAGAATTGGGAGAGCTAGGACTGGTCTCCACATGGGAGCACGCATTTCCAAACACGGGGTGAGCCAGGTGTCTTATTCTGTTTGTGCTGCTGCAAGAGAACACCACAGACTGGGTAATTTATAGTGCAGAGATTTATTTCTCACAGGTCTGGAGGCTGAGAAGTCCAAGATCAAGGCATTAGCATTTGGTGCCTGCTGAGGGCCTTCTAGCTGTGTCCTCCATGGCAGAAGACAAAAGGGTAAAAAGGACCTAAGCCAGTCCCCTCAAGCCCTTTCAAGAGGTACTAATCCATTCATGAGGGTGGACCCCTCATGAATTAATCATTCCCCCAAAGGCTCCACCTCTTAATACGATCACAGTAGAGATTAAGTTTCAACACATAAATTTAGGGAGACATTCATATCATAACACTCTGCCCTGGCCCCAACATTTACGTCTTTCTCACATTAAAAAAATCTATTTTTATTTCAAATCAACATCCCAAAGTTCTTAACTAATTCCAGCATTTACTCAAAACTCTTTTCTCCAGACTCTTATTTAAATTAGATATGGATGAGACTAAAGTACAATTTATCCTAAGACAAATTGTTCTCCAGCTGTGAAACTGTGAGGTAAGAAAAGCTATGAACTACATATACAGTGGCGGGACAAACATAGTTTAGACATTCCCATTCCAAACAGGAGCAGTAAGAAAGAAGAAAGGAGTAAATCCCAAATAAGTTTAAAATTCAATAAGGCGAAAAGCATTAAACTTTAAGGCTTCAGAATAATATTCTCTGACTGCATACCCCACCTTTTGGACACACTGGGGTGAGGGTGGCATCTAAGGCCCTGAAGGGGCCCACCCTCACAGCTTTGTGGGGTGCATTCACACAGGAACTCTTATTGATTGGAGTCAGGTGTCTGAAGACCTATGAGGCTGGATCGCATTCATGCCTTTTCAGTTCTAAGGTCTTGGGGGTGGCTCCACTCTCCCAACTCCACTAGACATTTCCCTAGTGGGGATACTCTGAGGCATCCTTTGCAATGTAGGTGGAGGTAGATGTGCCTCCAATGCTTATTTACTCTGTGTGCCAGCAGATTTAGTATCAGGTGGACACCACCGAGGTTTACAACTTGTGCCCTCTGCAGTGGTGGCCCAAGCTGCACCTGAGCTCACCTGAGTCACATCTGGAGCAGCCAAGGAGTACTACTGCAGAATGCAGGCAGCAGAGTCTCGAGGCAGCCTGGGCAATGAGCCCAGCAGTCCCACAGGCTGGAACTCTGCAGTGACCTGGGTCTCTCCCTTGAAACCATTCTGCCCTCAATGTTCTGACTCTGGGCCTGTGATGGCAATGCAGACTAAAAGATCTCCAAAATGCCCTCAGGGTCATTCTCCATAGTCTTGAAGAGTAGCATCTTGCTTCCTTCAATCCATACTAATCTTCTTACCAAAAAGATTCTTGGCTACATCCTTAGTTTTCTCTCCTGAATATGCTTTTTTATTATTTACATAGTCAAGCCAAGAATTTCCCAAATCTTTTATGTTCTGCTTCCCCTTTCATTATGAATTCAGTTTTTCACTCATTTCTTTCTTCTTGTATTTTTCTACAAGTAGTTTAAGGGAAGCCATTTCATATCCCAAACACTTTGCTTAGAGATTTCTTCAGCTAAATATCCTAATTCATTGCTCTTAAATTCTGCATTCCACAAAGTACTATGACACAAACGTAATTCAGCCATGATCTTTACCACTTTGTAATAAGGATGGCCTTTCAGTTTCCAATAATACATTCCTCACTTCCACCTGAGACCTCATTCAAATGGCCTTTACTGTCCATATTTCTACAAACATTCTGTTTACAGCCACTTAGATAATCTCTAAGACTGAGGCTTTCGTACAGAACCTATTCTCTTCTTCTTCTGAATCTCACCAGAGTCACCCTTAATGCTCATGGCATTCTAGATGTTTTCAAACATGCCCTTGAAAATTGCTTCAGCCTCTACTCATTACTCAGTTCAAAGCTGCTTCCACATTTTTTAGGTATTTGTTAAAGCAACATCCACTTCTCAGCACCTATTTCTTAGTCCATTTGTGCTTCTGTAACAGAATACCACAGACCGGATAATTTATAATGAACAGAAATATATTTCTCACAGTTCCGAAGAATGGGAAGTACAAGATCAAGGCACAGACATTCACTGTCTGCTGAGGGCCTTCTTGCTGTGTCCTCTGTATGACAAGGCAGAAGGTAAAAAGGATCTACGCTAGTTTCCTCAGGCTCTTTTATAAGGGATAAGGGACAAATACATTCATAAGGGCAGAGCCCTCATGACTTAATCATTTCCCAAAAGGCCCCCACCTCATAATACCATCACAGCAGGGATTTGGTTTTAACGCATGAATTTTGGGGGACATTCAGACCATCATATCAGCAAACCATCAAAAACACATTTCTTTATAGTTGGAAGGAAACTTTGATATAATTATGTCCAGCACTAGATGCTGTGAAAAAAGTAAGCCCCTTTCCCAAGACCAATTTAGAAAGGTTCAAAAATTATAAATTTGACACACAATTTTAAGCAACATATGGAACTCCCAATGACCATCCATAAAACCCCAGTGCGGTCCATGGAACTTAGTGAATTTTTATATGAATAGTGGTTAATAAGAATGGGAGGAGAAATAAAAATTTATTTGATCAACAAATTTCTCAAAATATTTTGTCAGGGGAAAAAAATCTGTTGTAAAATTTACTGCAGTCTCAGTAACTATTTTTGCTTGGTTAATATTTTTAGAGATCCAGGCAGATGAATAATTTACTTCCAGAAACAATGCATTTGTTAGTGTATCCAGGGCTTTGTGCTATCTTTTTGATATACTGTATTTACTCTAGCTGAGAAGTAATTCAAATATAACATATTTTGAATACTAGGTACTTTGGTAATCACTTCATGCTGAAAAGATAAACAAAAAAAAAAAGTTCTGTGACAAGGATGTGAATTAATGTCACCCATGCATAGTGTAATCAACAAATCCATCTTAATAGCTGCCTAAGGATAACTGTTGCAAGTATGTTTTGCTTTAAAGAAATTTTTACAATAAGGATATTTAAAATAATTAAATACATTTTTCTTATATAAAGTATTCTGTGGGTATTAAAATTTCATGGTTATGAATATGAAAAACAGTACGAAAACAGAGTTCTCCAAATTGTGTGTACAAAATGCTTACCAAGACGAAATGAAACACCATGAGATTAAAAAAGAAAAAAACTAGAAAAAGCACCCCAAATTATATGTGTTATGGAAAATATAACAGGGAGCTATTTTTGTAATATTCTCCATTTACCAATTTTTCTGTCACAAGATTTTACCACTTTTATAATAAAACAAAGATGTTTTAAGGAATAACCATTTTGGGCAGTGATACTGAATTTTTCTCCAGGCATTAAGTCAAATAGCAGCCACAAAACAGTTACTCTGTGCCAGGGCCCAAACTAAATATGCTGAAATGTCTCACCTGCTGAATTTTCAAAACATTTACATTCCTCTTGTGCAAATGAGGAAACTTACGCTTGAGGTAAGCAACACATTCAGTAAGAGGGAGAATTGGCAAAAATGTATGCTTTTTTTCCATATTTTTCAAGTTTTTGGAAACTAACCCTATACTACTGTGCAGTCAAGATGAATGTTTTTTTCTAATCATGGGCTGTATCATCCTTACAGCAATAATGATCTCAGATGGTGTGGGGAAATGTAGAGGGAAAAGGTGGAAGGCAGCAATTGAGACTCCTGAATACCTTTCCCTTTGCACCATTTCCTCTAATATGATTAACTGATGATGTGTAAAACTTGCCATTAAAGCCACCATTCCAAAATATTATAAAAATATTAGCATCGTAATAACAATACAATTCTTATCTCCGTGGATTCTTTTTGTATTTTTTTTTCTTTTGCTGTCTGCTGCCTGAGGTGAAAAGAGGAATAAGAATAAACAAAGTCAATAGGATTGAGTAACTTACATGTACCAGGCTGGTGAAGGGTTTCAATGTTTACATAATTTAAGGAGAGACAAAAATGCTTGATAACTACGTGATAACTTTTACAAAGAATTTTAAAAATTTATTTCTGAAGTATGGTCTACATTAAGCCTATAGCCACATTTGCATAACAAGATGCATAATTTTATGCATAAATCAACTTATTTACAGCATAATTGTGAGGAAGTGGCACACCCAGGTGGCATTCTGACTCATTTAGTTAAAGGACAAAGCCTATTTGTAATGGACAGTGAAGACGAGCATATGTAACCTTAGAAAGGGGAAAATATCAAAAGAAAAAAATGTCATCATCTGGTTCATCCTTTACTTGTCCTTAGGGTTTTCCTTCTCCCTTGGTATTTTACATAGGAGAATATTTTGAGACAAGGCTTGGGGGATTTAAAAACACTTTTGTTCAGAACGGAGCAGATATCATATGGAGCGCTATCCCCTCATGCCTTACTCTTTGTAGAAATAAAAAATAATAAAGGAACCTTAAAATATCTGACATTCATCAGGAAGACTACCTGGATCTATCTCATGCTTCCTGAGAGAAAAAAAGACAGAAGGCATGCAAGAAAAGCATTAGCATTTTACCATAGGATAGCTATTTACTTGAAAACTATAGCTCATTTTTGTGGGTTTCATGGAGAATCAACATACAAACTTAGCCTAAGCCTCATTGTTTTTTCATGACAGTGCTACACTGAAGCATCATTGTCTGGCTGGAACATATACACCCACCATTTGCATTTATATATGAGAAATGGTTTGTCTGTTCGTATAGTTTTCCCTTTTTTAATAATTGCACATGTGATTTTTTTTCAATTACGGTTCTGTTTGTCATTTTGGAAGTCCTCATTCTTTGTCCTTAGGTACCAGTTGGTGGTGTTTTCTGGCTGGCCCTGTTTACTTCCCCATCTGTCATCAGCATTAATCATTTTATCATGAATTTTAGGGTAGCTCTGTCTGCAATATTTTAACTTCTGCTCCCCCTCCTGGCCCCTCATCGATTTTGCAGCTGCAAAGCAGAGCTGTATGGAGTATGTGGGCCAACATTGTATCTACAGATTGGGATCGTGGACAAAAACATTGAAGGGAAAAAGTTAAGACAGCATTACCCTAAAATCTAAAATATTCTTAAAATAACTTCTGTCTTCTCTGTCAAGTTTCTTTTTATTATGCTATTCAGAATTGTTTTGAGGGACAGTGTGAAAGGGGTACAGTAAGCATTTTTGCACTTATTTCTAGCCTGTTTTGCAGACACAGCAAGATAAATGTGATATTAACTTTCTTCCCTATAAATAACTGGTGACCCACTCAGAGAAGAAATTTTGCATACGTTTACTACAAGTCTAACTCTGTGTTCTTATTGAACTCTTAGTTCATAGTTACAGGATCCAGTGGTACAAATCATTGAAAGAAGGTATAATCCAAAAGTCATTTCCATTTATCTTGAACAATTGTTTCATGATATTGTTGGTTGGTTTGTTTAAATTCAAAAAGGCTCTTCAACATTTGGCTAAAGAGGGTGGTCAACCTAACTCCACTTATAGACCTACCAAGCACATCATATCCCAAAACTTTCCCATGGAACTCATGTTCCTCAAGGTATTCTGCCAAAAGAACAACAACAAAGGTACTTCTTTATTGTTATGCTGAATGTTATACATTTCTCCTGAAGATAAATAGAACTTTATTATATTAAATACATATATCATATTTTTGACATAATACCTATAGCACCCTATGAAACTAGTGTTTAATGGAATGTCTTTTGGTTAGGGCCAAACTCAAAGTTCTTTTCTTTGCTATCAGAGAAACCAAATCTTAGTGACAGTTATCAAACAAGTGTCTCCAGGGACTCACGTTTCCATTTTTATATCACCACACATCTACCTTGCAGTTTTACTTAAGTAAACAATCATGAGTGGATAAATATATAAGCAACTGATTAGAATCTGAAAATACATATTTTATCTGAAAAAAGTCTTGAGTTACTAGCTCATCACATAGGAATTTTTGCATCATTAAAAAGCCCAATAAAGTATATTGTAATAAAGAGTTTAACTGTATATCACTGCTTATTCAAACATTTATCACTTCTTTTATTGATAAGCCATACTAAATTCTAAAGCATATTTCTGAGAGTTTATGCATCTTCCCCCAAATACTTGTATCCTAATTGAGTCTTGGATCTGCCTTATATTTAGAGTTTACAGAGTTACAAAACGTCTGAGTTGGGCAGGGGACATTACGGCTAAGAAAGACCAATGGTTCATTGTACAAATGCAGTAAGTAAGCCTCAGATGGCACAAAGGATTTGTATGAAGTCACAAGGAGAAATTTTCATGGAGGTGTTTTATACTTTTTTTCTGTATATCTAGCAGTCTCTAGCACATTCAATATGAAATTTGATATATTAATTCATTATATTTATATCAACATCTTTCTTAAAAGCTAATTTTTAGATAGAATAGACTTCAAAAGCCTATTATCTTAAGACTTAATGGAAAGGAAATTTTTCTTACTCATTAATTGGTTAGACTACTATATAACTTGCTAAAAAATGATACCCAGAAGGTCTAGTTTGCAGAAGAGAACCATTTAAAGTAATGAGTGGGCATCAGTGAGAACTTGTGGGTGTAAAGGTGAAAGTGAGCCACCAGCCAATGACAGATTCCTCGGCATTTTGTGACCTCACTTCATCAGACGAATGTTACCATGAATTGCTTTAAAAGGACACATCTGACCCTCAAATTTTACCTTTAAAGAATTAGAAAATAGTAAGATAAGACAATGGTTTCAAAATGAATATCACAAAGTGTAAGCTCTAAAAAAATATATTATGCAGAAGAAAGAGGGGCTATTTACTTCAATAAAAAAGTAGGTGACTACATAGTTATATGACAATTTGGAAAAAATAGATAAGAAATAATAAAAACACAGGACAAATTTACAGTAATCATGGTGGTTTTAAACTTGTAAATCTCAATCTTTCAGAAATTTTTAAAACAAGGTAAGTCTACTAGATTTCCTAAAAAGCCAATAATAATCATTTAGTGGTTGAATAGTGCTTTCTTCATGCACAGTAAAAAATAATTTGAACTTTTATTAAAACATTAACATACATCAACTATGTATGATGTCTTAACAAATTACAAGATCGAGAAAATGTGAAGGACATTTTCTCTGACTCATAGCAATATAATTAATAATAAAAACAGAAAAAAGTTAACAAAAGAGTTACCAAAGAAAAAGGGAGAAAACTAGATAAATTTGTTCTCAGAATGTTAAAGAGAAAAGATTCATGTGTTTATGAAGCCAAAGAGTTATAAATAAGCTGTTGTCAGAAATAAGTACAAAGTAAAGAAAACCTGAGAGCTGAATTTAAAATGAGACTGGGGATACAGAATAGTAACTTGATACCGCAGAAAATTGCATCGCTGGAATAGAAGACAAATGAGACCAGTGTCCTAGAATTTGACAGAGAAAGCTGAAGAACAAGCATTAGAGAAGTAAGTGCTATCGAACACAGAGGACAGATCCAGATACCCAGTCTAGATTGGCTGAAACAACTAGCATCCATTCCCAGTGAAAACTCTTCTGCAATAAGGATAGAAAGAGTCTCCCTTACAATAATATTCAATTCAAATTGACATCCAGTTCAGTTCAAGCTAATTGGTAAAATGCTTAAAGGATTACCAATAAGTGCAGAAAAAAATTGAAATGTCTGACTTCAGAACTATATTTGAGAAATATTTCGGCTGTTTGGAAATGAAAAGGGAAAGTCAATATGTGCTCAAAAGGAAAATGTTAATTTTATGCATGAAAATTTCTTCTGAGTCATTTAAATTACTACAGTCCCATGAGTGGGAAGCTAAATGTATCAGACCTAAATGCCTACAGCCCAGTCACTCTGGGCCTCAGTTTATTTATATATAAAATAATAGGAATTAGCCAGATGAATTTAAGTTCCCTTCTAACTCTCCTTGTCAATAAGCCTCAGACAAAATAGACACAAATACCAAAATCTACCTGAAGTGAAATAAAAGTTATTTCTTTCTTCTAAATAATAGCTAATATTTATTGAGTTCTTCTATTTCAGATATTATTCTCATAATTTAATCCTCACACCATTTCTTTGAATTGGGTATCAGATTCACCCCATTTCGCAGATGTGGAAACTGAGGCTCAAGGAAGTTAAATAACTTGCCAGAGCTCATAAAGCTTGGGGGTGTCAGAGACACATCTTGCAGATTTTGCAACATGATCGACAGACCCCTTCTGTAGGCCATTAAGTGGCATTGCATCTCTATAGCATTATTTTTTCAGGATTTTAAAACAGCATCTTGCCTCTTTATATATTTCCATGATTTCCAGATGCTCTCTTTGCATTGGACCCTTTGCTCCCATAATCATGGTTCTCTGTAGTTTTCTTCTATGACCATTAAGGACTCTGTGGATCTGACAGGTACTTCTGCTCAGGTAAATGGTGTGAAAGCATGCACACATTTCCAGTAATTCTGTCATGACATGGCCTTTTCCTGGATAGGCTAGTGTTTTGTTCAGGAAAGGAAAAAAATTAGAGCTCAGCATTTTCCAATTGTGTTCTGAAGATCACCAAGTAATGTGAATAATCAAATGATATTTTGTGGAAATAATAGAGCTCTATGTTCAAAAAATATGTAAACGCCCTAACATATAATATTTATTTGATTTCTTTAATAAGAAATTTCTTAAAACTTCTATTATGCCGATGTGTACTATACAGAAATTCTCAGGTTTTTCTAATGATAGAAACTTTGTTTGTGGAGCATACAATAAACAAATATATCATAATACATTGGGAAGTGCTAAATTATTCAATGCTTTGTTTTTTCAAATAATAATTTCATGAGTATCTTCATGGAAATTTATATGATGCTTAAATGGGAGGCTTTGACTATTTGAGCATAATATTATAGACATAAATTGTCAGAGAAATGGAGTTACCTTTCTTTCATTTCAGTTGTGACAGGAGATGAACTATACACTAAACAAACAATCTACATCTTTATTTTTAGAAGACATGAAGAACTATTTTGGGCTATAGAGTTCAGTCCTATACATTTGTTTCATTCTTTCTGACACAAAGTGTTCAGAACACACTGAGTTTAGCTTATATGTGCACAGGCAATATAAGAAACAGGAACTCCATTATGGTTAAATCACTGAAGCATGGGTATGAGTCTGACTCAGGTGTGTATGTCCACTTCTTAATTCCATTTCAAAATTTGCCTTTTCATCAGAGCTAGAAAGCAAACTCTGTTTATCTAGGAAATCAGGCAAGGCCAGGGTCCTTTCATTTATATTGGATTGAAATGTTTCTTTCTCTTTTAGAGCACAGAGCTATTTATCACAATACTGGATGTCTAACACCACAGAACACATCATTCTGGGCTCATTCATAATGCTTGAGCAATACTGGTGATCAAACATCTGAGAGCAGTCTGCAATAGGTCACACCACCACCAACAAATCACAATGGAAAGTGGCATAAAGTAGACCAGTCGAAGGCTAGAAAAAAGTAATTATACATTTCCCCAAATGAATTGTATCCAATTAAAGGGATATACACACATATACATATATATGTGTTATGCATATAGAATAGAAGCAGATGTTACATAATAGATATACATACATATACACATACATACACAAACACCTATACATTAGTACATTCTCACACTGCTATGAAGAAATACCCAAGACTGGCTAATTTATAAAGGAAAGAGGTTTAATTGATTCACAGTTCTGCATGGCTGGGGAGCCCTCAGAAAACTAACAATCATGGTGGAAGGGAAAGTAAACACTCCTTCTTCACATGATGGCAAGAGAGAGAAGTTTCTAAGAAGAAGCCTTTTATAAAACCATCAGATCTCATGAGAACTCACTCACTACCACGAGAACAGCATGAGGGTAACTACCCCCATGATTCAAGTACCTCCCACCAGTCCCTCCCATGATACATTGGGATTATGAGTACTACAATTCAAGATGAGATTTGGGTGGGGACACAGCCAAACTATTCTGCCGTGGCTTCTCCCAAATCTCATGTCCTCACATTTCAAAACACAATAATGCCCTTCCAACCAACAGTCCCTCAGAGTCTTAGCTCATTTCAATATTAACTCAAAAGTCCAATGCCTCATCTGAGACAAGGCAAGTCCCTTCTGCCTATGAGCCTATAAAATAAAAAGCAAGTTAGTTAACTTCCTAGGTACAATGGGGGTACAGGATTTGGGTAAATACACCCATTCCAAATGGCAGAAATTGGCCAAAATGCAGGGGCTACAGGGCCAATGAAATTCTGAAGCTCAATAGGGCAGTAATTAAATCTTAAAGTTCCAAAATTATCTCCTTTGATTCCATGCCTCACATCCAGGTCACACTGATGCAAGAGGAGGACGCACACAGCCTTCGGCAGCTGTGCCCCTGTGGCTTTGCAGGGTGCAACCCCCCTTTTGGCTGCTTGCACAGGCTGGCATTGAGTGTCTGTGGCTTCTCCAGGAACATAGTGCAAGTTTTACATGTGTATAACACAAATACATATATATGTATATCTGTTATGCCTATATGTGTATATATGTATAGAAAATATATACATACACATATATAACAGATATGAAAGGAAATAACAGATCGTAACTTTTGGAGCAGTCTAATATTTTGAAATTTCTAAATTACTGAGTTAAATTCATATGCAATCAGTCAAATTAAACAAGCTTTTCCTCCTACTGAACATTTTTTTCCTCCTGGATACTTGAACATTCTCCTCTCCCTTGAGTACTTACCTACTACTTAAAACTGATAAATAGTGCAAAATACAAGAACATAAGTAATTCACAGTTTTAATACAGGTGATTTGGTGAAAAGAATAAACGCCAGAAGGACCAATGAGTTTTTATTTGTTGGTAATTTTAGCAAACTCTGGGACAACCTTCCAACTTTACATTCTTTATATGCTTTATATCCTTTTATCCTTTGTAGCCTGTGAAAGTTACCATTAATTTTGAGCTCCTTATCTGTACCCGTTGTATCTGTTTCACTTCATTAGTTTCAATTATTTTATTTCTGGCTCTCCTCTAGAGACTCCTAGAACATCATCCTCTCCTAATTTCTGTGCTGGCTTCTTTTATAACCAAACTCCAAACATCAAAATTATCAAGTTAGTCCTGGGTGTTCTGTCCTAATGTGTTAGACTGCAAAAATGACCTCGATTCTCAGCAACTTCTGCCATCAGTAGCTGGACTCTACTGGGTTTCAAGTCTGGGCCTCAAGAAGCATTCTAATTTTTTATCCTTTTTTTTTTTTTTTTTTTTTTTGAGATTTCAGCACCATCACCAAATGAACAAGTCCCAGGTAGCCTGCTAGAGGATGCATGACCATGTGGAACACAGATGAGCCATCACAGCTGAGTTGTTTTGCACCTGCCAGCCCTAAACCAATCTCACAGCTGTCTGCAGAAGCATGAATGAGATACGGCCAAGCTCCATTGAGCCTGGCCCAGATAAGCAGAACTGTCTCACAGAGCCCAGGATAATTTGCCAAACCCCAGTATTGTGTGCTCGATAATTTCTAGTTATTCTAAATCACTAAGTTTCAGGGTGACTTGTTAAGTGGTTATAACTACCTAATAAGTACATTTTGTTTTCCTTTTTATTATTATCTATCATAGTGTGTTATTATTTTCTGTGTTTGTTTATTTATTAGCTGTTTTTCTGCAAATGTAGGACAATTACATTATTTGTCTTGTTCTCTGATGTATTCAAAACGGTGACTGGCACATCAAAGGCACTTATTGAAAAGTTACTGAATAAACGAACACATGACTGGATGAATAAATGTCTGCAGGTAAACTTTCCAAAAGTACATTGATAAAAATGAATATTTCTATCAGTTAGATTAATAACTTCTTTGCTCTCTAGAATGACTCAGTAATTTTAATGTATATTATTAAATCATCATTTCTGTTTTTTGTTTTGTTTTTCCGTACTTGCTTTCTACTTCAATTATTTTGCTATGATTTTGATTTGTACATGTCCATTACATTTAAACAGTTTTGGTAAAGTCTTCTTCTCTTAAAAAATTTTTAGCCACAATGATGTATCCACTTTTTTTTTTTTTTTTTTGGAGACAGAATCTTGCTCTGTTGCCCAGTCTGGAGTACAGTAGTGATATCTTGGCTCACTGCAAACTTCACCTCCTGGGTTCAAGAAATCCTCCTGCCTCAGCCTCCTGAGTACCTGAGATCCCACTTAGCTGATTTTTATGTATTTTTCGTAGAGACAGGTTATCATCATGTTGGCCACGCTGGTCTTGAACTCCTGACCTCACGTGATCCACATGCCTCAGTCCCTCAAAGTGCTGGGATTACAGGCGTGAGCCACCATGCTCAGCAATGTATCCACTTTCATATGTTTATTTATTGATTGATATAATATTTATTAACATAGTAAATTCTCAATATAGAAGGTTTATGAATTCACAAATATTTCCACTTTGTAAACTATCTTATCAAAAAATCAAAGAAGTGCTCTTTTGCAGAGCAAAGTTTTAGAGCATGGAGGAAAGAGAAAGACATCATTAAAAATTCTTCATAGACCCATCAAGGATCTTTTAATCTACTTAAATCCAAACACAGAAGATCAGATTCTGATATGACATTATTTCTACATTTTTATAACAACTTTTCACTCACAAATCCAAGGTGACAATGGCATTAAAAATATTTACAGGACAAGATTGGTATGAAATACAAAAATGCGATAAATAGTATTATATTAGAACAGTTATTGTTATTTTCTGTATTTTTCACATGCCCTATTTGGCTATATAATTTTTATAATAAAAAACAGTAAATTAAGAAAGAATTCAAGCTTGCAAAGTATAGTTGGCCATATAAAGTAATTTCTAAAACAAATGTGTGGAAAGGAGACATTCAACTATGATAAAGGAGGTGCTGGATGCAAAGGTTTGTGATGGTCCCCGAAGGAGAGGTAAGGATGAAGACCATCCTTAGCATTTCCCAGCAGTGCTGTCCTTGAAGATAGGAGCCCCTTCCCTCTGCAACCACAGATGCCCACCAAAGCATGTATAACATTTATTAGCCTGGGGTGCCTAGGGAATTTCAGAGTACTTCTGAAAATCTGTACTTAATTCACTTCTACTCTGAGGAAAGTGAGACACACACAAATATCAAAGGACTAATGAATGGTGGCTTCACTGGCAACAGCAGCCATTGTAGGTAACCAAATTGCTTCACTAGCATTCTGTAATCCACGGGCTTAGGAAAAGATTAAGTAACATTTCTTTTTTGAATCCATTTCAAATACTCAACTATGTTTATTTTAATAACTACAGTTATATGCACAAGACTGAAAACAGATCCCATTCATATTGACAGCCCACAAAGAGAACTCTGCATCCTTTCACGAGGTTTTTAGGCAATAAAACCAATATATATATATTTAAAATAGGTGTGTGTCTCATAAGATAAATTTTTTAACTCATTTATTAAATATATTCTGAACATTCAAAATTAGTAATTTATACCTAGAGACAGGAAATAGAAATGCTTACTGTATAGTAATATAAAAATAGAAATCCATCACTATAGTACAATCCTCAAGAAAACACATAATTTGTGCCCAAAGGGGGTACATACACTAAGGTGACTTTGACTTCCTTCCTTGGTCTCTAAATAACATACCTGTCCACATGGGCAGGAACTGGAGGTTAGGCATGTGCCAAATCCCATGGGATCCACCTTAGGGGATCACAGCTGTTGGTTGGTGAGAATTTGATCTCCCTGCAGACAGGATTTACATAGAGCAGACAACTCAGAGTCAACTCTGTGGAGCACAGCTTGTTTAACTGGATATGTGAGTGCACCAAGTGAGCCAGTGCCTTAGAGAACACTCGATTTTCATTAAGAGACTGTTCTTCTGATATTTTCAATTCCATACTCATTGTCTAAAACTTGAGAGTACTTGATATTCTGCTTGAGCAGAATTTCAGTGTTATCATTAGTAAACGCTATCGAAACTGAGAGGATATTCTTCTTTCCCCTCTCAGAAAGACATCTGATAAGTTGCATCTGTTTGAAAATACAACCAGGGAATTGAACCAACCTTGGATTCCCATACCAGGTGGTAAGGGTTGCAGTAACCCAGCCTTTCTATGACTTTTTGGACAGTGGCACTTAAATCCTGAGGACAAGTGTCTCCTCTGTTGATAAGGAACATTGGCAGTGAATGAGCAGAAAAGAGAATGACCACCTCTCTTCTCTTCTCCAGTGTAAAATGGTCCAGCTCTTTCAGAATGTGGTCAGCAAGCAGTACATGAGGAGGCAATGTGTGGGCCACCTGCTGACAGTGCTCCACTTCATTGTAGGCTTCTGTCCCACTTTATTACAGGATCTGTAGATGGCATTTAAGCTGCTGCCTGTGGTACAGCAGCTGTGCTGTGGATGCTGCATTAAAGCAATAGCCCTTTCTAGGCAATCCCTCTGCATCTCTTTATTTGCTTCTTTTGGCAAAGAATGGACATGCTAAAATCCAATAAAGTTCTTGTGAGGGGTTGTGTGGAGGTACAACTCATCCACCAGCTTCACCATGCCTTCTTTCTATTTGGAAATTCTCATCTTGATGGGGGATCCACCTCTATGGTACTGCCCTTGAATCTTGGGGTTTCTGCATTTGGCAATGAATGGGTGTAAACTTATTTTGAACAGGAAGTGTCATGAGGTCTTGGTCCAAAAGAGCCTTAGAAGGAAGCTGTTAATGTGTCCGAGGGCTTCAGGTCCTCCCATGTTTAGCATTAATATTCTAGCTTTTGGCTTCCTCTTTTATATTTGAACTTGAGATTTTGCACCATGGCCATGCTGGGCCGTCTCTGTGACACCTAACTGGCACTTCCATTGCTAACAGGCCCTCACGCTGCTTTATACCAGCCAATGCATTCTTGGGGCAACCTTCACCGAGTCCCAGACTCCTCTCATGGCAGCAACCACAGGTTTCAGCCAAGTCAGGGCCAAGCCAGGATCGCTCCTCACCAGCATCCCAGGACACTTGACTTTGTGCGACCACCCGTGGCCCTCCCAGCACCTATCTGTTTATTTGAATTGCTTCATTCCACTAAATACATAACAATCATAATGTGGTAAATCAGAAAGACATACATATACACACGTGAATGTCCACAGATAGAGAAAATACCTTCTGTATAGATATTCAGCACAGTCTTAGAGTCTTGTAAGTTTCTATAGTTGATCTGTACATTTGCTTCTGTCCTTCCTTGAGACCTGAATGACAAGGTAAATGTAATTCTTATTTTATCACAAAAAGAATGACGATCAGTTTCTTCTTGTTTGCTGGGAATTTATTCTGGTTTTAGAGTTTCGGCTTCTAGTTGATGTGATTTAGAAGAAATCTATGACATTTAATATAGAATATTGAGGATATCTTTTACAATTCATTAGACGTCTTCTGTATGAGGTACAATTAAGGTATTCCATTTACATTAATTGGAATAGTCTCATCACTAAACTTTCTCGGATTGGGCACCTTGTTACCCTGTCCTATGCTTTCCTTCTACGGGGGAGTGGGTTGTATCTTCATTCATAACAATCAGGTACCACTCCGTGCACATTTTTTATCTTAAAATTACTGTTCTAGTCCTATGTCACCTGAAATTCTGTCTTGTTTTTTTTCTCTATGTG
Source organism: Sapajus apella (assembly GCF_009761245.1). Taxonomy (NCBI): domain Eukaryota; kingdom Metazoa; phylum Chordata; class Mammalia; order Primates; family Cebidae; genus Sapajus; species Sapajus apella. The sequence continues at coordinate 54,358,417 of NW_022436944.1, read as the reverse complement.
TTTATCTGTTCATAATATGTTACCATTATTTTGCCAGGATCAGGAGGCTCAAGAGATGAAAGACTGTATTGCATGTGCAGTGTCCAACTAGACTCTACCATTGCACCCTTGCCAGGCACAAAGACGAGAAATAGGAACCTTCCTTGCAGACTCCAAGGACACTTTTTCCTTGTTTTACAACTTGGGCCAGGTGTTACAGCTTCTTATATACAGTAGATACTCGATTGAATTCTATAAAGAAATCTCCCTTACCTTGCTCTTTAATGTCATTGCCTTTTTTTTTTTAATCTGTTTTTCCACTCACTGAAATGCCTCTATCTGGCAAATTCCTATTCTCAACTCAAAGCGCAGCTGATGTATCACCTCCTCTTAAGTCTTCTTTGACCACCTCCAGATGGAGTCAATCAATCCTTTATTTTTACGTCCTCAGTGCCTTGCACATACATGTATCAGCAAACTTAGAACAGTTTACCATAACATATACCTATGTGTGTTTCTATGTCTTATTGGTGAACTCCTGATTAATAAAACCATGTCTTATCCATCTTTGCTACTTTCCAGATCTAGCACCGTTCCTTGTAATAGCAGGCCATTAGTAAATGTTCAATTTAATGTAATTTTGTGCATTTAATTTTCTCTCTCTGGATCTCAGTATCTTATTTCCAAACAATGTTGCCTCAGTTTTAAAGCTTTTCTATCCCTGCCACTCTAGCTGTATGACTTTGAGTAAACTACTTAACTTTTCTGTGCTTTCTTTTACCCTAAGAAATGGGAATAGTAATGTCTACTTTATATGATCATGATAAAAAATAAATGAGCTTAGTTATGGATAATACTCAGCATAGTTCTTGACATGTAATAAGTATTAGACACATGTTAACATCATCATCATTTTCTATTACACCTGTATTTATATTAGGCAGTATACTTTCCACTGTCCTATGACTGACAGCTCTGTGCTACCTGTTAATGTTTCTGTCACTCTCTCTCTGAACCATGAAATATGAGCTCAAGGTCAAAGATGTTGCCTGTCCATATGTATTTCCTTAGCCCCAATGGTGCCTAAATAGCTATTGCTCAATTAATGTTTATTTATATGACTGATTGCATGCATGGAAAAGATACATATTAAAGTATTAGAGGACTTACAGAGGAAAGCATATTTAACTCTTTTAACAATTTCTGAAAGGATATGTTCAAGAACATCTATTTGGACTGGGATCTGTAATCTCCACTCATCAGATGGAGGACCCATATATATATGATGAATTAAGGTAGATGTTTACATGGTGGCATCATCCCTGCAAGCTCAGTCCCACACTTCACTTATCTCATCCCCATGATTTTGGAGAGCAGGGATGCAGTTTTTCCCAAATCCTGGCAGTAAATCTGCTTTCTACTCCTATGTGACAGGTGGTTCTCAGACAGGTAGGCTGGTAGAGCTGGGCTTCCTTTCATGCTGTCAAGGAGGAGCAGCATCCTGCTGCTTGACAGCCAAAGCCTCACCATCATAGTAAGAGTCTTTTTCTTTTAATTCCCCTAGCCAGAAATCTTTGAGAGATTTGGTCCTTTGTGAACAAGGCTGTTGCAGATTGGCGGAGCTCCGCTGTGGTCTGCATATCCCCGTGCAACGTATTTCCATATGCGTGGGGCATACGCCTCCTCCATTCTGCCATCTGACTTGTCTTAGACCAAATGCTGAGACTTCTCTTGGGTAAGGGAGGAAAAAAGCCCAGAGTCAACCTCAGGCTTACATAGCAACTTATCTTTCTATCTAGTGCTTCTCAAATTTTAACGTGCTTACCAATTACCCAAGATCCTTGTTCAAAGTAGATTCTGGCTGACATATTCAGGTGTTTTGCCTGAGATTATGCATTTGTAACAATGTTTCAGGGATCGTTCCAAATGTGGTCCCCACACTAACAGCATCAGAATCACCTAGGATCTGGATCAGAGTCGACCTTTTAATAATAGCACAGGTAATTTGTGTGCACTTTGTGATTTGAGAAACACTGCCTTTGAAGGTTTTTAAATCCATATGGTAGGAGGTTATTTCTCATCTTTTTGCGTGGCAAAAAGCTATGTGTTAGTTCTCTTACCTCCACTCTGCTAATGCTGCTGGTCTAAGGAGAACATTTTGGGTAGTAAGGCTTTAATCAGTATAATTTAAAGGCTAGCTTCTCCTACCTCTGAGCTTCCATGACATCTTAGCTTTAATTTCCTAGGTGTACTTGATAGTGCTTTTCTGACCTTCCAATTAACTTATCATCTGAAACAGGGCTAATTGCCCTAATCATCAGCACTTCAGTGTTTAAAAATATGCTTTGAGTTCAACTGATAAAAAATGAACAGAAAGCAAACAGTCTACCCAATAATTGGTAAATCAATAGATTAATTGACAGATCAACTCTTATACCTGTTTTCTTTCATTAATGTTTTAATATTTTGTGCCTGCCAGAACTTCTAGTAAAAGAATAAACAAGAAAAAAAGGTGAATTACTCCATTAAATCCAATTTATTTCAATTTAACAAGCCAATTATTGAAGTAGGTGCTTTGGTGGTACCAAGACAAACAGACACAACCTCTCCCTTCAAGGACTTTACCATGTCACAGGGTGAAAAGACATTGCCACAGTATGAATGGACATTGATGTGAGTAGAAGGGAAGATAAAAAAAAAAAAATACATTCACAGACTATACTGCAAAACAGAGGGACAGAAGATGATAAGTGCTACTGAATAGGCAAGAGAGGAAAGAGCTTTAGGGTTTTGCTACTGTTAAGTGTGGTCCACACAGCAGCACCAATATCACCTGGGACCATGTTAGGACTAGCAATTCTTGAATCCTCATTCAGAACTACTCAATTATAGTCTGGGGGTAGAACAGCAATCATTGGGTTAGCAAGCCAACCAGTGACTATTAAACGCAATGAAGTTTGAGAGAAGCTATTATAAAATATGCTAAATGCTATCAATACCCAATGAAATGGAGGGAATCGAGCATTAAAGCTGCGGTGTCCATGGAAACATAAAATGAGCAATCAGAATCTGCTTTCAACAAGAATCTTGGGTAATTGGTAAGCATAGTCAAATTTGAGAAGCACTGGATTAAATTATAAAACAATAAAATGTAATTTAAAATTTTGTAGTTCTACTTTAAATCATTAAAAAGAAGAAACTAAAAAATTAATTTAATTGTATATTTTATTAAGCTCAATATAGCCAAACTATTATCAACATGTCATCAATGTAAAATATCAATGAGAAAGTGAAGAGCCATGCTTTTTAAAATGAATCTTTGAAAACTTGTGTGTATTTTACATTTATAGAACGAACATCTGAATTTGAACTAGTTACATTTCAAGTGCTTAATGGCTACATGTGGCAGTAGCTACCATATTGGACAATGAAACTTTAGACCTTACCATTCCAAATGGGGTCCCTGGAATACCACCATTAGAATCACCTAGGATCTGAAGCAGAACCTACATTTTAATAATATCCCCAGGTGATTATGTGTACTTTGTGATTTGAGAAACACTGCCTTTGAAGGTTTTGAAATCCTCATGGTAGGAAGGTATCTCTCATCTTCTCGCATTACAAAAGCTATTTACCAGCACCCTGTGACGCTCAGAGCTTGGAGTCCTCTGTCAAATCTATCTAGTCCGAGAATCTGGGACACTATGAATCTAGGAGTTGGGAGTATTGCAGAGGGAAGAGCAGCATTCCAGCAGGTGCAAACACAGACTATTTGAAGAATTCCAAATATCTGAATTCCCACGTTTAGAACTATACAACACTCTCACCTTCCTCCTGCATATTTTTTCAGAATTACGTGAAAAAATAGCTATTATATTCAACATTAACCATCTCAAATAGAAAAATTAACAACATAGAAGTTCCTGAGAAGAAATAATATAGTTTTTCTTAGGAAAGAATAAGTCAATGTTCTGGAAAGGTTAATGAAAAACTAGATCGATCACACTATAAAAATAAATTAATTAGTCAAGATGAAAGGGAAAAGCTATCTCAGCAGCTGAACTGTAGGAAGAAGGAAAAAGGAAACCAGTACTGCTGGCCCCCGAGGAAGACACCAATAAGTAGATAACCTAGAGGAAGAAGATGAGAATCTATAGTCAATGTCCTCTGAGCCCAAATGGTGAGCTGTGGCTCTGCTTCTCAGTATTTAGGGGACTTTTGTTAAAGGACTCCGTAAGTTTTAACCCGTTGGGGTGTAGTTCTAAGACAATGAATTAGCATATCTGAGTGGTCCTATTATAGATAGGAAATGAGGCACTGTAGGGAGAAGAGGTTATCTCCGAATGGTGGGTCACCAAAGCAAGATATTTTAGGATTTCTTCATAAAAACACATGTCTGCTCTTCTTTCTAGGCCCTGACAAGGTTCTATTGAAAATCATAGGAGGTTGTGCTGCAAATACGCTTGCCAGAACTCAGACTCACATAAATGGAGCAGTAAAGGGCTGGGCTACAGATGTGTCTTTGTGAACAACCCAGTTAATAACAGACACAGATTGGGGAATTGGTAACAGCAAGTTTTTGTATTTTACTGCTCATTCAAACCACAGGTAACAAAACTCTTTAACACCCGCATAGCACTTTCTTAAAGTCACCCCAGGCTTCCATTACGATAGTTTTGTTTTGCTGTTGTTCCAGCAATGCCTTTTTAGGAAACAAGTGCTGTCTGACATTATCGCTTAACACATTCCCAAAGTTCCAGCTCTCATTTATGCAGCAAAAGTAAAATGGAATCATTTCTTTTCTTCTCTCCCTTAAAGACCCAAAGTCAGATACAACTAAAACTATCTGTAAGTGCCAGCCATACTGAAAAAAAAAAAGTGATGAAAAATTAAAACCACAAAGCAACTTCAATTACATCCACTGAGACCAATTTTGGCCTCAGACAAGCAGGTATATTTATTGGTCACGTAAAGGTTGCATGTTTAGAATGCAGCTCCATGATTCCTCATACACACCATCTCACAGAGGCTATCCGTGAACAAAATGGATAAAAGCATCCCTGAGAAATCTAGCTGGCAAATGCCTATGGGGCTTGGATGCTGGGCTTTACTTAAGCTGTAAAACTCAACACCCACTGAGAATCCAGGACACCAGCTGGGGTGATCTCCCAACTTACTTTCTTAATAAGGATAGTGTAAACTGTTACTGGCTTCTGGTCCAGGCTATCAGGAGTTCCCTGGCCAATTCATTGATGTCTCACATCCTTGCTGTATCCATGGACACAGGCTTCAAACACCAGCTATCACTTTAAACCCTGACATGAAATTCACAGATGTCTGGAGGACTTCAGGGGCTTCAGTTTGCCTTTCTGGCCCCTGTCTCTGGTGCAAGCCTGGGTACGGGATTCTTTCTAACTTTTGGTCCTCCAGCTGAACCTGGGTTTCCTTCTATACCGTTTCAAACTGAGCCATGGTTTCTTGGAACACTTCCTTTTGTAATTATAAGAATATATTTATATTGTAAAAAATGACAAACAGCCTTAGTCAACAAGAGAGTACCGTCCTAAAGAGATGAGGTAAAAATAACAGAATAGTAGAATTCAGTGGTTAAAAGGTATTCTTTGGTAAAATGTAAGAATCCCCCTAAACCCCCAACTATCCAACAGATAAATGAATCTTCTCTACAACTTGTTGGAAGAATCAATATAAATCACTATGCGCAGCAGTACATTTTTCTCTAAGGACTTGGCCTTTGAGTAATTGGGGAAACATGTTCTCCTAAAAGGCCAAAAGCATTGAGTGGAGGGAGAGCTGCCCCTAGAGTGATGTATAACAATCATGAAGAGGGCTTTTGCAAGCTATAACCCTCCCTTACATTTCTGAAACATGCCCCTGGGGTGGGATTAGGCATGAATAGCTCTAAGAAAATAGTCCGAAGTAAAATGCTTTTTGGTCACCCTGCTCCAAGGAGAGTGACTCACTTCCTTCAAGTGTGTTGTGAGTTTCTTTGAACCTGACCCTGTTGGATTAGTATGAGAAAATGAAGGCCAGAAATACAAACCACTTCAGCAGCATAGAGAAGACTAAGACTGTGCACCCATGTGGAGTCAGAAAACCTGAGATGCAGGCTGGCATCAGCCAACTGTTCTTGGGCTAGTCTCATACACCTCTGAGCTTCAGTGTCACCATCTTTAAAATGGGTATGTGACCCAACTCCAGGGCAGTAGGGTGGATTACAGCAGATAGCACCTTTGAAGGCATTATAACAATGGTAAAATGCAAGACAAGTAGTAGTTATGGCTATAACTGGATAGAACCACTCTTTGATATTGATGGTGGACAGGAGAAACCCAGTCATCTTCTCCCAGGCCACATCACTGAGACCTAAGCATCAGGGTTTATGAGAATAAAGCTGTAATTATCAAAAGACTTCTCCCTGGCTGGTGAGCATATAAATCATAAGTTCAGATGGCCCCAGCTTGATCTTATGATCAACAGCCATAACCTACTAGCTGAAACTAATTATGACAACTGACCAAAAGAGGACCTCATGGGGAAATGGAGATGAGTCAGCCCAACCCTAGGTCCATGACAGAAAGCAGTCAACATAAACTGGCATTTTTTCTACTAGAGGATAAACTCATAAAGATACACATGCATACACACATATGCACACACTTACATAAGATCTACAGGTGCAAAGTTAGGTTTCTTTTAAAGGGAAGATTATCATATTAAATATAATACTACATGTAATGAAAAAGCATAATTTAAATTAAATAACTTGGAAATAATACAAAAATGAGAAAGGAACTAAAAACAATGTTAGAGTCAGGCATTTTATGCAATTTATTTTTATTCTTAATCTTTCAAATTGGAAAAGAGAGTATTGTTGTCTCCATCCTTTTACGTATGAAGAAATTAAAATGATAAGTAATTTGACCAAGTGAAGTCCAGAAAGAAGACTGGAACATAGGGCTGATTCTGAAGCATATACGGTCCTAGCAACCGCACCATTGACATCAACCCCATTACCATCCTCATCATATAAGCCAGAGGCTAATAAGAACTAGAGTACCAAGAGAACACTCAAGGAACAAGAATAGGACAGATTAAGTCTTTCTGGATTTAGAGAAGTAGTAAGAGAGGTGATGCTATTTAAGCAAAGCCTAAGAAAGAACACACATGATCAACTGGTTGGCTAACTAAATACTCAGCAAGATATGGAATGTTCTTTGATTAAGGACTTGAGGAATCATTTGAAAGCCTGACAATCGGTGGGACTGAGACAAATGTTTAGGGACTGCTGGTAACGGTGTGTCAGGGCACCCTTCACAGATCCAGTTCTGCAGCCCAGCAAGCCGTCTCCACAGATAAAAGGCATCTGCTGTCATCTCAGCTAGAGCTCAGCTGACAGAGCCCGAGCACCTGACAAGAAGGGGTGTGGGAGGTAGGTGTCAGCCCTGACAATCCTTGGTTCTCTGTCTCCAGGAAAGCAACACAGGCCCCCTTAGACTCCACCAGAAGGCTCACAGACAGACTGGGCTACAGAAGGCCAAGAGCCCCTGCCTCTTACCCCTCCAGTTCACAGCACATGAAGTTGTCAGTGTAATTGCAGCAGGGTCTCAGTGGCCAGAGAAAGTCCTTTGTAGAAAATGGATCATGTTGCTTGCAGGGATTTTATGTCTAATGGCCAGGCTGTTGTCTAATGAGAGCCATGCTGTAATAAATATGCATTAGTTCCATTAAATTATGTCCAGAGGTAGAGAAATCCCTGTAGATGTGGCTGTCAATTTTGTTCATGCCACAGAGCAGTCCTTCCTTACATCAATTGTGAAAGCACCTAAATATGTGAAATGTGTCTCCTCATTTTTGGAGTTCTCCTCACCATCCAGCATATTGTTTGCTTCCTTAAATGTTTCTACAGACATCAATGCAGTATACATTATTTGGTTATTACAGTCAAATCTCAAGTGTTCACTGTGGTGGTGATTGTATATCATGTAATGTACTAAAATTATCAAATTACCCCAAAATTATTTTGAGAATTCGCAGTTTCTTTTGGGAGAAAATTGTTTAAGTGCTTGAAATCCATCTCCTTCTTTCCTTTACTTCTTTCATAGAGTTGCTAAAAATTAGACTTTAGAGTTGGAGAAGATGGGAGGCAAAATTCTGTAAAGGAGAAGCCTAAAAGCCTGACTGTGTGATCTTGGGCATGCTAATTAAACTCTCAGAGCGTAGTTTCTTCCGTCTGTCAAGGGTGAACAATATGCTTTGTACTAAGGATTTCTATACGAATAAAGTAAGATAATATTTCTGAGTATGTACTTATTAAAGAGTAAAGAATCAAAGAAACATAAAACATGATACTTATGAAGAATACACACCAAATTGTAATGATAATATGTCATGACAAAAGGAGAATGTATATTAAAAGGCAATGAGAAACAATAAGGTTTACTGTTAAATGTGGTTGGTAAGTCATACGTATTTATCTCTTTTTCTGCAAGAAACTATAATTAAATAACGAATTTAACATCATAATATTCCAAGAAGACCAAAAGTAAAAGCAGAAAAGACAATAGTAGCAAGGGGTTGGTATTTCAACTAAAATTTTGGAAGCTGGAAAGCAAATGGACGATTAGAACTAGAGTTAACAGAATGATGATAACTGTAAGTAAAGTTTCTGCAACAGAAGACACCGCTGAGAAAGGGCTGTTGACCTTTAGAACTGAGACAGGCATAGGACTTGAGGATCCAGGCCATGTGGAAAGTTTGGGTGAGACATGATCTAGATGCAATGGATTACCCGCAAAGCTGAAAACTAAAAACTAAGACCATAACCCATTCCATATCCCATGTAAAGAGAAGATTCCACTCCACAAGAACAAAATGGTCCCAAAGAAAATATCTCCAGACTATGACATTTAGCGATAGTTTCCCAATAAAAATTTCCTCTTATCCAAATCACCTTAGAATGAAGTCACAAAGTTTACAGGTCCCGTGCCTACACATAGAGCCTTTAGTAAATTTCTTTGTTTCTCCTTCTTAAAAATAAAATGGACAGTCAAAGAGCACCAACAATTGATAAAGGTTTTCAACATAAAAAACCCAAAGATGAAAACAAAAACAAAAGTGGAAACCTAAAGGAAATGGGGGAAATCAGTGAGCATAAATTAGATAAATAAAAACAAATTTAAAACAAAAACTATTATGTCCCATGAGAGATTAGAGAAGATATTACAAGAGTAAAAGGCTATTTTAAAAAATAATAATTTTTAAAACTTCATCGATATTAACATTTTATATCGAGAACCTTCTTAAAAAAAGCTAGAAACTTTTTAACATAAAAAGTTTCAGGGATTTCCCAAAAAGCAGAACTACAGCAACCAACAGAGAGAGAGTTTGAAAAGACATGCTTTAAAAAATTAAATAACAAATGAAGACGTTTCAACTAATAGTAAGAATTCCAGAAGCAGAGTACCGAATGCAGGAAGTTACTAAATATAATAAAATAAAAATTTCTAGTATTGAAGGACAGAAGTCACCAGAAGGAAAGGATTAACTAAAGTTCTAAGATAAAAACAAAAAAATAGAAACATTCTTCCTACACACACACACACACGCACACACACATACACCCCCCCAATGGACATCATAGCGATGTTTCAGAATAGTGAGGATAAAGAGAAGATTCTACAATATTTTAAAGAAAAAGAGTTAGGTCACATGTAAGGGAGCAGGAGTCAGGAGAGCATAGAATTTTTTAATAACAGCAAAGAAAACTAATAATAAATGATGCATCATTTTTAAAATTCTGATTTCAACTTAGAATTTTTACTCAGCCAAACTACTCAACAATATAAGAGTAAAGAAAAGAGAATTCAAAATAAACAAAATAACAACAAAAATCTCTTTTTTTTATATTCCTTTTTATAATTATGTTTTATTGTGATAGGACTATTTAACATGAGATCTACCTTTATGACAAGGTTTTAAGTATAAAATCCATTATTGTTGAATGTAGGCACGATACTGTATAGCATATTTCTATCTTACTCACCTTGCTTAGCTGCAACTTTGCGCCTGCGAATCAGTAATTCACCTGACCCCTAGACCCACTCCCCGGCAACCACCATTCCACTCTTTGATTCTATGAAACGATTTTAGATACCTCATGTAAGTGGAATTATGCAGTCTATGTAACTGGCTCATCTCACGTAGCATAACGTCCTCAAAGTTCATGTATGTTGTCTCATGTTTCATAATTTCCTTTTCTGAAGGCTGACTAATGTCCCATTGTATGTATACACAACACTTTCTTTATCCATTCTCCCTGTAGACACTTAGGTTATTTCTACATATTGGCTATAGTGAACAGTTCGGCAATGAACATGACAGTGCTAATATTCTTTGAAATCCTGATTTTAATTCTTTTGGATAAATGCACAGAAGATTGCTGCATTATGTGGCAGTTCTATTTTTTTTAGAAACACTCATATTGTTTTTCATAGCAAATAAACCGTGTTTCATTCCCATGAACAATGTGCAAGTGTTCTGATCTCTCCACAATCTAGCCAACACTTGTCATCTCTTTGAATGATATCCATTCTAACAGGTATGAGGTCATATGTAACTGTGGTACTGATTTGCATTTTCCTGATCATTGCTGACATTGAACATTTTTTAATAGATCTACTGGTCATTTGCATGTCTTTTTTAGAGAAATGTTATTCAAGTCCTTAGCTCCTTTTATAAAATACACTAAACATAAACTATCTAAAAAGAAAATTTGGAAGACAATCCCATCTACAGCACCACCAAAAAGAAAAGTTTAGAAATAAAATTACCTAAGAAGGTGAAAGACTTTTACTGAAAACTACAAAACACTGACAGAAATTAAAGAATATGCAAAGAAATGGAAAAAAAATCACATGTTCATCGATTCAAAGATGTAGTGTTTTTTAAATCTTCAAACCACTCAAAGTGATCTATAGATTCAGTGAATTCCCTATCAAAATCCCAATAGTGTTTTTTACAGGAATAGAAAAAACAATTTTCCAATTCATATTAAATCAGAAAAGATTTCAAATACCAAGCAAATCAGAGAAAACAAAACAAAGTTGGAGGAATCACACTTCCTGATTTCAAATTATATGGCACATCTACAGTGATCAAAACAATAGTGGACTGGCATAAAGGCAGCCATATATTTCAATGAAACAGAATAGAAACCCTAGAAACAAATCCATGCATATACAGTCAACCGATCTTTGACAAGAGTGCTAAGATTTGGAGAATGGATAATCTCTTAAACAAACAGTCCTGGGAAAATAGAAAATCTACATGCAAATGAATGAAATTAGTCCCTAATCCTACATCATACCCAATAGTCAACTCGAAATGGATTAAAAACTTAAACATAAGACCTGAAACTGTAAAACTCCTAGAAGAAAACATAGAAAGAAAACCTCAAGATCTTGGGCTTGATAATGATTCCATGAATATGACACCAAAAGCACAGGCAATAAAAGAATAAATAAGCAAATGGTATTACATCAAACTAAAAAGGTTCTGTGCAACAAAGGAAACAATCTTAAGAGAGTGTAAAAAAAAAAAAAAAAGAGCCTACTGAATGGGATTAAGCATTTTAAAACCATATAACTGATAAGTTAATTGTTAAAATATATAATATATAATAAACTCCTACAACTCAACATCCTTTTCATATCCTTTTTAAAGAAATTACTAGAGTTATGGCATTTTTGATATTTCACTACCAAAATTAGTAAATAAGCATAGAAAGATAAAGAGATGGATGCTCAAAGGATGGGACCCAACACAGAACTGCAGTGAAGAGGTCTTCAGATGATAGTTATAGGGCAGACCTAACTGAAACTGGTTTCTCTTGAAACAAAGAGAGAAAGCATGACCTTTGGGTAGGGTGAAGCGACACACAGAGCATATAAAGAGTTTCCGCTTTTGACAGATCTATTAGGAAATTTGAAAGAAGCTTGTAAGAAGTAATAGTTAAATAAGTGAATGAAGTAATAAACAAATATTAGTCCAATATTTTTTTAAAAATGGAAAAGAAAAAAGGAATAGCTTAATTTGGCAGAAGACTTCATTTGTATAGACATAATGTAAAAATTATAATTAGGAGAATGAGAAGAGAGGAATTGGAGTGGGAACATGTATAGGTAAAATAAATTTATATATAACAGAAAGTATACAAAGTTTAGACTTAAAAAGACAATACAATCACATTTTTAGAAATAAGATATATATCAGGAAAAAATCAAAATCATTAAAAATGTATTTTTCTGTGGAGCAGCTTTGAAAACTGGGGAGAATTGTTTTCACCTTTACCCTTTTAGTGCCATTTGACTTTAACAACAGTTTACTTGTATCATTAATAAAGAAAAATAACTGAATCGTTTCAGTCAGAATTAGGCTCAATTTCTGGGTGACTCAGTAGTTTTGGACTTGGATAATTTACATAACTTCTCTATGTTCTAGTGTCTTTATCTATAAAACAAAGATTATAATAGCAACTACCTCATCTAGTTATGATGAAAGTTAACATGAACATAAGTAAAAAACACAGGGAGATACCTGGTATTCAGTAAATAAGCAACAAAATATTATTATTTTACCACCTCTTCCTTCTCCTTTTTTTAATTATTATTATTTTTTTACCTTAACTAAGAGCTTTGCTTGAACAACACAAGGCTAATCAGGTTCAGTGGGCACAGCTCAGGACTATATCAGTCTAACCTACAGAAGCTGTTTGAAAACTACACAGCTATTTACCTTAGACGTTTAGTATGTACTGGACCTCCTTAATGCAATTTTTTAAAAAAGTGAAAAAGTAAGAGACTAAAAGAAAACATTAAGACATGTACTATTTTCTACAGGTTATAAATTCTCTCATAAAGGAAAGTAATTTCCCAAAGGTCAGTGCCATAGTGTATATTCTTTCAACAAATTTGACAATGCAAAAGTTACATTAACCTTAGTTATGCAAAAGTTACATGTTACCTTAGTTCTTTCTTACAAAGCTACACAAAAATAATTATACCTAGTGAAGAGACCAGCTTCTTCAGTCTCTAGGACACAGTGGTACAGGGGCTCATGTAACTGTTTCAGGGAACATTGGAGCTGCTTCATTCAGGAGGGAATGAAATGGAAGATTCCAAAGAAATGTTTAATGAGAGACGTTAAAAGCATGTTTATGCTGCCCACACTCCAGTCTCTTACACATTTCAGTTTAAGCAGTGTCAGCCTCCTAACATTTCCTGGCAAAGACCCACTCCAACCCCTGAAGGAGGCCCAGGGGAAAGTTCCTCACTGTCAGAGGATGCCTGATCAGAATGCTATTTTACGCTGAATGACAGCATGAGAAGAGCAGGTAGTCTCTGGAGAAAGCTGCTCTGTTTGTCTCTCCTGCAAACAGAGTAACTCTTCTTTGCAGCTTGCACAACACATCGTTTGTGATTCTCTTCTCTTAGAATTCACTGATGTTTTCCCTGGTATGGGAGACAAAGGTCTGAAGTTAATAGCTTTATATCACCTCCAGTCTCTAAACGTTGGCAAGGGAGAGCTAATGCTCCACAACAAATCTTATCCTTTTTCTGCTGCTGCTTCCGGATGCCGTATTAGGGCCTCTCTTTAGTGTGTCCTAATGCTAGTAAAATTCCCTGCTGCTGCTGTCACTGTACCCGCCTAGAGAGAGCTTCTTCTGAAACTTGCAAGGCAGCTGAAACAAACTTTTCCTTGAAGCTTTGGAAAGTTCTAGAAACTTTCTTTGGAATCCACATACGTCGTCCCCTGTATTTCTTGGCTTCTCCTGTGAAGTCTGTAGCAGCACCATCCCCCAGGGACAGAAGGTACTTGGGCTATTTTTAGCCTTGTTCAAAGCTAGAGGTTTCAGGAGTCTCAAAGAGAGATTCAAGTTGCCAGAAGCAGCTAGTCTATTTTGCAGGATTATTCAGAATAATATTCAAAGAAGTGGCCTAAAGTGAAGGTCATTTTCAAAACAGCAATGAAGCAAGCTACCCCTCCACACAAATTGAAATATTTATTGCCTGAGATTTGTCTAGTTGTAGGTGCATAAATATGCAACATGTATAAGTCATGTTATAGAGATTTTACTGTGCATACTTAAATCGTTGACAAATATCTGTCCAATATTGAGTACCTACTATGTACCAGGCTCTTTGCTGTAATCCACGTAACCACCCAATAAGGTTGTTACGTTATAGAAGAAGTTGATTTGCCTAAGGCCATGCAGCTTGTACATAACAGCACAAATTCAAAGTCGGTGAAGCCTGTTTTTAGCATGTCTTTTTATTCTGATGCTTTGACATCTGGGAGGCTTGCTGACCCTGGAGGGACTGGGCTGTCCCTGCCTGGCTAGTCAATTCCCAGAGATACTGAAAGACTGCCCCACAAGTGTACCTTTCTCATGCCAACCAATCAATCCAGAGCCCATATCCCAGCCACCTCCTTTAGCAGATTACCTCAGTGCTACCATTTGCCTGCCTAGTCTTCCCAGGGCGAGGTACCAGTTAACTAGAAACAGCCTCTTAACCCCTGAGCCTGCTAAAATTATTCAAACTAGCTAATCCTAAAACTGCTTGTTCTGGCTCTCCCATTTTGCTCTGTGGAAATCACACTAAAGCATTTTGCCCATGCTTTCCCTTCTCCCTCTGCCTCTTGACTCTGCTGCTTCCCAGTGTGGCACCTGCATGGAAGGGCATACCACCTTCTCTTGAAAACTCTGAGTCACAAACTAGCTTTCAAATAGCAGTTGTCTAATCTGTTGGCCTGCTGGCCTCACTGTACCTGAAGAATATTAAATCCACATTTTAAAACAAAGCCTGACTCCAAAGTGAAGCACTTCTTCATGTCACTGGCTTGTCAGAGACCTATTACATGCTAAGTACGCTACTCATAAAGGCTTAACTGGAGTGCAGCAAGTGAGGTAACTAGTGAGTAAAATGTAGAAAGGGGGTCACTCAGGTTTATGCAAGTGCTGGCCCTGCACTTAACCTTGGCATTTCGCTTGTCTCTCTCTAGTGTCAGCCCTGCCGCCTGTATCTTGGGGCAGCAGAAACAAAAGAATCAGATTCTGCCCTCAATTTTATGGACGAGACAGGCACGACAATGAACAATGATCAAATGGTGCACTGATTACTGTGATGAAGGTTTGGGCCGGTGCTATGGGAACCATGAGGAAAGATTCTCAGATCCATGGGTGAGGGGGAGGCAGGATCAAATGACGGTGGAGAAGGAAGATTCTTAGCAAAGAAGTTCCTTGAATGGAAACTCTGGGCACTGCTCCTATCACTGTCAGGGCAGTGAGTGCAGATGTGATACCATACGTGTGAATAAAATATCCTCTATGAGCAATGGACATTTGTTTCCAGAGTTCACAAGAAAACTTACCGAATTACATCCTGTCTCTGGATGTGGTCTTTCAAACATTTAAAAGGTCACTTGTTTAACAAAGTTATGTCTTATTCTGATTTGGGAGAATATCAGAAGTGTCCTCATTTTGATGATAAATTATATGATTTTTCTCATCTATTAGCAGCTTTAATAATACCAAATAACAGAATAGAATAGATTAGAATAGAATAGAATATTAGAAGTTCTAGAAGTCTTTGGGTGTTATTTAGTCAAACCTTTCCATGGTAAATGTGAATTCTAAGGCACTGAGAGATTACACAGTTTATATATCATTATTAAGTGAAAGGTTTAGAATTGGATGAAAGTTTCTTGACTCCAAAATGTCCCATATTGGAAACCTCCTTATAAAATCTCCTGAACTACATGTGTTCTTTCAAGTGCATCTATAGCATATCACAACCTCCCTGATGTTAAAGATAAACATGAAGTGCTCATGTATACTAACCAATAACTAATATAAAATCATGATTAACCTCAGAGGCAGATTCAATAATAAAAAATTCTCCACATCTCCTATATTATTGAAATAAAAAAATATTCATGTATGAAAACATTTGCTCTCTCTCTCTCTGCCCATCTCTTCCTCCCTCCCTCTCTCATCTGCTTCCTTCCTATCTCAATTTTTAAGATATTACCTCCCTCCTTAGTATTTCTCTTTAAAAAGCAGAGTTGTGTCATGGGTCCATTACTTAAGCTTTGAATTGTTCTGTTGAAATCCAAGCCAGCTGGAAGCCTTTCTCATCTGATTTTGAAGATGTACATCACATCTTTAAACATATCAGCAATTACAGAAAAAAAAAAAAAATCAGTGTTACATTTCCTCTGGCTTCAACTCAAAAGACACTTGAAGAGATGGCCTGAAAGAAATGAGACTGTCAGATGCGTTTGTGGCTGGTTGGAGCCAACCTCTAAATGGCCAAAGTCAGAACGCCAAATTCCGAATGCCAGAAGTTAAGCAAGCAACACAGAGTGCAGAAGAGTATCATAAACAGATAGAGAGTTAATAGAAAATACATGATTCAGAGCTCATGTGAAATCTGGGGCAGGCTGGCCCCATGATCACCCCGTTGTAGGGGCATTCCCATTAGCAATACCATGCACCTGTCAAGCATGCCTGAGTTCCGGCCCTGTACTATTTCCTCAGCAAACAAAGGGAGTGTCCACACTGGCTGACAGATGTAATTGAAATGGAAGAAAAAACATATATGCTGGATTTGAGGTGACATATACTCTAGAGAAGGCACAAGAGTGATTATACTCTTAAATTATTGTGCAGACCACAATGCATACCACATCTCCTGTGGCTGATGTGATGAAAGACCATGCACACTAAGAGGGGCTGGAGAAAAACCCATCAAGGGGAATGTCTTAGTCTAACCAGAGCATTAGAGAATAAATCAAGGGAACATGATCTGGATCCACTCTGAGGCAGACCAGTTCTATGAGCAAGGAGCATACTCATATCCATGCTGAGTACATACTAGGAATCTTCTCATTCATATATTGAAGCCCTAATCACTGATATAAATTATATACGAAGATGGAGCCATTGGGAGGTAATTAGGATTATATTAGGTCAGGAAGGTGGGGCCCTCATAATGGGATTAGTAGGTTCTTCAAAGAAGGAGAAAGAAGACAGAGATAGAAAGAGAGAGAGAGAGAAGGAAGGAAACAGAGAGCGCTCTTTTCCCCTCAGCATGCATGCAGTAAGGAAAGGCTGTGTGATAAGACACTGAGAAGGTGGCCATCTACAAGCCAGGAAGAGAGGCCTCACCAGAAATCTAGTCTGCCTGTATATTACATCTGGAGGTTTGTAGTTTCCAGGCTCCACGTTTGTGAGAAAAAAATTTTTATCGGTTTAGCCACCCAGTCCATGGTACTTTGTTTTGGCAGCCTGAGCAGACAAAGACAGTAGGCAAAAATTATTGCATAATCAGTTTTGAGGTCACTAGGACACCTGCAGTAATTATTGGCATCATTCAAGAGCAATGGGCCTGGAATAAGAGCACAGGGATTTCTAGAAAACAGATCCACACGTGATAGAAAGAATCTACAGAAACTGAAAATGGAGAGGAGTCCTTGACATCCAACTCTCCATCAGAAATAGAGGGTTAGCTTATAATTTTCTTGGAAATTTTTGGCAAAAGAAATCTGGTGTTGAAGATCCTTAAAAATTTCCAGTAGGTAAATGTACTACACACTTGTTTGTCAAGAGTGTATGCCTGTAGTCAACTTAGGGAGGAGGAATGAGTTACTAAGGATGAACACTTTTGTCTGCAAGCCAATCGAGCATGGAATGACAATGGAATGAGATTGCCTCCAGAATTCATTTATAGTAGGGATTGTGCTTCTTTTGCCCTGGTAGGGCCTGGATGAAGAGAACTCTGCAACCATTGTAGACCACAGATATACAATGGCTTTTTAGGAGGTTTAATGTATGGGTTATATTTAAGAAAATGAAATGGCTCCGGATGAAATTTTAGAGAATGAGACTTGAACATGGAGATTCTAAAGGTAAGTACAGGCAACATGTAAAAATAAATTTAACATTGTGTCTACAGTTCTATCTGACCTTGGTCAGAAGGTTAGCTTCTTATTGTCTGGGGGGTTATGTTGTGCTATACCCCATTGTATTCCACTTACTCCTTCTCAAAGGTAAAATCAGACAGTGAGCTTCTGCAGAACAGGGATAGATGTAACCAGTCCGACTGTGTGCGACAAGCCCTTTCTACACGCTCACTGGATAGTTGGGGCCCACTCTTCACTTTGGTCTTGCCTGCCCATGAACCTTGTGCCTGGAGGGCCATGTCTTGTGAGGATTCATAGACTCATGACACTCTGAGGCTGTTCATTGAGTATCTGTACTTCCACTCTACAGCAGGTTATCTGCCTATCCTCAACCCTTTTCTATAACCCAATATCAATTATTTTCAACACCTACCTCAAATATAGATCTTAACTGCTTAGACATCTCTGCCTTGTTTCCTGTAATTCTGATAAATGAGCTCCTTCTTGGCTCTACCCCATTCACTCTTGGCTTGTGTAACAAATAGCTGGACTGGCCAGTGCACACGAACACTCTGCCTCGGGTATTCCATCAGGCAGCACCAGCTCTGCATTTATAGTCCTTGTTCTTTGACTGTACTGTGTTATGAGCTGTGTTTGAATTTGTATAATTCCAGCCTATTTTTTCTTGCTTTGATTGAATTTAATGATTATTTAGAAGATCCAACTTAATGCAACAAGAGTCTCATATTGCCAGACAAAATTACTGGCTTTATGTATTAGGCAAATACAAATGATTCTGTGGATAAATATTTTGAACATCTAGCTAAGTACAAGAGGAAAGCAGTGATAGACTTAATTGTGCCTTAAGTGTTGATTCCAAGCATCTTTCCATTAAAAGAGAAAAAAAATGTACCTGATAAGTTTATTTTCTGCCTTAATTTCAAACCATGAAGCTTGCAAAAATTGCTATTTATTAAAAAAAATAAAAAGCACAAATATGGGCAAAAATAATAAAATACAGAAAAGCATTAGCTCCCTGCATGTCTATTTCTCCTTACTCACTGCCTCACTCCACACAGAAACAGCCTTAACCTTTGCTATTCATAGCTGGTTTTGTGGCTATTTATGCTACCTTGCTGTTTAACTTGTACATTTTAGGACATTAACTATTAACTTTCTGCTCGATATAAATTTAGCATTCTCATACCAAACCCCTCTTGTCTTTCTTGCCTTTCCCCCTAATTTTCATGGTTCTATAACTATGTTGGCTTCCATTTCAGCTGTTTTTATAAAATTAAATAAGGCACCAAAGCTTTTCTCATCAATTTGTTCAATATAACTGGAATACCCATATTACAAGATAATAGTGCACCGCCCCCCCCCACCACCACCATCATCTCGGGTAGCTCCTATTTTGTTTTGTCATTGTCAAGACAGTGGACTCCTCTCTCTTACCTTATGTGTTCTGTGTTTAATTGGCTGATTTTCTCCAGTATTTGAAAATCAATAGGGAGCCACACACTGAATCGAGTCTTGAGCAGCAAGGTGAGTTCTTCCACTTAAAAGCTATATGAGGCCGGGCACATCACGAGAACATTCTAGACCCACACTGTCCAATATGGGAGACTCTATTCAGATGTGGCTGTTTGAATTTAAAGTTTAAGATTGCTAGCCTTCGTCACATTAACCAGATTTAAAGTATATAAGAACATTCAGTGAGTGCAGACAATATCAGACAGTGCAGATAGTATATAGAAAATTGCGATCATCACAGTAATTTCTATTCCTGCATTGCTAGACTGTGGGTTCTTGGTAGGTGAAAGGAGGAAGTCAAACTAGTTGATTTCTAAACCGCCTCCTGACTCTAAACTGCTGAACTTTTGTCATGGAATGCACCTTTTTTCCAAAGCTACTAAACAAACCCTCCCCAAATCCAAGCTTGGTTAAATGCATAGAAAAAAAAAAAAAAAAAAAAACATGACAGAAAGAAAAAAAAAATGTATTTACAGAGAAAGAACATCCAAGCCAGAAGACAAAAGAAATATTGAGTCAGAGATGTGCTTAGGAATAATGGCCTGTAGGAGTATATCAAGTGTTGCCATGCGGCTCTTCACGGGCTGCCCCCCTAACAATGTTATTTGTCTTCACGCAGCTCGTTCAAGGTTAGCCTAGCACATGCCACATGATGCCTTATTTCCTCTTTTCAAGGGCTTTTCTCCCACTTAACCATGTTTGCTTTATTGTATGCTCAGATTTCCATACTGTAAAACAAATGAGAGCTACATAGACCTGAGCAGACAGGCTAAGGGCTTTCAAAGTTAGAATTCACAATGATCTGCTTTTTGTTAGTTTTATGACATTAATCATTTTAGTAATAGCAGAAATATAAGCACAGAACTTATGTGTACAAAGTCTGCACATAGGAACAAAGGACAAAAAATTTGTATATAATGTATTTATTTCCATACCAGATACATGGAAATGCTTAGTAAGTAACTATACAATGTCATAATCAGAGGACCAATGTTGCTCAGAGAAAAATATCTCAAATCCTTTGTGTCAGGGAGTCAATTTCATCTCTGTATGCTAATTCTTTTACATTTCCTTTTTTTTTTTTTTTTTTTTTTGGAGACAGGGTCTCACTCTGTTGCCCAGGCTGGAGTACAATGGCACAATCACAACTCAGCTCAATCTCCCAGGCATAAACAATCTTCCTTCCTCAGCTTCCCAAGTAACTGGGACTATAGGTGTGCACCACCAAAACTGGCTAACATTTTTATACTTTGTAGAGACAAGGTCTCACTATATTGCCCAGGCTGATCTCAAACTTCTGAGCTCAGTGATCTTCCCGCCTGTGTGCCTCTCAAAGTGCTGGGGTTACAAGCATAAACCACCACGCCCAGCCTGCACTGATTCTTGAGTTGGGCAGTGCTGCCTTTGAAAATCCTGACTTTCACATTTCTGGGCAGGCAGATGGGGTAGGGGAAGAAGGAAGAGGTGGAAAAGAGGAGTTATGATGATATCATGGAAGGATCTAAAATATAAAAGAGGGGATTACTGAAGCAAGTTAGTAAACTCTGGATTTCCATTATTATAAAAACAGGCAAAGTATAATCCATGACTCAACAATAGCATGACAGTTTCAGGCATGTTCAGGCAGAACTCTAAAAGGATTAACATTTATGATTCTGTGATCTTATTTGCTGTTGTATCCCCAGCTCAGTGCCTAGGATGTGTTAGGTGGTCATTAAATGTGAATTGTAATTAGTCCTATGACATTTACAGAGCTTAATGGAAGCACTGAGGTGTTAGCTGTCAGTGTTTCTTAACCTAAGCATTGTATCAAATTGTGATTTCACTATAGGGATGTTGACAGCCCTCAGCTCCTGTAAGCTTTTTGAATTTCCTTTTCAGCAAAATGGAGATCATATTGTACGTCAGTACACACAGTTTGGTTTTTTGTTGTTGTTGTTTTGTTTTTGTTTTGCAATACAACCAACAAATAGCTAAGATGCTACACTAAAAATCATTAAAACAACATGAAGGTATTTATGAAATATTGCATTTCTAAAGCCTCCGCTTTGACAAGTAGGAGACAATTAAAGGCAATGAGGTAATTCAATCGAAGGAGAAAAGCCAGCACTCGTAGACGAAAAAATTTTCAGTTATGTCACAGTTGTTTTTGTTTTTGGTTTTTTTAAACATCATCCTGCACTTGTCCTCACTCATTGCAATTTTCCACCTGCTTTGCCAGCCATCTCTCACCTGCTATGCCAGGCTGTAAGCCCTTTGTTCTGATCCCCTACATCATCAGGGTCCCTTGGCCCTCTGGGTCCTGATTGAGTTCACTAATTTGCATCTACAGCAGGAGTTTCTGACAGAGACAGGTCAATGTGCTTATCTCCTAGCTGTCTCCATGTTGTCTCAGTGCCTCAGTTCTAGTAGGAACTGTGCACCTCTACAATGACATTTATGTGTACTGGTCTCAATTTTTTAGCTTGCTTACTTCCCAGGCTTTATTCCCTCTGCTTGTTCCTTCAGGTCTATGGATGGTAACAGTTTTCCACTTTTGCTAGTCCCTCAGAGTTTCAGCATTATTTGTGATCCCCTACCTGATCTGTATGTAGAGTCACTTAATTAAATTCTCTTACAAATTCAAGATTTCTGTTTCATTTCAAGATCCTATCAAATATATGCAGTTCTCAGATCCCAAATAGGCCCACAACTCACTTTTCAGTTTTGTCTCAGTACTAGGAATGACTGGTGCTAAATATTCTCTATGGGAAATACAGACAGAGGCAGAAGAAGTCACATGTATGCAGATCTGTTTCTATCCAATGAGTGCATAATAGGGCTGGAGGGTGGAGCAATACACCTCAGTGCCAAAACAAGTGAAATGGATATGAGGACTATTAATCTAGTTGTAATTTTGTATCCTGGACTTAGTGAATACATTTTGGCTTGATTTATGAGTGAGATCATAATCTGGATCCCCAGTATAAGCCCACTCCTTTACCATGTATTTCTATGAACTGACATATATCCCACTCCTATTTCTTATTACAATATTCTATCCACCCAATATTTGAGCAACATATACTCAAAATACATTTGAGCAACCCTCTACTCACTTTTTCTAAGGTTCTGAATGGGTGTCTCCATGGCTTTGTAAGCCACATTCTGTTGTTTGTTACTGCCCTTCTTCCATCACATTTGAAGTCAACCACAAACTGAAAAGTACATATGAGCCTATTCACACACCTAAACTTAAAAAAAAAAAAAGACAAAAAAAAAAACCTCCTTCAAATCCATCTAGGTCACAAGATGCCCTAGCTAGATGCCCAAAGCTACAACCAGCTACTTATTCTTTCCAACTTAATCTTTTGTACATCACCTAAGACAGCTGTCATTAATGGACTCCAGAAGGGTCTTCACTAAAGTTTAAGACACAGAAAACTTACACAATGACTGTCCCCAAAAGCAAGGAGGGAATCTAGTCTGAGACTGGTGATAAAGGCAATCTTATATCTAAATAAAGCCTTCTTCCTCAAGTTGCAAAACCAGGCTTTCAAAAAAGACGGGAACAGACAACAGGCCCCTGAAAGCAGCTGTAACCTAACATTTGCTGACCAAAACCAAATTCTTCCTTCTATTGAAATACTGCAGTTTAAAGGTACATTAAATGAACATTTGTATTCAGAACTTTCAAGAGAGTTTAAAACATTTTAATACTGAGTAGAATTTAATGAGTCTTTAGATATTAATAATGTCATTTGCTGCTCTTTACTGGTCTGTGCATGAAGTGTTTCCTGGGAAATGGACCTTAAAAGTAGGAACAATAGAATTTGGGTTCTCAAATGAAACAAACAACATCTGTGCCTACTGCAAAATAATTGCTTGTATAGTCTTAATTGTCATATGGTAGCATGTGAGGGCCTAAATTGAAGCTAAAACGGAGATTATAGAATTTTGTAATTAGTTTTCCAAACTCAAGAGGAGATCCCCTTGAATATCAAAAAAAAGAGAGGACATCTCTGAAATGGGAACACAAGAGAATAGGAAAGGCAGAATAAAAAGAAGGACGAAGTTTGTTGAAACCCTGGACAAGCTACATTTCTGTTTTCTTGTCTGGGACTTTCACACACTTTCCCTCACTCAGTTCTCACAAGGATTCCATGTGGTAGGAATAATGCAGTTTAACAAAAGAGGACATTAAGGTTTAGATTATAGATAGATTGCCTAATTTGACACCATTAATGTCAGACATAGAATTTCAAATATGTCACATTGTCTGTGGTAGATGGCATGATTAGCCACAATTCTTTATCCGTACTGTACCTACACCTTTTGTCACTTAAATTTGTGGCATTTTTTCATTGTGGGAAGCAAGATATATATCTTTTGGGTGCTATTGCACGACTTTGCTTGTCAAACAGAATTTAGTGGAAATGATGGTGTTTCCACAGACCTTGCGTGTTTCCACTTGCGCTCCGAACTCTCTTCTATCACCACGAAAAAGAAAATGGCTAGGTGATTCCGCTGAACCCAGGAATAAGATGTGCGACACATGAATAGATAGTCTCCCTAATTCTAGATAGGGTCCAGCTCTCTAAACAGCTGCAGATATGTGAGTATGTCCCAAACCTGCCCCTAGGTCAGTTGAACTCCATAGTCATGTTTATGGTTGCATGTCACTGATGTTTTATGGTGGTTTGCTATGCAATTAAAGACTGACATGCATGGTCCTGGAACTAGACAACTGATTTTCAAGAAGACTCTTGTAAATGGAGCCTATTCATCAGATCAGCGTTTACTAAGAGTCTTAAGGTTGGAAGCAGGTAAGAGTGATCACTCGTACAGGTTGTTGCTATGGTTCTACCCAAAGGTGACTTTACGGCAGGTCATCCAGTGAAATGTGTCCCACCATAACTCCTTCTCTCCATATTGATACAACATACAGCATTAGGAACATTCAACATAGGAGGTGGCTGGAAAACCGTTCATCTCTACTTCCATATCCTAGGAATGAAGATGATTTCTGGACATTACACAATGCTATATTGGAAAGTCTTTGCTAGACAAGTCTGCCCCAAGTGACTTAACTGCAAAAGTCTAGTTTCTGACTGTATCGATGATGCTTTTGTTAAGAGTCACATTGGTGAGACCCACCTAGGCCTGAGATATATTTACAGTTGCTTGAATGAAATAGTGGCTTGGTGGCTCAGCTACAGGCATTTTACAAGCCTCTGCAATCTCTCATCCTATAGAAAACCAATAAATTTACCTGTGAGAGAAAGAATGTAGAAGTGACAGACATCGTGAATATCAGCGCTGAAAACAAGTCCTAAAATTGTACTGAGCTGTGTGAGTTTGGCCAAAACCTTTCCCAATGCTAGACTTCAATTTTCTCATCTGTAAAATGATGGTAATGATATGATACCTCACATCACATTAAGATAACCTAAGGAAAGCATTTAGTTTTGTTTCTGGCATACAGCAAAGGTTCAGTGAGTATAGCCAAAAGGGGGGTGAAAACAGCATGACTTTTTCAGAACACAGATCAGCCAGGAGCGTACTCACAGTCAGAAACTTGGGCCTTCCACCACTGTGCTTTTCTGCTACCATCTCGGCAAAAAGTCAGTAATTTTTTGCTCTGAAGATCCTTTATTCACATTAAATCTCAGCAGACTTCCCTCTATCACCCGTGCCTTTGCCCATGTTACCATAGAAACAACTATGCTTCGAATGTGCCAGCTTCATTAACTGTGGACTCAGCATATTTAGGAGATATGAACATGCTGCTTTAATTTCTTAAAAATGTATAGTATAACTGCACTTCACCAACATATTAAAATTATACTTTGATTAGCTTCAGGGCCTAGTTATTTTGTGGCATTGCTTACATTAATTGACTCCGATAAGCATTAAAACACCTGTTTAAATTCTCGTCGTTTTATGGTTCCTCTCGTTTCCCACCCCACTCTTTTGTCTCTCCCTCCCTTTCTTCTCTTTCTCCGTCATTACCATAAAGTGTGACTGGGAATCTTAAATTAAATGAAATTGCTATCAAATTCCACTAGTAGGTACAAGGAAAAAACGTCTCTACGCATGTTATGTTTTCCATTTAAAGCTAGAAGCTGAAATATAGTTTAATAACCAAGAAATTGACAAAACTCAGTGCTCAACACTTGCTCACATCACACAGCTAGCTCCTTCCTTATTTCTAGCCCTTCACATCAGGGAAGCAGTTAGACTTATAAGGAAGGAACACAAGAGTTAAGTGAAGAACAAGGTGAAAAGAGCTAATAAATTCATTTCATTTGGTGGATTTCCAGCTGGTGGGTCCTTTTTAATGGGCAAAGAGAAGTGTGAGAAAAGTCAGGCTGAGTGAGTCATCAGATCCCGCAACGTGGGTGAATTAGATTTAAGTGAAAAAGGATGTTTCCTAGGAAACTACATGATCTGCTTGTGGAACATCAAACAAGAGCAATTTCCTAACAACAACCATGACTAAATTGATCTACCTCAGACAGCTTTATCAATAGGGGGGAGATTAGATGCCTTTTGTGTTTTCTTAGTTACTATCATCAAATTGTCTATTACGTGATGGCTTCAGCTGCTGCATTTTCTGACCTTCTGTGAGGACAGGAATGGTATTTGCTATTATGTAATTGGAAAGCAGTTTTCCCTATTTCCCATCTCTTCCCCAATTCCCCCAAACCTTTGCAATATCTCCTCATCACCCCTTTCTAACTTGAAGAGCAGCTTCTAATACTGTCTTTGCAGCAAGCCACAAGATCCAGTCATTAGAGTCACTAAAAATATCCTTCCAGCTTTAGTCATCCAGGGATCTAAATTAACTTACTCTCTTTTAACCATGACAGTGACAGTGAAGAATCTGTAATTCACACTAATAGGGCAACAGAGGTTGTTCTGAATTAGAAAATGATCTGAAAATAAGTAAAAAACATCTTTTTCAAATAGAATTTATTACCACAAGCATATAGAATATTTAACTCAAATACTTTAATAACATAGACTCTATTAGAAGGCTTTATTTTTAAAAAGATTTATAATTAGCATGCAAACTGGCAAGAAAGTAGGATTTTGTCATTCAAAGAAGTTAATTATTCATACAGCCCCAAAAGCTTCCTCAAGTCACAGAATATGAAAGTCCTGTGGTTTGGAGAGTGAAGCCACTGTCTTCGTCTCCTCACTGCTGCAGAAGCTGCACCTACATACAGCTTTGCCAGTCTCTGCCTCTGGCTGACAACAATTATTATGGTGATAAGAACAGCAGCTGAAATTAAATCATTTATTCATTCAACTGAAATTTATTTAGCATCTAGTATATGTCGAACACTGATCTAGTAAATGAATACGACTAATGATGCCCCTCTTTGCAAAGATTATCCTCTAGTAAAAGGAGAAAAAAAAGATAAAATTTTCACAAATGAGTTCATTTCAATTAGTGCTAATTACCATAAAGAAAATGAAGTAGGGTGATCTGATAGAGTGACTGAAGTAGGGACTTACTTTGGATCCACACTTTCCAAGCTATTCATAGTCTACGTGTGATGTGAACTGTCATTTTTGCCCAATCCATTACTGGACAAAACTTCTGTAAAATATTACATAAATATATTACCAGAAAAATAAGATAAAAATGCATGTTCAGTTTTTAAAATTAGTAGATTAAGAAAATATGAAATTACTCTGTCAAATAGTTGTAAAAGTATCTAAATGTTTACTCTCAATTGCTGTTCTAATTTCAGCATCACTCAGTAACAAGAGAGACTGCAGAGGCCCCTGTGTTCAGACCGTGCTTGGACGGTAACTTACCCACAGGCTGGTCAGGGAAACATTCTCTGAAATCTGAAGCCTTTTTTGCTACTCCAAACACCTTGTCTCACCTTGGAGATTAGTTCCCCAGAACATAGCAGGCTCTTACTTAATGTTAATTATCAATGATATAGTTAGGGACTCGAATTTTATGCTTCCAGTCATTTAAGAGTTAAATTTGTCTTTTGGACCTCACCTAGATATCCAGCCATCTCTTTTAATGTTATTTCTCAGAATTCCAGTTAACCATCTTCAAAACACATTTTTGCAACGAACTCATTCAATGAAGCTACTGTTTATTGCATGCATTACCCTGGGCCAGGTCTTATAGTGAGTATTTTACATATATAATTTCATTTTAATTTTCAAATAACCCTAAAAACAGAAGCTTTTACTATCCTTTTATATGTTAGAAAACAAAAATTTTATGTATGTGCCTAGAGGTATCATTTTCTGTTTATATTTTTAAGCTATTGGATTATGCAATTCTGTTACAAAGACGAAACTTTTACATTCTCAGTTCTGTCAGTAAGTTCATTGAAATTCCTTTCATTATCCGAGAAATAGCATCATAGAGTTTCTAGAGAACAAGTAGAAGAGATTTTGCTGTCTTCTCTTCACGGGTATAGTGGAGGATCCAGGATGAAGCCCCAGGACAGGCACTGGGTAGGTTTCACAGAGCTTTTACCTAGAGTTGAAGGAAGTGAGAAAAAGACAGGGTGCACGCATCCTGTAAGAAGACCCTTCTCTGGTTTTATTTAATCATTTGTTTTCTTCCTTTTATTTCCACAGCTCTTTTCCATACCACTTAATGATATGTTCTAATGTGTTTAAAGTATATCCTTCTATTTATATATGTTCTTAACTTACATAAATAGTATCGCCTTTTAAATCTCATTGTTTCTCACTTTTTTTCTACTCAGCACCCTCCTTTAAAAATCTGTGTTGCTATGTGTGCAGCTCGCAGATCTACTTGTTTTACTTAAGATGTAGCACAGACACGGACAGCCTCACAGACACTTCTACCTTCATAAACACTGTATGGATCAGCTTCATCTACATCTCCCATCTAGTCTTTTGTGAAAACACCACAGAGATATATACCCAGGAGCAAAAGGGGCTAGATCACAGTTTGTACACCTGTGTAAGTTCAGGCAGATTACTCCCCAGAATGACTGCACACCATCCTGATGCCCTCATTCAGATCTGGGAAGTCCCATAGTTCCACATTTCTTGATCTCGCTAGACCTGCCGCACAGCTCTCTAGTTTGCATCTCCCCTTCCACCAACCAACAGTGTCTTTCTCTTTGGTCCTTTGTTGTGGCCCTTTTCTTGGACTCCACGTTTTCCTGTAGCTTGACTTATTCCATATTGTTGAGGAAACACATGGTCCAGTAGCTTCCTAATAAAAATGGGGTGATACATGTTTTGAGAACTTGCTTATATAAAAATATCAATTGTTCTCTTATTTGATTCATAGTCTGAATGACTGTGAAGCTTCCCCAGCCATATGGAACTGTGAGTCCATTAAACCTCTTTTTCTTTATAAATTACCCAGTCTCAGGTATGTCTTTATCAGAAGCCTGAAATCTGGGCAATACAAATGCCAAAGATTTCCAGATAAGCAATGTAAACATAAGCTAGGAGAAAAGCATGGAAAAATCCTCCCTTAGATCCTCCAAGAGGAACCCACCCTGACAACCTTTTTGATTTCAAACTTCTAGCTTGCAGAACTATGCGACAATACATTTCTGTTGTTTTAAGTGACAGTTTGTGGTACTTCATTACAGCAGGACTAGGAAACTTACAGATTCTGGTACTGGGAAGTGGGGGGTTGTATAACATACAACTGAACATGTAGAAGTAGCTGAGTCATGAACAGGAATATTTAGTTAAACATATTTCCAAGGAAAGAGTGGAAGGTGTGGCCTGATTTCTCCTTTCTGCTAATAGTAAACTGTGAAAGGACTGAGATAAATCAAAGAAGAAACTACTAAACAAAAAGGAGCCAGCACTTTGATGACTGAAAACAAATTCTGCCAAAATATAGCTAAAGAGGTTTATTCTTAGCCAATATGACTGACTGTGGCTCCAGGTAACACAATCTCAAGAGGTCCTGAGAAAGTGCACCTGGGGCAGCTGGGCTACAGTTTCATATTCTACATATCAGGGAGACAGAAATAGGCAGTAAAATTATAAATTGATCTGGAAGGTATACATTGGTTTGGCCAGAAAAGGTGGAGCATTGGGGGTAGGGGTGGAGCTTACAAGTCACAGGTGGATTTTAGGGATATTTTTTCTAGTTGACAATTGGTTGAGAGAGGTCAGCTATTGTCTAAAGACTTGAAGTCAGTAGAAAAGAATGAGTTAAGAGAATTGTGAGGCCAAACCCTTGTTCTGTAGATGAAGCCTCATTGCTGGCAGCCCTCAGAGAGAATAGATGGCAAATGCTTCTTTTCAGACTCTAAAGGTGTCAGGCTCTCAGTTAATCTCTCCTAAATCTGGGAAATACCTAGAAGGGGAAGGCCTGTTTGCATTATTAAAGATTCTCTACAGATGTACCTTCCTCGACAAAAAGCTTTGCAGGGCCATTTCGATCACTTGGCCTTATGGAAGCCATTTCAAAATATGTCAGATAAATATATTTCGGGGTAAAATATTTTTATTTCCTTCAGGGTTTGCTATCAGTCATGAGATGCTATACCAGAGACAGGTTGGAAAGTAAGCCCCATTACATAGTGTTAATAAAAACCTGTCTAAAGAGAGTTTATGGTTTGTAGGGTCTGGCTCCTAAGACCCTTTAAACAGGGATTTGGGCAGGAGAAATTAAAGGTCAGCGTTTAGTCCTCAACTTGATGATTTGCAATATTCTCAACTATCCAGATAACATGCTCTGGAAACAGGGCCAAAGCTATGGTTAGACAAACAAGCATCTACTAAAGAGATTGCTAAAGGCATGTGATTCATGGATGCGATCAGTCTTCTCAGTAACAGCCAGGAAGAGAGATGTGGTTATCCAGGAAGGATTTGTTGAGAACCCTGGTGTCTAACTTTGTGAATACTTTCAACATCCACAGAAGACCCACAAGGTTTTCGAGAATTTTATACCAGCAAAAAACAAAACAACAACAAAAACAAACCAAACAAAACACTGTATGCCTGGACTGAAAAGAATAGATATGGGATGAAATGAAGGAAGACCAACTCCCAGAACAGAGTCATGGATACAGAGGCCTGGGTCAATGGGACTTCCTACGTCCAAAGCATGGGGATGCCATCCAGGTCCAAGAGGGTGGAGCCACAGCCTGGGGCCAAAGAAGTGCAGCCATCCCAGAAATCCCAGAGGAAAGAGCATCAAGGCACAGAGAATTATTCTCAGGTCTTGGAACCTAATAGAATTTCCCTCACTAAGTTCCAAACTTACTTTAGACCAGTGATGCTTTTTCCCTCTAACGTTTTCATTTTGGAATAGACGTGTCTGTCCTATGCCTGTCACATGATCGTATCTTAGAAGCAGATATCTTGTTGTCTAGGTTTCTCAGGTTGACAGATGGGAGGAATTTTGTTCCATCATGAATAGTATCAAGAGTCTCACCAGACCAGATTAGTTGAGGTTTAAAAATGACATTTACAGCTGGGTGCAGTAGCTCGTGTCTGTAAACCCAGACTTTTGGGAGGCCAAGGTGGGCAGATCACTTGAGGTCAGGAGTTGGAGACCAGCCTGGCCAACATGGTGAAACCCCATCTGTACCAAAAATACAAAAATTACCTGGACGTGGTGGCAGGTACCTGTAATCCCACCTACTCAGGAGGCTGAGGCAGGAGAACTGCTTGAACCTGGAGGCAGAGGTTGAGGTGAACCAAGATCATGCCCCTGCACTCTAGCCTGGGTGACAGAGCCAGACTCCATCTCAAAAAAAAAAAAAAAAAAAATGATGTTTAGACATATTTTAGTTGATTATATTTAGATGAGAGTTAAGATTCATTCTAAACATATTTAAAATCAGAGGCTAGAATGCATTCAGACTTTGGAGGTTATTTGGATGAGGTGGATGTATTTTCCATGTGAGAAGGACATTAATTATTGTGAGCCAGAGGAAAAGTCATTATGGGTTGAATTATGTTCCCCAGAAAAGGTATGTTGAAATCCTAACCTCCAGTACCTAAGAATATGACCTTATTTTGGAGTAGGGCCATTATAGATGGATTAGTTAAGATGAGAGGTCATACCGGAGGGCAGTATGATTGGAGTCCTTATAAGAAAATAGTCATGTGAAGACACAGTGACACAGGGAGAATGTCATCTTAAGAAAGAGGTGAGACCATAGTGATGAATCTGCACCCCAAGGAATACCAAGAAATTCCTCTCAGAACCCTCAGAAGGAACCAACCCTACAGACACTTTGATTCTAAAGATCTACCCTGAAAAAGTATGAACAATACAGTTCTATTGTTTTAAGCCACATGGTTTGTATTTTTGTTATGGAAGCCCCAGAAATGCCCATGTTCAATCTACTTATGCCATTTAGCAAGAAAAGAAATTATAGTAACTTATTTAACTGTATTTAGAATATTTTATTAGATCTAGTTCAAGGCCAATGCACCTGAACTTTATTCTCCATGGAGTTTTTCAAATGAAAAAGAAAATGTGATAATAAATACACATTCTTTTCTTACACAAAACACTACCCATAGAGAAGAGTATATTTTTCCTATTATAATTCGTAATACAATTGAAACAGGTATAAATGTCAGATACAAAAATCACAGAATTTTTTTTTTCAAAAGAAAAAAAGCAAAGTAAGACAACAATGCAATAGAAGTGAGAAGCTGTAATGCAACTCTCATTGTTTAATAGATCTTTTATATACAGTGCTTATAGTAGAATTAGTAAATCAATAGGTATATCACATTATATGCACCAGCATTACTATTAGACCTGGGAAAGTAGGGCTTTGATTCAGGTGACACACTCTGGAGAGCTCCTCTTCTCTCCTCTAGCCATACCAGCCTCCAGAGATCAGAGTCCACAAAGTCAAGGAAACATACCATCCTTCTAAACCATCCTTCTAAACCTAAACCAGGTATCTGGGACCAAGGAATTCCAAGCTCAAATGACCCAGAGCTCACTCTAAGGGTCTGCATGGACCTCCTTCCTAGGACCATCACTCAGAGAGCAGACTATACATCAATTTATACAAAGTTAGTCCTAAAGTTTGACTACAGTGTGGATGTTTACAAAGGATGTGGATAGAACAGGGTTATCCATGATACGGTTACTTTACTAATGTAGATTTCCTGCAGACATCAATTTATTTTACAGAAGAACAGCTTTTCAGAGCTACTCCTGTGTATGCAATTTCTCAAAATAACCAGCTCAAAATATTTCAAAAAGTATGGTCTTAGGTTGGCATATTCTGATCTCCTCCAGTCATGTTTTGGGGTGACGTGTCCTAAGCTCCAATAACTTCTATCTTCACTGGCCCAACGAGTTGTATGACTATACCCAAAACTCAAGAGACAGGGAGACCTATGATACTCCTTCCCTAAAAGACACTGCAAAGTCATGGCAGAGCATATGGCTGTGAACAGGAGTAAGGAATTTGGGCTACTTGATACAGTCTGCCATAGTTCACAATGGGATAAAATAACATGGTAATAAACAGCAAAGTAATTTTACCAAACTCAGCAATATGATACATGTATCAGTACATCTATCTATTCATTCATATACCTACATCAAGTGATAGACGCTTATCTAAATTCAGTTAAAATTTTAACAAACAAAAAAACAAGGCAATACTTCTTACAAACTAGTAAAAGGTATTCTCATATTCTGACAAAAAACAACTGCTCAATAGCTTGTATGATACAAGTCAAACACTAGAAACATCTGATTATAATACATATATATTTTGTATATTTTCAAAATTTCCCAAATGATCAAATAGTAATTATTATTGTTATTCTTGAGACAGAGTCTCACTCTGTTGCCCAGGCTAGAGTGCAGTGGCACAATCTCAGCTCACTGCAACCTTGCCTCCTGGGTTGAAGTGATTCTCCTGTTTCATCCTCCCAAGTAGCTGGGATTACAGGCATGCACCACCAAGCCCAGCTAATTTTTGTATTTTTAGCAGTGACGGAATTTCACCAAGTTGGCCAGGCTGATCTGGAACTCCTGACCTCAAGTGATCTGCCCGCCTTGGCCTCCCAAAGGGCTGGGATTACAGGCCTGAGCCACTGTGCCCAGCCCTCAAATAGTAATTTTAAAATCAGGAAACATGATAAATGAGAACATATTTAAAATGTCTAGGAAATTTTTTTTAATGTGCTATTCCTTTCACTAAAATAGAAAAAAAGTATAGCATAAAGATTTTTCTTGTTTTGTACTATGTTTTCATTTTTGTAATATTTTCTCTGATTTAAACTGATGGCAAAATAACAGGAGGCGTTCCAGTGTATGGGCAGTATAATCAAAATGCTGTGAAGAAAGGTTTTTCCAAACATGCTCTCATAATGTTTTTCTATTAAGTATAAAGATAATTTTCCAATTGTTATGATAATTCTGTGTGTTCTTCCTGTTGGTTTCTTTCCCCTGCTGTCTCTCTTTTAACATGTAGAAATAATTTTCACAAGGCTACCCATTCCAAGTGTGCCAATAAATGTGATTATATTTATTTTAGAACATAGTTGAATTTATGGAAGCAAAACAACACTATTTCTATTTATAACCATGATAAATTTTAATAGTGAGTTTACTCTAGCAGTGCATAATGGGATGACTGATATATTTAACATGATTATGATTTAATGTAAACCCTTGGGAATTTCTCAAGAACTCTTTCCCCTCCAGTGGTTCTGTCTGTAGCTTAGTAAAAGAGCACTGAATTAGAAATCAAGAAAGGCAGACAAATTCTCAGCCTGGAAGCAAAGCCTCCCCTGTGCATCCATTGTTCCCCAATTGACCTTTAATGTAGCGCTTCCCAGACTGTTCTGCATTCACTGATCTGCTTCTCAATTCCCCAACGTGCAGTTAGCTCCTTAAGTTAATGCCCTGGCTTATTTCTCTTTGTGATAATAGTGCCTAGCAAGGTGCTTAACAGCTCTTTGTTAAAATGAATGACAAAAGAATATGTGAGACATTGAAAAACCTATTTCAATGTTGTAAATATGTTTCCTCAAATAGGAAGGGAGCACCTTAGAACTGCTGGGTCATCTGTATTGTTTTATTTGCCACAGACAAAGTGATTATTCCATTTACCTGGCATGGCCTATTTACCATAACAATCTGTTATTTCAGTCACTTCCATGACATACAGAAGACACAGATTGATTCTCATTTATCTTGGTATCTTCAACCCCTGAAACAGTGTTCACCTCGCTACATGAATGACAGAATAAATGAATGGTCAGGAATAATAGGCACTGTTGGTGTGTCACTCACATCTCCTTTATGTGGCAAGTGCACACACTCCCCACGTGTTGTCAATGTTGGTTGCTAATTGGTCACAGCTGGCCTTTCCTCCAGGTAACTGCCTTTGGTATCTACACACCACCTTGCCAAAGAGGCAGTTGTCTCCCAGATATAACCTGAATTCAATGAGTGACTGACCTGACTCAAGATGGAACCAATCTGTAGTTAAAAATCGTGTTCTATGGCTCTTATGGGATCACCCTGCAGCTGGCTTCCAGCTCAGCCCACATCCTTCCTTAGTGCCTTTCACTGCCCCTTCTCCTTTCTTCACTCCCCTTTTCCTAAAAGCTTCTCCCCCAAAATGACTTGCCAAAAATATGCTGTCTTGGAACTAATGTAAGATACTATTTCAATTTTTAATTAAATTATTTTCTTCTGAGATCAGTGTAGACTGTAGTTGGAAGAAATGGCATAGAGAGGAGTTCCACTTCTGGCCTGACACCGTGAGGATCTCCACTGAGCCTCTCTCCAGTGAAATTGATGAAAATAATCAAAAGTAAATTAGCACTTTTTGAAATGGCCCTAAGGGTGTACAGCAAAATACGAAAAGAAAATTTATTCAAGAAAATCTACAAAAGACTCATGAGAGTTTGTGGTATTTGAGCCAAAATCTATTCCCTTACTTCCCCCTCCTAGCTCAGCAAAACAGAAATTCCACTCCAGAATGGCACAGCCAAGAACATAGGAAACCCTCTTTCCTCAGCTCCCAGTATGAGGGCTATCTTCCTGAGAAAGGCAGAATGTCAGCAAGTTCTTATCATGGCACCACTGTCTGCCATTGAAACTAAGTTTCAGATGAATGCAGTCAACAGATCAGCAATCTCTTCTTCTCCCCAGACTTTACTCATCAGAACAGAACTCTACCTTGGGTGAGGTACCACTAGGAACACCAGAGCCCTAATTGTCCTTAAAGGCTGGAGGTTCCACACTGAGAGAGGCAAACCAAGGAGACTTGGGGCTGCTGACACCCTCATCCACCATGTCTTCAGCTCCCGAATGGAGGCTGTCACTCAGACACAAGCGTGCCATTTTCCCTACCCCCCGCACCAGAGCCTAGTTCAGATACATTTTCTAAGGGAAATTGCAGGCCATAGAACAGAGTTCCAAATACTTCCCCAAAGCAACTGACTTCATTTCCAAAAGTGTGGAGGAGGTCAAGCCTATGAGTACTCTCAAAAACAGTGGAATTCATGTTGAAAGGCAATTGGGAGGAGATTTATAGATTCACTGGAGATACAGGCTAAACTATAGTACTGGTAGCTAGTTCGTCAGAGAGAAATAGGGAAAGAGACAGCTATGGGAAGTCCTCCTGATGTTGGAAAAATCTCAAACACTGGTCTGCCCTGGGGCAGGAGTTTCAGAGTTCCTCACGGTCTCCCCGACACTGTGGTATGTTTGGCTTCATTACCAAATGATGCAAGTACTGATTCTCTTTTTAGGGCCTCCACTGACACAACCCCAGCGGACAGGGGAGGAGCACCTCATTATAGTTGTGTGGGTAAGGAATACAGGACCCAGGAATGAGGGGAAAGGGGGTGCTCATTACCAGTTGAAGAAGATGAAAATCCATGGTCTCCACTTGGCATTCACTGGCATCAGCGCATCAGGGTTGTTGGGTACATCATTATAGCTTTGTAAGGATAAAAGTCCAGGACCCCTACTCAACCAATGGCATGGATGGAGGTCAGGGTCACAAGTTTTCCTGTGGTATTTATATAGAGTATAACAGCTATTGTCTAAAAGTTTTCTGTCTTCCTAGACTGCTCCTTTCCTGGTCTATTGCCTAGAGACAACAGGCTTTCACTGGAACGTTTTTCTTTTTACTGTGCCTATTGGCATTTCTAGTTTGCTTGCTTCTTTGGCTTCAAGTCTGGGATGTATGATGAAAAAAATTCAAAAAAAAAATTATCACTATGTTTTTCCTCATGCCCCAAGGTCCCTGGTTGGTTTGTCTTCTTCTACCTTTCAGAGTGTTCTTATATTTGTTTATAATATCAAAGGTTTTTAGTTGTACTTAGAAGGAGGACTAAAGTATATCTACTCCATCTTCCTGGAAGCAGAATGTCCTTGCTCAATGATTTTTAGTGTCTAGACTTAAAACTGGACTAAGTTGAAGTCATCAGAACCACAGAAAACAATTGAGATGATATGTCTTCTTTAGTCCATGAAGGACAGTGCCACTTACTAAAATTTGCCTTTCATATCTTTGGTTTTCTAATATTATGAAATCCTCTTTAGAATGTTTGGCTATGACAATACAGTCCTTGCTGGGGATTTTGGCATTTCCTTTTCTGCTCCTCTAGTCCTACAAATTAGATGATATGAAAAGATTCCACAGATTGAACAAACAAAAGATCAAATATGTATTGCATAGATGCCAAGTGGCAGACATTGCATCAAGTAAAATACTTGTCTAAAGAGGAATTTATTTCACCAGCAAAAGAAAAACTTCAGCTCACTGAATTTAGTTTTCTGTATTGTAGAGAGCAGATTCTAGATTTGAACACAAGTCTAACTTATTACAAAAGCCAATTATGCTTCTTCCCTGCATCATTGTGAAAAACTTAGCATCTCAGCTTTCCATTACTGTATCTTTGAAATATGAATAATACTTATTTTGCAGGATTATTAGAAAGATTTAACAAGTTGTCATGTGGAAGAACTTTAGATTCCATGAAGATGTAACTGTGAAAGATGGCTACCATTAGAAAGTCATTTCCCACCACCCAAGTAGAACTTGCATTGGAAAACTTCTCCAGTCATGGTGCCCGAAATGTAGCAGAGCCCTGAAGTTTAAAATCTTGAGATCTGGAGCTCATTGCTTAGATTCTAATTTTGGCTACAACTTACTAAATGTTTGCCCTTAGAGGAATTGCATAAATTCTTAAAATCTCAAATCCTGCATGTTGTCACTTATAAGTTGGAGCTAAACAATGGGTACACATGAACATAAAGATGGAAATACTAAATACTGGGAACTCCAAAAGAGGAGTAGGTGGAAAGGGGGCAAAGATTGAAAATTGCCTGTTAGGTATAGTGTTTACTATTTGGGTAATGGATATACTAGAAACCCAACCTCTACCAGCACTCAATATATCCATGTAACAAACATGCAGATGTACCCCTTGAATCTAAAATAAAATTTAATTTAAAAAATTTTTTGATTTTCAGTTTCCTCATCTACAAATACAGGCAATGTATTACCTATGCCATTTGTTTGTTGTGAAGATTAAATTAGTTAATGCATGTAAATCATCTAATATAATACCTTCTTCATGGTTAGTGCTTATTATTAAGTATTAACTAATCATATAGCTTTTTTGCCCATTGCCTTATCCAGAAATAATGACTCAGATTTGTAAGTCATTCCAGCAGGGTCAAGGTCCAATCATGGTCACAGAACAGATGAAAATGAATGAATTCCTGAAGACATCTCAAGGTTTGTAAAAAAGGAAAAAAATAACAAGAGAATTGGAGTCTAAGTTGAAGTGCTATAGGTGCAAAAGTGAGCATTAAGCCTTTGCATAATCTTTTAGCACTGGTTGCCAACATGGAGGTGCTTATTTAAATAGCGTGGAAAAAAAATATCTTTGAAACTATTTCACATGACTTTCATTTGATTCATTGCTTCTGTCACATTAAGGTACAATCCAATTGGTTTCAAAATCAGTATATCTAGCATGTGTGTCTATCTTGATCATGTTCTTTTATTAAGACATTCTTGCTGGGTTAATAAGTGTTTATATTTAAATTGCTTTATCTGTCAATCAAATATAGTCTCCAGTCAATCATGTATCTAGGTTAAGATGGAGAAGAGGGAAAAGCAGTAAAAATGACTTGGCTGACACAATGTGTATGAATCTATTCAGGGAACAGGTTAAAAATGTATTTGTTATACTCAGTTAAGTTTGGAACAGAAAGTTTGTCCTCTTAAAAAAAGCTGCTAAATAACTCAGGTGACGCACGATTTTTTCCTCTTCCCTTTAGAACTTACGTATAAATATATATAGAGAGAGACATATTTCACAGTCAGGTTAGTATAGTCTTGATTGCAATTATCAATTAAATTCATTGTGAAATAATTATTTTATAACTTTTAATATCATCAGAAACACTTATGTGAGTACACGACACATAATTTTTTAAACTTCCGGGTAAAAATAACCATAGTAAAAATGTACTAGGGATCAGGATTGTCTATGTCGTGCCCTGATTTTAATATTTTGTGGTTAGGGTGTATCACATCAGTTCTATGACTCTCATTTTCTTTAAATTCCAAATGGAGTATGACTTCTCTTCCCTCAGGATTATCTCCATCCCCTTAATACCCTACACAGAACCACCAGTGTGATTTTTTTAAATATGCATCAGATCCTGTTGCTCAAATGATTTAAAATCATTCAGAAACTCCTTATTGCCACTAAAATGAGGTTCACATTCCCTACGCTGAGTTTAGAGTACCTTTTAATCCAGAATCCACTCACTTTTATGCCTAATCTTCTCCACATATTCACATATTTGGATTGTATTTCAATCCTGTTGCAGTCATCAAGGTTTGCTAATATAATCATTCTTTTAATACACATGAACACTTACAAATAAACTACTATTCTTCTGAATATCTCAATTGAAAATGTATTCTTCATTCCTTTTCTCCAAATCCTACCTACCCTGTTTCAATGCTTTCTTGAACATACTTGTATATGTTTTCATTTTGGCATATGTCATTTGTATATAGCCTATGTGTTACACACCCACACTAAATTCTAAGTCCCTTTCAGGGCAAAAACAATGCTCTATACACATGGATTTTTACAAGATGTCAGCAATAGTAAATTATTCATTATGTTATATGAGTAATTAATGATTAAGAGATAGCTATCCAAAAAAGAGAGATAGCTGTCATAGTTCTAGTTCCAACTACTAGGCTAAATATTTCGAACTAAAAGCCTTAGTTGGCCTAAAAAGTCAGTAAAAGAGATATAAAATATTCAGTTAATCCAAAAGAGGACAGGAGTAGAACAGGAAAACAGGAAAAAAAATGTGGCTAATAAAACACAAAGTGGTAGACATCTCTAACCATGCAATAATACATTAAACAGTCTAAACACTCAAATTAAAATGTGAAGATTTTCAAAACAGACAAAAAGCAAGATCCAATTACATGCTATTTACAACAGACACTTTTTAAATACAAAGACATAAACATATTGAAAACAAAAGGATGGAACATATATATACCATGGAAACTCTAGGCATAAGGAAGCAGGTGCTGCTATATAAAGATACAATCTTATAGTCCTCAAGACAAAAAGTATGGATTAAGTGTACTATATCCAAAATGTTTGGGACAAAGGATTTCATATTTTGGATTTTTTAAAAGATTTTGGAATGTTTGCATATACATAGTGAGATATCCTGGAAATGGAGCCCAAGTCTAAATACAAAATTCATTTATGTTTCATGTACTCCTTATACACATGGCCTAAGTGTAATTTTATAAAATATTATAAAATAATTTTCAACATGAAAAAGTTTTGACTGCATTTTTACTGCACCTTATCACACGAGGTCAGGTATGAAATTTTCTACTTGTGGAGCCATTATCAGCACTCGAGAAGTTTTGGATTTTGGAGCATTTTGAATTTGGGATTTTCAGACAAAGGATGCCGAATCTGAATCACCACAAACAGAGATATATCATAATAATAAAATAAATTTAATAAGAAAATCTATTGTATAGATGAAAATCCTGAAGCTTATAGACAATGGACAATATACCAGACAATGGAAGAGTTGAGTATAAACCTCGTCTACATGAATAAAAAAATTCACTCCACTCACTGTACATGCTGCTCAGTGATGAATGCACATGCTGATAAATGAAGCAATGGGTGAATAAACATAATTTACAGGGTCTTTTTCATTTCCTGATTCTTGATAATTTATTTTCTCTTCTTCCCCTTTCCAAAGTATGACCCACAGTAGGATCTTCATTGTCAATGGGTCTTCAAGAGAAAATACATTTCTAATTTCACATATATGCAGATGATTCCTAGTGGTGTCAATCAGTCTAAAATAATTTATACATTGTTGTTTAAATGATTTTCTTTCTCACAATTTTGATGTTCTCATAACTACAGTGGAATAGAGTTATAAGGAATGTCTATTTTCATAGAGGTAGAGCTAAGTTTCAGATATTCTATAGAGTTATTAAAACATATTAGTATTTATTGGTTTAATAAAATATGTGATACTTAAGATGTCACAGATTAAATGTATTTGCCCTAGTACGAGATAAGCAGGGGAGGTAAAGTGATGAAAGGAAACAAGATGAAAGATTTTTATTTGTGAGGTGTCTCTGAATCTAGTACCTCAGAACAGTATATTAGTGTTGGTTAATTTAAGCTCAGAAAGGAAAAGCATTGCAGCATTTGTAAATATCTAATACTACCTGTTAAACATGCTAATACAATTTTTCTCTCAAATTCTTTTTAAAACTCTATTACTAAAATGGATTGTTTGAGCATCCTTAGAGAAGTGTAAAGTCTTTCCAGTCTTTACATATTTGTGATCTTCAACTTCAGTGTCACATATTTTACTTTAATGCTGAAAGTTCCAACAGTGGTGGCATCAATTCCCTCATTCCCAGGATTCTGACCTCACTGTTATTGCCATTTGAGGTTTATTTGGGGAGACAATGAGACTTTATGGTCAAGCGGCCAGACCTTTGAACTAGAGACAACTAAGTTTAATATGCAATTTTTTTACTATCAGGGTGCTCTTCTGCTTGTCATTAACTCTTCTAAGTCTCAATTTTCTCTGTATAATGCTGACTATAATATTTACATCGAAGTAGGCAAATGAGATAATTTATGTAGAATATATAGTATCTAATACAAGGAAAGCTCTTAACACTTAATATGATGAAATACAGAAACAGAATGAAGTTGACTTCCCGCTTTACAACCTCATGCTGGTGTGTGATGGGTGTGGAGATGCTCCTTCGTGTTATAGCCTAGGCAACATTGCAGTGGTAAGGTTGGTTACTTTTCACTAGGAGTGAGTTTCCTCAGTTTCTGCAGAACTGTTTCTGTTGCACACTGAACTCA
This sequence comes from Sapajus apella, assembly GCF_009761245.1. Classification (NCBI taxonomy): domain Eukaryota; kingdom Metazoa; phylum Chordata; class Mammalia; order Primates; family Cebidae; genus Sapajus; species Sapajus apella. The sequence goes on along the minus strand of NW_022436944.1, from coordinate 54,316,528 downwards.
GAGCCAGTTTTTGAGAAACGAATGAATCAAAAGGAAAAACAAAGAGTTTGAGGTTTTGGGGTTTAACAGCAATAATTTATTTTTATTATTTTTACATATTATGATTAGTGAGTTCACTTATTTTAGGTTTTGCAATCAGTTCACATGAAGGTTAGATGACAGTGTTAGAGGAAAATAGTCTGAATATGGAAGCTACTTATGTCCATCCTATTATTTTTTGGATTATTTTTTTAAAAAGAGATAACACATTTGTGTGATCCCAAAGAAGCATGTTGTCTGTTTCTCCACCATTTAGAGTTGGCCTTGTAACTAGCTATGACTAGTGTGACAATAGCTACCTGACACAAGCAGAGAATTTAAACATATGTATGGGACTATTGCTTACAGGACGATGCAATGAATGTGATTTTCCCTATCACTCCCACAATGTGCCAGCAAAAACCCTGGAAATTACTTATTTAAAGAATTATAAGAAGGCCCTGAAAGGTGGAAAGAAGTAGCAGTATTGGCTAAAAACCTCAGAACTCAAGGAATTACATGGTGGTAAGTTCCTTGGGTCTTCTTTTTTGCCTCAGAGATCCTAGACTTGGGGCTAAAGAAGCTAGAAACCAAGAAATGCCAACAAGCCCAGACAAAAAATATTCAAACAGCAACTTGCTTTCTGTAGCCAAAGGACAAGGAAAGGAAATCCTTGCAAGACAGAAAACTTGCAAATAACAACCACTGTTTTCCATCCAAGCACCACAGTAATAACTGTGATGCCAGCCACACCCATGCTATCAAAGGACAAGTGGGCAGTCTAGGCTTACAGCTTTGACGGGCTGTAAACAAGTTGCTCCAGTGCCTCTGCTGGTACAGTGTTATAAAAGACTGAGTAATGAGCTGGAATTTTTTATCCCTGACAGCAGCAATCACACCTCTACTGATGGATCCACTCCTACATTATCAGTGAAAACCATGTAAGGAGCCTGGACTTCCACCTTCTCACCTTCACCTGTCAGTAATAAGGTATTCTTCTCTCTCCCTGACGGAGGTTTCAAAGGAGGCCTTGTGATGAATCAGAACTTTTACCATTTCCCAGTGTTAATAAAATTAATGTCATGCCCTGTGGTATCAATGTAGGTTATGTGAAGGGCAGTAATAAGGCACTTTCCAGCCAGGCAGTTATAAATGGAGGCCTTGTGGGGAGCCAGAACTCCCATCCCTGCCAAGCAGTGACAAGAACTTTCCCCATCTGGATACCAATGGAGGCTGAATAGAAAACATCATTCTATTCTACCTGGCAGTAACAAGAGGGTGCCTTTCTTCCTGTGAGAGATGTATAAGAAGAAAACGGATAAAACAGAGGTTTTAAATAAGATTGAGAGATTCGCAAATGTATATCCAAAATATCCATGTTTTAATCACTCATTATATCACAAAAAAGGAAGATCTCAAACTGAATGCAAAAGTATATCATGGCTATCAACACTGACATGGCAGAGATAGAATTATTTGACAAAGATTTTTAAGTAGCTTCGATAAGCAATTGCAAATATACATAAAACCAATGGGGAAAAAACAGAAATCTTTGGCAAAGAAGAGGAAGAAAGAAATCCCAATGCACATTTTAGAACTAAAAAATAGCTTAATAACAAATGCAATGGAAAAGCTTAACATCAGAACGGAAGATGCAAAGCAAAGACTGAGTGTACTTGAAAACAGAACAACAGATATAACTCAATCTTAATGACGGAGCAAAATAGACTAAAACAGAAAGCAACGAGAAATTCAGGACCTGTGAGAATTAAGAAAAAGATTGAACATTTGTCAACACGTTTCCGGAAGAAGAGAATGAGCACAGGACTGAAAAACTACTCAAATAACTACCAAATAAACATCCAATATTTGGCAAAAGGCATATACCCAGATTTAAGAGGATGATTAAACTTCGAGGAGGATAAGCTTAAAGTTTATTCCAAAGCACATCATAGGCAAACTGCTGCAAACTAAAGACAAAGAAAACATTTTGAAAGCAATGAAAAAACAATAACAGCTTAAAGATAATAAAAAGTAACTCAAAAGATAGCAAATATCGAACCAGAAAACACAAAGGCCAGATGGAAGTGGTGTAACATTTTTTTAATTGCTTAAAAAAAGAATTGTTAACTCAGAGTCCTATACACGACAAAAATACACATCAGGACGAAAGGAGAAATAAAGATATGCTCTGATGAAGGAAAACTAAAAAAGAAAAAAGTTTCACTAACATACTACCCGAAAAAAAATGACTAAAGACATTTTTACAAATAGAAATGAAACAAATAAGAAGGAATTTTGGAACATCAGAAGGAGCATGGTAAGAAAAATAAATTCAATACACTTTTCTTCTCTCTTTGAGTTGTCTAAATTATGTTTGATGATTAAAACAAAATTGTGACAATATTTGATATTGTCTTACATGTATATGAAGAAAGTATTTAAGAAAAATATAAACATGGGAGGTATAGAGAGGTAAAGGGAAGAGAGCTTTCTACATTTCACACAAATAGGTAAAATGATGACAGCAGTAGGATGTTATAAGTTATATAAATGTAATTCCTAGAACAAACACTCAACAATGTTATTCAAAAAGCTACACTCTAAAACACTATAAAACACTATAGGTAAAGTTAAATGAAATTCTAAAAGTATTCATTTTACCCACAGGAAAGTTAACAAAGAGAGAGAGAAGAAAAATAAAAGCATGTAGTGGCCAAGGGGGACGTTTCCCTTCATCCTCTGAAAGTTTGCTGAAAAATCAGCTCACATAAGGCAGATTAATTGGAGGAAAAAAAAAACACAAATTTATTTCATGTGTACGCACAGCAGCCTTCAGAATGAAGACTCAGAGATCTAGGGGAAATTGTTCATTTTTATGGTTAAGTTCAACAAACTGTGGACAGCCATACAGAAATGTGATTGGACAATAAAGGTTATAATCTAATGCTAATAGACTAATTTGGAAAACTCAGCAAGTCCTGTCTATCTAGATTGTTCTTGGTCATTCTGTGCATACATTTATTCTTTCTGGGTATGGAGCAGGACCCTCTGGAATGGCAATCGTAAGATCTATATTCAAACAAGATAGGTCAGACAATTTCTCAATGGCCACTTTTTATACAGAAAGTCAAAGGGAAAATTGGAGTAATATTTTTAGGGTTTTTTTGCCTGGCTTTGAAGAAAAAAGGTTCTAGTTTCTATAGTCTGCTTTGGGGAAGAAGAATTTTAGTTTCTATGTCTAGCCTCAGGGAGAGAATGAAACTGAGAGACTGGAAGGCAGGAGAAGATCAGAGAAAAACTTTTGTTACTGAGGCTGCTTCTGAGAACTTCATTTTGGGGTATTGTTTTCTGAGCCCCAACAACAGAAAAAAATGTCAGACTTAAGCCCTGACATATCAATAATTACACTAACTGTAAAAGGTCTCAAAACAAATAAAGAGACAAAAATTGGTAGAATGGAATAAGCATAAACCAGATGTATACTGTCAAGAAAAACTCAATTTAACTACAGTAATATATGATGATTAAAACTAAGTCTGAAGAAAGTATGTCATGTGAATATTAATTAAAATAAAGCAAGAGTATTTCTATTAATATCAGATAAAGCATCATTCAAAGAAGAAAAATTATCAGACACCAAGAAGGGCATTATATAATGATAAAAGGGTCAGTTCATTAAGAAAGAACAATCCTAAATGTATATGCATTAACAGAGCTGCAAAATATAAAGTAAAAAGTGAAATAAATTAAAGAATAAACACACAAATCTACATTACAAAGAGATTTCAACCTTTCTTTTAACAATTTATAGACAGAAAACTAGCAAGCATAATCAATCAAACAACGTAATCTAACAGACATGTATAAATACTCCGTCCAGTAACAGCAGAATGCACATTTTTTAAGTGCCCATAGACCACAGAGTGGTATACTAGCTCATCAAACAATTCTCAACAAATTTCAAAGAAACGGAATTATGCAGAATGACTTCTCTATCTGTAATAGAATAATAGCACTAGAAATAAATCAGAAAAAATAGCAGAACAATTTTGAACACTTAGAAACTAAACAACACAGAATAAGTCAGGGGATAAATTTTGAAAACATGAAACTGAATGAACTAAAATACAATAAATCAAAACCTATGGGACACAGATAAAACATTTCGGAAAGCAAAATTTGCAGTGATAAAAGCATAAATTAGAAAAGAACACATATGGATATAAACAGGGGGACAACAGACAGTGTGGACTCCTGGAGGGGAAGGGAGGGAGGCGGGAATGGACTGAAACTGGCTGTTGTGTACCATGCCCACTACCTGGGTGGCAGGATTTGTACCCCAAATCTCAGCATCATGCAGTCTACCCATGTAACAAACTTGTACCTACACCCACTGTATCTAAAACAACACTTAAAAAAATTTTTTTAAGAAAGGAGCAAAAGTCTTAGTCAAAAATCTAAATGTCTATTTTAAGAGCTTAAAAAAAGAAGAGAAAAATAAACATAAGGGAAGCAGCAGGAAGGACATTACAAAGGTAAAAACCAAAATAAATAATATTGGAAAGATGTCAGTAGGATGGCAGAATAGGTCCCCAGATTATAGCTCCCAACACAAAAAGTAATCTAGCAGCCGTCTATGAACAAAAGTAACTTTGCGGAAGCTTTTCCGTGCCTGTAGGAGATTATGAAATCCTGGTGAAACCCAAGATTGGGGACAGCTTCTTTGAGAAGGCGGGTACACCCTGGTGCCGGGGTCAACGCCTCAGCTGTGGGGCCAAAGCAACGGTCCTTCCACGGAACTGGCCCCATCCCAAGTTGGCTATGATCCTGCAACAAGCCCCATCCATCAAGGAACCTAGGAGGAATTATGCCCGTCTGTGCCCCTGGTTACAGGCTCACTCATAATATACTTGACTGTGGATCTTGAAGCCACCCTGTGCCATGGCTGCAGCCCCACTATACCACTGTTCCAGAGTCAGTCATGCCTGCACAGGGATCCAGTGCAAGACACACCTATCTGTGCTCCCAGTAACATGCCTGCCAACCTCAGTCCCAACTGTGGATCCTGAAGCAGCGCTGTGACCTAGCAGCACTGACTTGTTTCTGATCTTAGTGAAAAAATTTTCAATGTTTCATTGCTGCAAACAATGTTATCTGTGGGTCTGCAATATATGTTAAGCTACATTACCTCTATGCTTAATTTGTTGAGAATTTTTATCACGAAAGGGTGGTAAATTTTGTGAAACTTTTTTTCTGGCTCTATTGAGGTGATTTTATAATTTTTATCCTATATTTTGCCTATATAATATGTAATATTTATTGATTTGTATATGATGAACAATCACTGCATCTTCAGAATAAATTGCATTTCATCGTGATGCATGATTCTTATAATGTGCTGTAAATTTGATTTGCTAGTATCTCATTCGTAAGTTTATATCTATGTTTATAAGTAAGGTTGGCCTGTAATTTTCTTTTCTTGTAGTATCCTTGCTGCCTTTTGTATCAAGGTAATGTTGAGTTCTTAAATGGGTTTAGAAGTATTACCTCCTCTTTAATTTACTTAGAGGAGTTTGAGAAGAATTGACATTAATTCCTTTTTAAATGCTTCATAGAATTCAACAGTGAAGATGTCTGATCTTGAACTTTTTTTATGCTGATTAAATCTCCTTAATCATCATTATTCTGTTCAAGTCATTTTGTAGTTTTTTATAACTCTATCTTAGAGTCATAAATATTAGAAATTAGGAAAACAATTCTACCAATATAAGAAACTATAAATAATTTAAAATATTTTATAAAAATTGTTATATAAAATACTATAAGTAATATAAGAAAAATTAATTTAACCAAGGAAATAAAAGAGGTATATACTAGAAATAATAAAATACTGATGAAAGATATTGAAGAGAACAAATATAAATGGAAATATATTGCATGTTCACATACTGAAAGAATTAATATTAAAATATCCATTCTATCCAAAGTGATAGAGTCAACTTAATCTTTATCAAAATGCCAATGGTATTTTTCACAGAAATAAAAAAAAAATTCTAAAATTTGTATAGAACCTCAAAAGATCCTAACTAGCTTAAGCAATCTTGAGCAAGAAGAGCAAAGCTGAAGACATCATGCTTTCTGATTTCAAATTATATTACAAAGCCATATTAATTAAAACAGTGTGGTACTGGAATTATAACAGACACATAGATAAATAGAACAGGCTAGAGAGCCCAAAAATAAACTCATGCATATAGGGTCAATAGATTTTTGACAAAAGTTTCAAGAATACATAATGGCAAAAAGGTAGCCTTGCCAATAAGTGGTGTGAGAACTGGCTATTCACATACAAAAAAAAAAAAAAAGAGAGAAAATTGAACTGTATTTTACACCATACACAAAAATCCTTTCAAAAGGATTAAAGACCTATACCTACAACCTGAATTCATAAAACTCCTGGAAGAATACTTAGATGTCATGTTCCTTGATTCTGGTTTTGGCATTGATATTTTGGATATGGCCCCAAAAGCATAGGCAAGAAAAGCAAAAATTAACAAAAAAGTTTCTGTGCAGCAAACTAAATAATTGAGAAAACAAAAAGGCAATTCACAGAATTAGAGAAAATATTTGTAAGCCATATACTTGGACAAGGGCATGATAACCAAAGTATACAAGAAAACCATACAATAGTTTAAAAAAATTTAAATGGGCAAAGGAACCAAATAGACATTTCTTCCCAAGAAGACATACAAATGGCCAAAAGTTATATGAAAAAGTACACTCACTATCATTAATTATTAGAGAAGTAGAGATCAAAACTACAATGTGATGTCACCTCACATCTGTTAGGATAACTGTTATCAAAAAGTCAAAAGATAACAAGTGTTAATAAGAATGTGAAGAAAAGGAAACCTTGCACCCTGTTGTTGGAAACGTAAATTGGTGCAGCCATTATGTAGCAGTATAGAAGTTGCTTAAAAAATTAAAAATAAAACTACTCTGTCATTCATTAATCCCACTTATGGGAATACATCCAAAGAAATAAAACCACTATGTCAAAGAGATATCTGTATTTCCATGTTTACTACAGCATTATTTACAATAGCCAAGACATGAAAAAGCCTAACCTTCTATTGACAGATGAATGGTTAAAGACAAAGTGATATTGATCTATCTATGTATTATTTAGCCTTAAAAAATCCTGTCACTTGTGGCAACATTTAGGATATCAGGTTAATTGAAAGAAGCCAAATATAGAAAGACAATGAATGCATGATCTCACCTATATGTTGTACTAGTCTGTTCTCATGCTGCTGTGAAGAAATACTTGAGACTGGGTAATTTATCAAGAAAAGAAGTTTAGTTGACTCACAGTTCAGCATGGCTAGGAGGCCTCAGGAAACTTAAAATCATGGCGGAAGTGGAAGCAAGACACCTTCTTCAGAAGGCAGTGGGAAGGAAAAGTGTGAGCAGGGGAAATGCCAGACGCTTATAAAACCATCAGATCTGAGATTCACTCAAGATCACAAGAACAGCATGGGGGAACCACCCCCATGATTCCATTACCTCCACTTGGTCCTGCCCTTGACACAGGGAATTATGGGGATAACAATTCAAGGTGAGATTTGGGTGGGGACACAGAGCCAAGCCACATCATATGTGAAATCTAAAAGTTTCTAAACATAGAGACAGAGAGTAGAATAATAGAAGAGTGGTTCCCTGAAGTGAGGCAATGTAGAAATGGGGAAGTATTGGTCAAGGGTACAAACGTAAAGCTCAGTAAGTTTAGTTAGTAATTATGCATCATATACTTGAAATTTGCTCAAAAATGTATCTTTTGTATTCTTACAACATGTACACAAAAGGTAACAATATGAAGTGATGGCTACATTAATTAGCTCAACTGTGGTAATCATTTTACAATGTGTATATATATTTTAAAATATGCACACCTTAAATATATATAATTTTATTTGTGAATCATATCATAATAAAAGTTTAAAAAGGCATAAATGATATTGAAAACAGAAAAACAGTAGAGAACAGCAATAAAACAAAGAGTTGATTTTTTGAATGATCAATAAAACTGACAAACCTCCAGCAAGACTGACAAAGAAAAACAAAATGAGGCACAATTTCCCAAAAGAAGGAATGAAACAGGAGATGTCAATATAGATCCTATAGACATCAGAAGAATAAAAAAGGGAATAGTGTGAACTACTGTACACCATAAAAATAACAACTTAGATAATATGAACCGATTCTTTGAAAACACAAATCACAACAGCTGAAGGAATAGAAAATTGACAATTAAATAGTACTATAAATAGTAAAAAGCTTGAATTTGAATTTTAAAACTCCCACAAAAGAAATCTACAGATCCATGTGTGTGTGTGTATACGCATGTGTGTGTTACTGATAAACTGCTTCATTTAAAAGTTAACACACTTTATTTTTTAGAGCAGTTTTAGATTTGTGGAAAAATTGAGAGAATATACAGAATTCTCATATGCCCCCTCTTGCTCCCTCCTCCAAGCACTCTCTACACATAGCCTTCCTAAATACTAAAATCTTGCTTTATTTGATACATATGTAACAATTGACAAGCCAGTAGTTTTATAATATTAAACCCCATGGTTTATATTAAAGTTTACTCTTGATGCTGTATATTCATTGGGTTTTGACAAATGTATAATAGATATATATTTGTCAAATGTATATATATATATATATATACACACACACACACACATATACACATTTGTGTATAATAGATATATATTTGTATAATATACATATACATATATATACACATTTGACAAATATATATCTATTTGACAAATGTATAAAGATACTATTACAGTATCTTTCATAATCGTTCACTGTCCTAAAAATTCCAGGTGTTTCACCTATTCATTTCTCTTGACCCCACCTCCACTGCCCCAAACAGGTAACCACTAACATTTTTTACTCTCTTTATAGTTTTGCTTTTTCTAAATTGTCATGCAGTTGAATCATATAGTATGCTGACTTTTCAGATGACTTCCGTTTCTTAGAAATATGCACTTAAAGATCCTCTGTGTCTTTCTGTGGCTTTATAATTCATTTATTTTTAGCACCAAATAATATTCTATTGCATGGATAGGTCTTCGTTTGTTTGTCTATTCACCTATTGAAATAAATCTTGGTTGCTTCCAAGATTTGACAATTAGAAATAAGACTGCCATAAACATTCATGTGCAGGGCTTTGTGTAGACATAAGTTTTCAACTGATTTGGGTAAATACCAAGAATTATGATTTCTAATTTGAATAGTAAGATAATGTTTAAATTTGTAAGAAACTGCTAACCTGTCTTTCGAAATGACTGTGCCATTTTGCATTCCCGCCAACAAAGAATGGGAGTTCCTGCTGCTCCACATCCTCACCTGCATTAGGTGTTCTCAGTGTTTTGGATTTTAGTCATTAATAGGTGTGTCATATTTTCTTGTTAATTTGCAGTTTCTCAATAACATATGATATGAAGCAACTTTTTATAAGCATACTTTCAATCTGCATACCCTCTTTGATGAGATGTCTGTTCAGATATTTTTTCCAATTACAAATTAAATTGTTTTCAAGCCAGATGTTTTTGCTGAAGAATTCTACCAAATGTTAAACAAAAAATTAACACCAATTCTACCCAAACATTTTCAAAAATTCAAAGGAGAAAACAATTTTCAGCTTATTTTATGAAACTAGTATTACTTTGTTACTAAAACCAAACAAAATCGCATAAAACAGAAAACTATAGACTTTTTTTTTTGAGATGGAGTCTCGCTCTGTCACCTAGGCTGGAGGGCAGTGGTGTGATCTTGGCTCACTGCAACCTCCACTTCCCCAGTTCAAGGGATTCTCCTGTCTCAGCCTCCTGAGTAGCTGAGACTACAGGCAAGTGCCACCCTGCCTCCCTGGGCTAATTTTTTGTATTTTTAGTAGAGATGGGGTTTCACTGTGTTAGCAAGGATGATCTCAATCTCTTGATCTTGTGTTCCACCTGCCTTGGCCTCCCAAAGTGCTGAGATTACAGGTGTGAGCCACCATGCTCTGCCTAGACCAATTTTTAAAATGAAAATAGACACAGTGACAACAGATATTGCAGAGGATGTTGAGAAATAGAAATGCTTTTACACTGTTGGTGGGAGTGTAAATTAGTTCAATCATTGTGGAAACAGTGTGGCAATTCCTCAAGGATCCATTACTAGAAATATCATTTGACCCAGCAATCCCATTACTGGGAATATACCCAAAGGATTATAAATCATTCTATTATAAAACAGATGCACATGTATGTTTATTGCGGCACTGTTCACAATAACAAATACTTGGAACCAACCCAAATGTCCATCAATGATAGGCTACATAAATAAAATGTGGCACATATACACCATGGAATACTACACAGCCATTAAAAAACGATGAGTTCATGTCCTTTCCAGGGACATGGATGAAGCTGGAAAGCATCATTCTCAGCAAACTGACACAAGAACAGAAAACCAAATACCGCATGGTCTCACTCATAAGTGGGTGTTGAGCAATGAGAACACATGGACACAGGGAGGGGAACATCACACACTGGGGCCTATTGGGGGGTGGGGGGTTAGGGGAGGGATAGCAGGGGGTCGGGCAATAGGGGAAGGATAGCATTAGGAGAAATACCTAATGTAGTTGACGGGATGACAGATGTAGCAAACCACCATGGCACAAGTATACCTATGTAACTAAGCTGCATGTTCTATACATGTACCCCAGAAATTAAAGTAAAATAAGAAAATAGACAAAATATTTTTTAACCAAATATATCAAATAGAATGCAGAAATATACACAAAAACACTGTACCCTATGACTGAGGTAAATTCTGGTGATGAAATGCTGTTTCAATAGTCAAAAATTATTTTATGTCATTCAGTATATTAAAAAATATATTATCCTATAATTTGATATAGAAAAGGCATTTGACAAAAATTCCACATGAATCTATGTTTTAAAAAACTATCAGGAAACTGAAATGGAGGGGAATATCCACAAATTAATCAAGAAAATGTACGACCTAACATGAGGCTTAATGATAAAAGACTGTTTTTCCCCTAAGATGGAGCACAAGGCAAAGATATCTGCTCTTAACACACTTAATCAACACAGTTTTCGATGTTTTGGCCAGTGCAACAAGACAAAACATGTAATGAAAAATAGATAAAAAAGGAAGGAATAAAACTGTCCACATTTTTAGATGACATCATTATCTGCATAGGAAGTCACAAAAAATTACCAAAAATATTTCTAGAACTAATTACTGAGTTCGGCAAGGTTACAAGGTAGATGATAAATAATCAGAAATCAATTTTATACACACACAGAGTAATATTTGAACATTGAAATTAGAATTACAATATCAATATTCATAAAATGAATTACTTCCATGAAACTCTAACAAAACGTGTACATTTTGCTATGTTTAAAACTGTTAAACGTTGATAATATTAAATATTTAAATAAGCAGACCAACAGGGACTGTTCATAGATCTGAAGACTCAATAAAGATGTCAATTGTCCCCAAATTGTTATAAAGTTTTAACACAATTTCAATCAAAATCATACCCAGATTTTTACACATAGACCTTATTCCAAAATGTATATGGAAATGCAAAGAAAATAGGATAATTAAAATTATTCTGAAAAGGAAGATAAAAGCTAGAAGAGAAGATAAAAGCTAGAAGAATCAGTCTACTCAATTTTAAGATAGGTACAGTAATCAAGAATATGTGGTAAAGTACCAAGTTTTGTACAATTTTTTTTTTTTCAGCAGAAAGCATCTAGTACAGAGGCTGAAACAGTTCCCTGGTTTCCCACAGTTTTTGAGACCACCCTCTAGGCTGAATGCTCAGAATTACAGGGAATGGCTGTGTGTCTAGAAAGCTATAAGATCTTTTGCTGTCCAGGGAAACTCAAGATTTTGATGACATCCTCTGCCTTGGATTATAGTTTATAGATGTCTTCTGGCCAGTGTTCCACTCAGCTGTCTGTCAGAGGGACAGCCAAATATCTCCTTTAATTAGAGCTAAATTTTTAGGCATTCACGTCTTCTTCTGAATACATCCTGGATCTGAGAAAGACAAAAGCCACTCCATTCTTTCTCATTTAATAAGTCCTCTGACACCTTGTCTCAGTTTCTCCTCACCTTATAAAAAGTCAAAAAAAAAATTCTAGGACATTTCTTCTCTTCAATCTCTAATTTTGTCAAGATGATGTTATAAAAGCATGGCTTTGAAGTCAGAGAGATTTGTGTTCAGATGCTGGCTCCACCATTACATAACATGTTGCTTTGGTCAAGTCACTTAACCTCTCTGAGCCCCGTTTTTCATTAGTAAATTATAAGGACTGATTATGTAAGATAACGTATGTGAAATAGCCTAAAGCCAAGCATGATAGATGGTAGGTGCTTAAGAAAATTAAATGACCCTCCCTTATCAGTTTATTATTTCAATCATGTACCTGTTTTAACTCCAATCATCAGAGATGACGCTACTGTCTCTAAAATCTCTTCAAATAAACCATGTTTGGAGACCTGCTCTTCTTCTCTCAGTAAGAATTTTTATCATATAATGATATTTGGCATTGATATTATTGTCCATTGATGAGCACTAAAATTTTCAGTGATGATCACGGAGGGTCATCATACAGAGAAGGGGGGAGCACAGAACATCAGGGACTCTGGCGTACCCACCAGTGCTAACTCCTGAAGAGTGGTTTTGAGAACTTGGCCAAAGATACAAATGCTTTCTGATTTAAATGAAAACGGGAGAGTTACCTTGGCAATTCTAGTGTGCCTTCTCCCTGAAAAAAGTAAAGAGGAAAGTGAAATTGCATTGTTGCCCCTTGCTAAGAATAACTGTGCCCCCATCAGGCCCAGTGACCTGAGCCTTTACCACTGAAATGAAATGACAAAGGAACACAAATTAGTGACTTTTCCTGAAGGTGTGAACAAAGGCAAGACCTGCATTCATCTTCTGGGTGACAGGAAATGCAAATTAAAAATTAGAGCTCGCACATTCTCCACCACCTCACAGGTCAACACTGCAATAATCAGCAAAAAGAACAGAACAGAACTTCTATTTATAGAAAAGGGCACCAGAAATTATCTAGTCTCCATTGTAAGTTATACCTACTGTCATACTTAATGTTTTTCTAGAAGCAAATGCTGAGACCACAATTGTGCAAAAAGTTTACTGAGAAAGTAAAAGTCACACTATGTATTAGTTTACCAGGGCTGCCACAACAGAATACTGCAGACTGAGTCATTTAAACAACATAAATTGATTTTCTCACAGTTATGGACACTGGAAATCCAAAATCAAGGTGCCATCAGTTTTGGTTTCTTCTGAGGTCTCTCTGACATATAGATGACACCTTCTCACTGTGTCGTTACACGGTCTTTCCTCTGTGTGAATGTGCCCTTGGTGTCTCTTTGGGGGTTCAAACTTTAGATGAAGAAGGAGACAGGAGAAGGAATTAAAAATGTTAGTCCACTTCCTGAAAAATGCTGGATTTGGTTGGAATGTAATAGACTTTCCACGGTGTGTGGGACTTGCAAATTAAGTTCATTTCCTAAAACCAAATCTGATGAAGCTTCTACAAGCTTGGCTGCTGCTGCTTTTAAACAAAAGGATATGCCTTAGCAACTGAGTCTAATTGCAAACTATAGTATACAATGAGCCTATGTTCACCACCATGTTCTTGAGTAAAGACTCATAATGCCTGATTGCTACACTCGTGAACAGACAAGGTGAAAAGTTTAGCGTAATTTGAAAGTCCTAAAGCTAGGGGCTGTTGTAAAATCAACTTCATTTGGCTAAAAGCCTGTTCATGACTTTGTTCCAAAGATAAAGGCTCTAGTATAGCATTTTTAGTGAGCTCACACAATGGTGAAGCTATTAAGGAAAAATTTGGTCTGGGTGCAGTGGCTTACACCTATAATCCCAGCATTTTGGGAGGCCAAAGTGGACAGACTGCCTGAGCTCAGGGGCTTGAGACCAGCCTGGACAACATGGTAAAAACCCATCTCTACTAAAATACAAAAGAAATTAGCCAGGCATGGTGGTGGGTGCCTGTAGTCCCAGCTACTCAGGAGGCAGAGGCAGGAGAATTGTTTGAACTAAGGAGGTGAAGGTTGCAGTGGGCTGAGATCTTGCCACTGCATTCCAGCCTGGGTTACAGAGCAAGACTCTGTTGGGAAGAGGAGGGGTAGAGATGAGAGGGGAGGACAGGGGAGGGGGAGAAGAGAGGGGAGGACAGGGGAGGGGGAGAGGAGAGGGGAAAGGGGAGGACAGGGAGAGGGGAGGGGAGGGGAGGACAGGGAGAAAGGAGGGGAGAAGGGCCCAGGATCTGCAATATCCTGCAAGTCCAAGAAAGTCTCTTAATTGATTTTTGGTTGTAGGTTGAGGAAAACTTTGAATAGTTTTTATCCTCTCAGGTGAGAGGAAAATCCTGTCAGCAGTCAAACAATGTCCCAAATAATGAATTTTTTTCTCTTAAAAACTGAAGTTTTCCCATTGAGGCCTTGTGATTTTTATATGCAAGTTGCTATAAAATGTAAATTGAGTCCATCTTAGCTCACTCCTTAGTGGGAGAGAATAATATTAAGTCATCTATGTACTGAATGACAGTAAAATTTTGAGGAAGCTGTAGTGTCATTAAGTCGGAATGCAATGCCAGAGAAAAATATAAAGGAGCTTCAATAAGCCTTTGTGGCATTGCAGTCTAGGTGTACTGATGATTTTTCCAAGTAAAGGCAAACAATTATTAACTTATTTTATGAACTGGAATGCTAAAAACAGCTGAGCAGAGATCCATTACTGTGAACCACTTGGAATTAGTTGGTACATTGGATAATAAAGTATTAGGATTTGGGACTATAGGAAATCTTGGTATTACAATTTTACTAATTGCCCATAAATCTCAAACAAATCTCCAGACCCTTCCATTTGGCTTTTTAACTGGTAGGACCGGGGAGTTACAGGGGCTGGCACATGGGATTTTGAGTCATTGTTTAATTAAATCTTCTACAATTGGTGAGAGCCCTTTAATTGCCTTAGGTTTTAGTGGATATTGGGGTAATCTAGGCCAAGGTTTAGAATGATCTATTTGGACTTTTACAGGTTCCACACTTTTAATTCTTCCTGTATCAGTTAGGGAAGAGTCCCATAAACATTTAGGTGTTTTTGAAAGACCGGGGGTGTTACAGGCCTGAATTTCAATCTTATCAATTTCTGCCTGTTGACAGTGTAGCCATTCTGGTTCAGGAGAATCAGGAAACTCTAAGATTATTTCTCCTACTGGGGAAAATCTTATGTGCCCTTTTAGCTTTGAAAGTAAATCTTACCCTAACAAGTTGACTGCAGTAATATCACATAGTAAAAGTGTTTTTCTGAAAAGAGCCACTAAGTTAATTGGATGGGTTCAGATATGAGAACCTCTTGAACTCGATTTGAAACCTCCACCACAGAAATGACCTTTTTACTTCAAGGGGTTTGTTGGCTTATTAAAGTGAGTTTTATGGTAGGTAGAGTAGCTCCAGTATCCACCAGGACCCTATATGGCTCCCCATTTATTTTAACCTCTGTTTCTCCATGTTCATTTAAAGTTATTGTGGAGAGCAACTTACTGGAGAATCCCTCGGAGCCTCTTCAGTGTTGATTATTATCAGGAGGAATGAGGTCTCTTGGAAGCCCTCTCATGGTAAAACAGCTTGGCCTAAAGGGAGGCTTATTGGCAGACTCACATAAAAATGGACAATCCCTTTTCCAGTGCCCTGGTGGTTTGCAATGCAGGCAGACATCCTGGGGTAAATAACTTTTTGTTCTGGGACCTCTTGATTGTGATTTAAAATGAGAAAAAAAAGATTCATTTGGTCCCGGTCCCTGTAACTGTTGTAATTGAATGGTCAAAGCTCGTTAGTCTTTTGAGTTTTTTCTTCCTCTAGAATCCTGTCAAAATCTTCAGCTAAGGACACCAATTCAGTCATATCTGTAACTTACTATCCAATCTTATATTTTTTATTAAACTGCTAAGTTCAAGATGGAGTCCATTTACAAATAGAGCAGTTAATGTCATTTCAGTTCCTGCCTGGAAATACTCCTTGCTGTACTTTAAACCCAGAATGTTTCACAAACAATATTTCAAAGCAAATTCTGTAATCTGAAACTGGTTCATCCTTTTTTGTTTGTTTGTTTACAAGATTTTATGATAAGTCAATCAATTTTTTGCAGAAAAACTTTTGAAATCGAATTTAAAAGGTTTTCAGCAACTTTCCTAGTTACTTTTGGTCCTTCTCATGAGGAGCTTTTGGAGGGACCTTTAATATCTTCTTCAGGTTTGTCCCAGTCTGCTGCTGCCATCCATCTTTGAGCTTTACCAGGCTCCAATATCACGTGAGTAAACAGGGAAAGGTCAGGAAGTCCTGGATCATAAGCTCCTATGAAGATTCTAAATCCTCAGTACATTTTTGAGGGTTTTCCCTTGGATCAGAGAAGTCCTTCACAATGGCTCTAAGCTTAGTTTTACTTAGACCATGGAGTGAAGGTAGTTACATCAGGCAGGCCTGGCTGATCAGGTCTCACTTTGTAAGTCATCTAACTTCCTTTATTTTATCATCTTTACTGTGAAAGAGTAACTTAGCAAAAATGTGAGTGGACTCAGAGGATGTAGGTAGAGATAGATGAAGAGAAGGAATAGCCGGGGTTAGTTCAGAGTACAGCACTCTTTCATCATGTCCTTAGTCTCTTGCTTAAACTTTTCATTTGCCTTTTGCAAAGAATCTTTTACAAAGACAATTTTAGATTCATTTAGTCTTTTAGAGGCCTCTGCATGCTAATGAAAGAATGCATCCCACTGTTTTTGTAGGGGCTTTAATCCCCCTTTTTCTAATTTGCCTCGAAAATAAATAATTTTATCCAAATTAAAACTTCCCCATGGTGGAATTCTTAATTCTAAGTTTTCTTTAGTTAAGTTAACCCATTTTTCTAAAAATGCGCACATTCTGGCCCCATAATTTTTATACATAAAATTAGCTGGGGTCTCAGAGTATGGAGTCCCAGACTCCTTGAATTGAGGCAATCCCATTATTAAAATAAGTTACCTGCTGGAGGTCCAAGGCCTCTAACTGAATCCAATCCAGTTAATTATTGAATCCAATTCAACTTTGGACTCAGACCAGTCTAAGTATTGCTTAAACTGAGATAGCTCTAAACTCAAGTTAATAGAGCTTGGAATCTGAGATAAAACTCACCCACAAACTCCAGTTATAATCAAGAGACCAGTAAATAAAACAGGCTCAGCAGGCACCTCGCCTGGTCACCTGATATTTCTGGGGGTCATCAGAGTTTTACTTCAAATCCCACTTCTGATGCCAGATCTGTTAAAAGGAAACTTCAGACAAATTAAATTTGATGGAGTTTAATTGAGCAGAAAAAGAAGAAATAATTCACGAGTCAGGCAGCCTCTAGAATCACAGCAGATTCAGAGAGACTCCAGGGGTACCTTGTGGTCAGGACAAATTTATAGACAAAAAAAGTAAAGTAATGTACAGGAATCAGAAGTGAGGTACAGAAACAGGTGGGTTGGTTACAGGTTGGCCTTTGCCTCATTTGCACACAGTTTGAACACTCAGCAGTCTGTGAGTGGCTGAACTACGCCCACTGGAATTGGCCAACGTTCAGCTATCATTTTAGGCTCTTACTCATAAGTTAGGTTTTCAGTCTTGTCTGCCTATTAAGCTAGGTTACCATTTGTACACAAGGACTCAAAAATAGAAGGACAAAGTCCTTCTCAGGTCATATTTAGTTCTCTTTGACAATAGTAACAAATAAAACAAAACGCCTTTATGTTAGTTTTCCAAATTTACATCTGTAACACAGATCTTTCTCTTGAGCCCCAGACTAATACAGGACATCTGAAACTTCTCATGTTCTAAATTCATAATTTCACCCCTCACCTACACTCCTCACAGTTTTCACTATTTCCTAAATGGCAAATCCATATTTCCATTTCTTCAGTCTTCAAAATCTTGGAGAGTCATTCTCAATTTCTCTGTTTCTCTCAAATCCCATAGCAAATTCATAAACAAATATTATTGTTTCTACCTTTAAAAAGACATTCAAAATGTAACCTCTCCCTCTTATTATCACCCTGATCCTAGCCACCTCCATCTCTGTTTGGATTATTATAATAGTTACTTATCTAGTTTTCTTATTTGTCACTCTCCATTTGTTCTGCAAGAGGACCCAGAATAATCTTTTTCACACTTACGCCAGATCACGTCACTCCTCTGCGGATTCCCTCCAATACGTCCCAAACTATTCAGAACAACAGGTATGGCCTTAGCAATGCTGCTTGGTCACACTTGATCTGGATGCTCCACCTTTGTAAACTCCTCTCCTTCCTCTCTCTTATTATTTACAGCCCTCCAGCCTTACTGACCTCCTTGCTGGTCCTTGACCCCTACAACAAAGCACATTCTCCCCTCATTTCCTGTTCACCTATTTTCTCTGCTTAAAACACCTTTTCCCTCATGGACACATTGCTTTCTCCCTACTTTTTTTTTTTTTTTTTTTTTTTTTTTTTTTTTTTTTTCTAATTTCTCCAGTGTTTTTTAATGAGAAAGACTTTTCTAACCACTCTAACATAAAATGGCACTCCCAGCCCCAACCTCAATGCTCTGTATCCCTCTCTTACTCCTTTATTCTCCTTCATAGCATTTATCAGCTTCTCTTACACTATGAATTTTATTTGTTTACAGTCCAAACTTCTTTCCTAAGAAATTGTGTAGCAATTGTCTATTTTAGGTTCATATGGATCCCTACCTTCTAGAATACTAGTTCCTTAATAAATATGTGAGTGAATAAAAAAGTAAAAAATGCTTACAATGTGTATGTCATAAAAATTAATCAAAACCACAATGAGATACCATCTTATGCCAGTCTGAACAGTGATCATCAAAAAGCTGGAGAGGATGTGGAGAAATAGGGACGCTTTTACACTGTTGGTGGGAGTGTAAATTAGTTCAACCATTGTGGAAGACAGTGTGGTGATTCCTCAAGGATCTATTACTAGAAATAGCATTTGACCTGGTGATCCCATTACTGAGTATACACCCAAAGGATTATAAATCATTCTATTATAAAGACACATGTACAGGTATGTTTATTGCGCCACTGTTCACAATAGCAAATACTTGGAACCAACCCAAATGCCCATCGATGATAGACTGGATAAAGAAAATGTGGCACATATACACCATAGAATACTATGCAACCATAAAAATGGATGAGTACATGTCCTTGGCAGGGATATAGATGAAGCTGGAAATCATCATTCTCAGCAAACTGACACAAGAACAGAAAAACCAAACACCGCATGTTCTCCCTCATAAGTGGGAGTTGAGCAAGGAGAACACATGGACACAGAGAAGGGACATCACACACCAGGGCCTGTCAGGAGGTGGGGGTATAGGGGAGGGATAGCATTAGGAGAAATATCTAATGTAGATGACAGGGTGATGGATACAGCAAACCACTATGGCACATGTATATCTAAGCAACAAACCTGCCCATTCTGCACATGTACCCCAGAACTTAAAGTATAACAATAAAAATTTTAAATAACATAAAAAATGTCTTCATTGGCCGGGTGCGGTGGCTCAAGCCTGTAATCCCAGCACTTTGGGAGGCCGAGGCGGGTGGATCACGAGGTCAAGAGATCGAGACCATCCTGGTCAACATGGTAAAACCCCGTCTCTACTAAAAATACAAAAATTTAGCTGGGCATGGTGGCGCGTGCCTGTAATCCCAGCTACTCAGGAGGCTGAGGCAGGAGAATTGCCTGAACCCAGGAGGCGGAGGTTGCGGTGAGTCGAGATCGCGCCATTGCACTCCAGCCTGGGTAACATGAGTGAAACTCCGTCTCAAAAAAAAAAAAAAAAAAAATGCCTGCATTGTGTATGTCATAAAAATTTCTAGTTAGGTTCCAAGACACCCAAGAAATGCAGAGTTTCCTCTTTCCTCATATTTATAGATTCTGGCCCAAGTAGAAGCTTAACAAATGTTGGCATTAGGGGTTAGAATCAGAAATTGATGAGCTGAGCTAAATGATTTCTTCAAAAGGCTTGGTTCAGTAGCATGAACTTATAGCAAGGCAAATGGATTATGCTTCCTACTGTGTATTTGCTTTGACATTATGCTTCAACATGGAGAAGTGTTTATTTTTCTTAATTAACATAAGCAAAAGCCACCATGTGAATGATAATAGGGAGTGTCAAAGTGCTCAGCAGGCTTTCATTTGGCTGAACTGTTCTTATCAGTTTTAAATATTATTCTTATTCTTGCTTTAATTATAAAGCCACCTCATTTCTATTCCTGAACAACTCTCCAGGGGAATGGAAAAAGACATGAAGAACATAACAGATAATTTATTATTTTGGATAAACAACAATGATCAATCAGACAACCAGGGCAAATGAAATCAGCCATGACCATGGTTTGCTTTGAATTCAAAGCCTTTCTGCCTCCAGGAGCAATTTGTGGCAGAAAATGACATAGTATATATAGCACATTTCCACTGTGGCAGCACCCAACCTTCCAAAGGAGGATCTGGGATGATTATTCTGTTATTCAGCTTATACTACTGCCTGATATGAGAAATCACCTTTTCCCAAACCAGAAAGCTGGATTTTTAGATTCAGTGCTCTTGTTTTCTCTGCAGAGAAGGAACTACATTTTGAACCTAACTGAGCATCAGAAAACTTGTTCTTATATCATGATGAAAAAAATCTGTTAGGAATCTGTGCTTTGTCATTAGGCTACAATAAAATAACTCTAATTAGGCTTGTGAAAACTATCCAATGATGCTTCGGAAAACAAGGACTTGATCGAATAGTAGGTTCCCAAAGGGTCAGCCCCAATGCTTTCATTTAGAATCTGAAAACAAAATTACTTGCTTTAGTGTTGATGGAAAAACAAAAACATATGACGTAGTGAAAAGACCTCTGTGCTGGGATTCAAAAAAACGGAATCTAGTTCTAGTTGTAATGCTAAATAAGCCATATGCCTGAAGGAGGGGGAGGGCCAGCTCTGAACTTGTATGGACCTTAGTTTAATCCTAATTTTCTACGTAACTAATTCCATAAACTTCAGTAAGTTTCTTGATCTTTCCAGGAGTCAGTTTCCCCATTTGTTAAAAAATAGCGTAAATTTGAAACTGATACACGTGTAAAGATTAAACCATATGAAATTTTAAAGCACAAATTTCAATAAAAGTGACTACTCAACTAATCTCGTTTCACATACTCGATGAAAACCGTAACATCTGTTACATCTCTGTTCACGTTACTTTTGATTAAGTGGATTTTATACAATGCATATCATTTCATCTCAAACAGCTTCTTTTTCTTCTCTTCTCTTATTTATCCTTCCAGCCTAAATTAAGGGTTGGCTTTGCAATATTGGCAATGCGCTTTATACATAGCTTCATTCAAAAACAGAACCCAACTAATATTTTTATCTTCAATTTGAGTGGGTATTGATGAATAAGACGTAGCCCCCACACTTTGTGGGCTTATAATACAGTAAACAAAGCAAACATATAACCAAGTAAGTAAAATGTATTCTTTCTTGCATTCATTTATTATTTCTTTCAACAAGGGAGCAACCTAACTTGTGTTAATGACACTGATATGGACATAAACAGCGTAAGACCTCTGGGCTAAAGGTATATTTGGGATTGCTCTTATAAGATTTTAAATATCATGTAATATGTCCCATTCTGCCTGTGATCTGATCTCCACAGTTTGTCTTAGCCATCTCTCCTAAACAGGATTGTGAGCTACCTAAAGGACAAGATTTGGTTGTCTCCATTTTTGTATCACCATTACTTTGCTTAATGAAGTATTTAGCAGTTAATATATATTGATTAAACAGCTCCAATTTTTTAACTTTGTAGTTGGCAAAATAGTAAGTACATTTCTACAGGTGATATCATTTCTTTTCACAATAACCCTGAAACATGGGCCTCACTGTATCCTTTCTATAGATGAGAAAACAGGATAAATGTACTTGCTTAAAGCCTGACAGCTAAAACTTGGCCTTATTAGCAGGACTCATGCTCAGTCTTCTGCCTCTAAATCAATATTCCCCTCATGGTATCAGAAGCCTGTGGACATTGGCTTGGAGACTTGGGCTTGGAAAGGGGTTGAATCTGTCAGGTCCTGATGCAGCATCTAACACCATGCCCACCCACCTCCCCCCATCCCCCTCCCCACCTTCTGTAGCACCCTAGATGACTTGTAAGTCTGGAATATTCCCCATCCCCCAAGTTACTGGTTCTAGCTTCTGATCTGCACTGCATGGGTCTCAAACTAAGAACTACAGATCTGAGAGAAAGACAGCAGTATGCTCAGGAAATAATCTCTTTTTTATGATTGAATAGGGGAGCAAGATCTTCTCACAGATGCCATGTTGACAAAAGCAGATTGCTTTTTCATTGTTTCCCACACAAGAGATATTTTCTGAGTGCTTTTCCATACACTTATCAAACTTTTTCTTCTCTTGGTTTTTGGGCCAATTGTGTCTGAACCATAAGTTAGTCGAGGCTGAGTATGGCCTTTCCATCATGTTAGAGCTCCCCTTGTGTGTGTGGGATTCTCACAGGTTTATCTGCTTCTCTCTGTCATCAAGCCCTATCCTCCGCCCGAGATGATGTTCCTGGGGTATCCTGGGCCTATCCATCACTTTTGATCCACCCCCCAGACTGTTGATGTGTGTCTAAAACTCTTTAGTTACTTTGGATCAAGGGCTTTTAATTGGAGGTGGCTGGCCTAGATGTGGGAAGGGAGAGTAGTTACAAGTTCAGGACCTCCACTTGTGAGTCAAGGGAAGCTCCTCTGAGCCAGGTTTATTGTGTTTCCTCCCTAGAGGTTTTCTCTGCTACTCAGTAGTGCAGACTTAGGTGTCCAGGTGTCAGCACAGATCTGCAGGCAGGCTTCCTCTGCTCCTCAGTGTGTACATACCCCTGCAAATGCTTTTGTATACAGGTGTCTACTAGTCTGTGGGGGCTCCTCAGGGCACAATAGTGCTCAAGGGGTTGTGCCAGCTGTTGTTCAATGAGACTTCAAAGCGCTTTGTTTTGGAATCTATAGGGTCTGGCTCCCCGCTCTGCAGTCTGTTCAGTTATCCCAGCTGCAACATTTCTGCCCATGTCTCAGGCTGTCTCAGACCTGAAAGCTTTTCCACAGGGTGGCAACGAGGCAACCTGGCACCTCAGCAATTTTATAACCAGCTCCACGATGGGATACCATCCTTGCTTTTTTATATGATTTGTTTATATGACTCGGCACAGAATTTAGCAACAATGCTTCAGTCACGAGGATGGCCTGGAGCCATCCCACCTCTCCAGTGTTGTTTGCAGAGACTTTGTCATCACCTGATGGTCCCGGTGTGCTTCTATCATTACAACCACCCATACGATAGACTTTTGGAGACTCAACTTCCAGACAGACCTGATATCATGCCTGTTGATTCTGAACATTCTTGCCACCCTCAAACAGTGTGAAACCGGTGGTAAGTGGAGAACTTGGTGCCATCAGTAGGCAGAAGGAGGTGCAGAGAGACCACAACTCAGAAACAAAACCTCAAGTATGGAACCCTATCCTGCCACATCCTTTGTAGGTAAACAGGCTGCCCATCGACGATAGACCGGACAGGGAAAATGTGGCACATATACACCATGGAATATTATGCAGCCATCAAAAACGATGAGTTTGTATCCTTTGTAGGGACATGGATGAACCTGGAAACCATCATTCTCAGCAAACTGACAGAAGAGCAGAAGATCAAACACCGCATGTTCTCACTCATAGGCGGGTGTTGAACAATGGGAACACATGGATACAGGGAGGGGAGCACTACACACTGGGGTCAGTCGGGGGGAAATAGGGGAGGGACGGTGGGGAATGGGGAGCTGGGGAGAGATAGCAAGGGGAGAGATGCCAGATGTAGGTGATGGGGAGGAAGGCAGCAAATCACACTGCCACGTGTGTACCTATGCAACAATCTAACATGTTCTTCACAGGTACCTCAAAACCTAAAATGCAATAAAATAAATGGGAAAAAGAAAGAAAGAAAAAGAAAAAGAAAAGAAAAGAAAGAAGAAAGAGAAAGAAAGAAAACAGGCTAGAAATTTTATGGGGCTCTCAATAAAAGTTAGAGCTAACTGTATTACACATTGTAACTTGTCAGTAACATAAAGCAATGCAAATCACTGTGTAAGACTCAGTGAAGGAGAAATTGGGTCAGCCCAGAGCTAAGGAGAAGAGGCAGGACAAGCAGGAAGTGTTCACTAGGAGAGTGACACAGAAGTGAGTTCTGTAGCATGAGACCAGTGTTCAGGAGGAGAAGGAAAGTTTAAGCATGGAGAATGGTTCAGTTCACTGAGCTCCTGCTGTGTTCTGGGTGGCCCATCACTAAGGTTTGATGAGCAAAATCAAAGGCATTGATTGCCTTTCACCTAGTGTGAGAGAAGCCACTTCTCTTTTTAGAGATTCAGTTTCCCCATTTGGCTGACAGAGAAAATATCCCCCATCCTTCTGGCTTTGGCTTCCCTAGAAAAAAGCTTGAGACGGCGACCCTCATCCAAATGATTTGTTGAGGGGATGCTCTTAGGTGAAGCATAGAGAGGAATAAAGGCAGCAGGATGAAGCAGTCGAAAAAGCTAAGCAAAAATGTGCTCTCAACATCCCGATCCCATGGGAAGCTCCGGAGCATGAATTGCCTCAATGGAGTAAGTCTCACATTGAGGGAAAAGGGCTGGCATTCTGTACCCTGCATCAATCAATCATTGATCAAATCCTGACTCAACCAGTGGGCAGCTGATCAAGCAAGATAGCTCATTTTAGGCCAAGGGCATTTTTTTTTTTTTTTTTTTTTTTTTTTTGGAGAAAGCAAGGGCTCTAGGATGTTAACAGCCAATACTCTCAGTAGGTGGAGAGTGGACGTAGTTGCCGGTAAAGTGGATCTGAATGGGGCACTGATGGCATCTATGATGCTGTTTACCTCGGTAAGACACAGAAGAGGCTGGGAAGTATCCCGTTGTCCCGTTAAATCTGCGAGACTTACCTACATGCCTACGTCTGCCCTCTAGAAGTGGAATAACAATATGAGCCCCGTTTGAAACATGGCCTAAGACTTACTTCTCAGCAGTTTCTTTTCTTTCTGCTCTTTCTCTCCTGCTCCTGCCAATGCTTTGACGCTTGTGGTTCTCATTTCTGAATAGATTCTAAGTTTGCTCCTCCAGGCCAGGACTGGGCTCATTCCTTAAGCTTCCAGTGCCCCATGGGTAGAGACTAGAAGTCTAACCTCAGGCTCTTAAAACCTCTTCCCCAGTCGTGGCTTCTCATCTAGGGTGGCCTCTGTAGTCTCTCTCTCAGGCAAAAGTGACAGACCAGGTTCCCCATCTGGGTTTACAAGAAGAATGTCATAAAATTCTTTAGCATCATGCCTGTAAATTAGTATTTTACAGTCTTATTTCATGAAGAACAAACTGAAAGTGTTGTTTTTACATTAAAAAGAGAGACTATTTTTAGCCTGCAAAGGGAACAAGATGATATATGCTACAGTTGTCAACTGTCTTTTAAAATGTATGTAGCACACTGGAACTCATAAATATTTAAAAGGACTAAATAATTATCTGAAGCTCCGCAGTCCACTTTTAAAAATTATCATCTCCACAGGGAGCCAGGGAGCATTTGTTCTTTGTCAACTGTCCAGACAGAATTATCATATTTGAAAACGTGTCCCTCCTGTTTGTTACTGTTTTTGTCATTTTTGAATCACTACTCAGGCCCTTTCTTTATCTCCTCACTAGTTTCAATGCCACAAATTTGGCAAGTGTGACAAAATAGCTTCATCACAGACAGAGGATCTGACCACCCTGGAACCTGCTAAAGAAGGGTCATAAATAGGGGCCAAAGGATAGACAACAGAGGACGTGCTGCCTTTTTCTGGATTGTCAGAAAATCTCCTAGGCAAGGAAGTGTGATAATGCCTTCACTACCTGGGACATTCTGAGAATGTGTATACAGAATAAGAGATTTTCCTGGATGGAAAAAATGGCAGTGCGGGAAAATAGAAAGGGCAGAGAAATTGTAATTCTTCCTGGGCCACTTACTAATTATGTATTTTTAATGCACTTATTATAAAGCATAATAGTTATCTTGCAGATTTATTTTATTAAGGCTAATGTTGTTCAAGCTTATTAAAAGGCAGAGCACAGTACCTGACACCTATTAGAAGCTCAATAATTGGTTATCTTATTATTCAGTCTTTTAAAACAGTCATTTAAAATTATTTTTAAAAGTACAATTAAATATACTTATATAGTGTTCCCATCTTCAACATGGTGAATATTTTTAAATGTTGTATCTCCTTGATGACTCAATGTCAACATTATCAACATTCATAATAATTTAAGCCTAGGACATAGATGACCCTCTGGTATATTGAAATATATAGAGCTGATTGTCCCTACACTAACTCTCCTCAGACTGTAATGCATACTACCTTTCCTCTGTATCTATCTTTTCCATATTCTCTATTTCCATATTATCAGGAAAGACATGTGTTTAGTTGCAGAAAATTCCCCTCTTCATTGTTGCATAGAAGTTGATGTGCATTTATAGACCAGATCACCAAGCCTGACAGAATTGCAAATACTCAGGATTTCTGTTCCTGAGAATACAGAAGATAATATATCATGAACATCCTACCAATAAAAACACCTAGAAAAAAATATATGAAGAAATGATAAACATGATTTTAATGCACAGCAGGGCTCTAAAGAATGTAACGGAAATATCAAGGAACGAAAAGTGAGGAATCTGAAATCAGACCTGAGCAGACACTAAGGTTTCTGCTGCATAAGTGATGGTTGAAATTTCAGTAACTGAGAATTAGAGTTTACTGGCCATGTACGTTTAAAAGGAAAAATGCTGGGCCAATACTAACATCCCCATGTAAACCTGTGATGCTGATAATGCTTCATCTTCAGTTATAAGATAGACCAGGCTTTTAAAAAATGGCACCTCTGAGATAAAAAATAACTTGTCTATTTTGCCATGAATTCTAAATAAGAGAAAGGGAAAAAAAATCCCCTGAGAATGTATAATGATAATGCTCTGCTCATAAGAGTTTAAGTTTAAATTTAAATTTGCAATGCCTGTGTGGTCCAGGAAACCCTAAGCTGATGAATTTAGACAAAAGGTAGTCCTAGGCTGGTAATATCTCAAGAGGACTATGCAGAGGCACTTGTCTTAACCTAGATTCCTTAGGAGCCAAGTCTGTGGTAAAGGACTTGGCGCTACTAATTTACTAGGGTAAGTGAGAGACTAAGGAAGTTAAACTGGAAAGGAAGAAAACTGCCGGTATGAGGATGTGTTCTGTGGTAGTGTGACTTCTTACTGATCCCACAGGGCTTTCCTTCAAGTAACCATGTGACTTATCTTGGCAGTCTTCCCAGAAGAAGCAAGAGGACAGCTCTATCTTTTAATTTGTCAAAGGTTTTCCTCATAAGGTATTAACTACCGTACTGTGTTAGTGTTTACTGAGCCAGGTCAATGATTTTCTCAACCCTGGCATCGAAAGGGAAACCTCAGGCAAGAGCCACATGATGTGAGTGTGATGGTGGGTGGTATTGGGTATGCCTACAGGAAGTCAGTAGGACTCACAGGGGAGCTGGTGATCACAATGGCAATAGAAACAAAAAGCAATTTAGGCTGAAAGCTCTGCAATGGAACAGAAGTGACGTCTTCCATACTGCAGGGCACACGATTACCACAGATAAGTTTCCACTGACAGTACGCTTCCACCAAAAATTTACAAAATGCACAGAAAAGCAAAACACCATGAGGAAGAGCAAACAAAATAACGCAAAACCCAAGAAAATGTATATGACAAAAAAAAATCAGGCGTAATTTTAAAAGCGCGTATAAAATCACTATACATGATGAAAGGAGAAAAACAACCCTAATGGCAGATATCCACATAATTTATGGACCTACTTCTCCCTCCAGCTTAATGCACTCCTTCTGTCTTTAGATACAGGTTCTGCTTAGTGACTTGCTTCAAAAGAGCACAGAGCTGACAGGAGCGAAAAGTAACGTTTTGGGATCCACGCATTGGTATCCCTCTGTGAAGTAACAGACCCATTTCACAGAGACAGCAGGGTCTGCAGCAAAGAATTTAATGATCACAGGGTGCTGAGTGGAAGGAGACCCTCAAATCCATCTCCCCAGGGGATTCTGGGCTGGGGTTTCTAAGGGCCCATGGACAGAGAGAGACTAGGAAACTGGGGATGTTGACTGATTGGGGAAAGGGTTATGCAATCTTCAGGATGTGGAAACTGCCTTTTTTCATGAGTCAGCTTCTTGCGAGCACCTATGGACAGCTGATGTCATCAAGATCCTTCAGACCAACTGGTGTCAGTAGTTTTATCAGTAGGCAAGACCTGAAGAATTATCTCAAAGGGAAAGCTTAATGTTTTGTAACATTCAAGTTGTTATCTAAAGAGCAGCTAAAAGGAACTACAATCTTGTAACAAGGTCTGCATGATTCTGGGACAACAGGCACCAAGTAACTATGAGGAAGCAGGTGAGAGAATAAACCGACTTAATGATTAATGCTGAATGTGCTGCAAGCTTGGTTTATTTTCATTTCTCCTCCTCCCTTCTTCCCTGATTAATTTTATAAAGTTTGTAGTGGTGGTTCCAGTATCTTTACAGTACAGAAAATAGGCAAACACCACCCTGGTGAGTGATCAAAGCTAGCATCATCTGTGATAAGTCACATCAGTAGAATATACCCTTTACATGACATGATGAGAGTGTCACTTTACCTATGTGATCCTCCTCCCCCAAACCCATAATTCCAGTCCAATCTCAAGAAAATCATCAGAGAAATTCAAAATGAAGGACATTCTAAAAAGTACCTGACCAGTACTCTTCAGATCTGTCAGTCATCTAAAACTGTCACAGTATTGAGAAGCCCAAGGAAATATAATGAATAAATGTAAGGTGATATTCTAAATGGGATTCTGGAACAGCAGAGGGACAGGGGTGAAAAAAGAACTTAAATGAACCATGGAGTTTAGTTAACAGTGATACACTAACATTAGTTCCTTAGTTGTGACAAATATACTGTGAATTATATGATAATAAAATGTCAGATGATAAAGTTAGGGAAAATAGAGTGAAGGAATGAGATATGGTATACAGAAACTCTCCATATCTACCTTATAGCTTTTCTGTAAATATAAAATAACTACTCTAAAATAAAAACTTTATTTTAAAAAATGACTGGCATGTTGACGAAACTAAAATCTAAACACATCGTCATCATCAGATAGTTTGTCTTTCTTCTTTCCTGGCTGTATCCAGCAGGGAAACAGAGCAGAGTGGGAGGGCAGCCCACCAGGAGCTGAGGCATCATGTCCGATAAAGTTGCCAGAGCTGGCTGGTGGTCCTGAAAGGGTCAGAACTTATGCAATGAAAGCCTCTAAGAGGGAAAGCAGTCCTAGAGGTTAGAAGATCTATTATGCATAGGAGAAATAAACAGATAAATAAACATACTGAGGAAAATGGAAGCCAAGATTCTAATGCCAGAGAAGAAAATACAAATACGAAAATGTGGAAAGCTAGAATGAACCACTGTGGTGTTGCATTAGTTAGAGGTATCAGAGTAAACACATGGTCTTCAATGTATACATGTAGATACAGAAATAAATATATATATGTAAATATAAATATATGTATCATTTCACCATGCATAATACATATGCATTATATATGTATAGGTAATGTATGTGATATCTATGTGTATATGCACATAATTACATACACATATGTAAAATGACTCCACACTAAAAGAACTAAAGGTCATACAGTCATTTGGTGAAATGGCTGATTTCAGGGCTGGGGCAAAGAAAGTAAAATATGAATTTGCAATATCTTGTGCCTCGAAGTAGGTACAAAGTATGATGGGAAGAGGTAAAAAGAACAGGAGTCAACACAAAAGGTACTGGCAAAATCTGAAGGAAAGTGAGTGTCAAAATAATAAAAAAAGAGTAATGAATTTTAACCCACTGAAGAAATTAAGAATCTATCAATCCACATAGCTATAAATAGATGATAAATAGAAAATATTCTTTCTTACAGTAGAATTTCCAGCAATAAATATAGAATGATAGAATTATAAAATCAGCATTTAGTAACCACATAGTTATAATAAATGAAGACAAGAAACATCAATAGTGAGTGATACTGAAATAAGAAGGAAAATTTTAACATAGTCTTGATGTATCTCCTCATACAATGTATACTAATTACAATAGGAAGTAATTTTATAATGTTGAAATCTAGCAGACACAACCTTAAGTAAGGCAGCAAGTTCACACCACCAATAAGGACAAATCAATAATGTGTACCACAAAAGATAATGTAAGGAGAATATAGTATCAATTCTGTAACATTATCTCCAAAAATGCATAAAGTAACATTGTAAGTAAACATCAGACAAATCCAAGTTGAGAAACATTTTACAAAATGACTGGCTTTAATCTTCAAAAACATCAAGGTTGTAAAGGTAAGGAGAACACTGAGAAATTGTTCCAGATTAAAGGAGACTACATGACAACTGGGTATAAAATGTGAGCCTTAATTGAACCAATTTGACAGAAAAGGAGATTATTGTGATTTCCACTCTCAGTCATGCTGGAGTAAGAAGGGCCAGATTTATATGCCTACAATAAACAACTAGAAAACAAAACACATTATGTGAGTCAATCATTTTTAGTCATTGGGCAATAACATCTCAGGACTGTAATCTCTGAAAGTCTTTCGCTGTGCAGATTCCCCTTGTTTCGTTCTTTGGAAAATCTAACAGTTTGGGCCATTAATTCTGATGTCCCTATTCAACGCAACAAGAGGACCAAGCTTTGACTGTTCATCCTTCCCTGTGCTGTAGCCTGAAAATGGCTTCATTTTCTTCTTTTTTCTTCCTAGAATCATATGTGGGAGATTAATTTGCACCCTCATAGCTAAATTGGTAGAACATCATAAAATGTGACATTGGGTAGTGTCTCCAAAGGATTATTGGTTTAGTGGTGGAATTAAATTGGCCTTATGATAAAGACTGGACTCACAATAACAAAGCCTGAAAACATGCATGGAAAGAAACACAGTGATCTTCAGTGACTATGTCAGAAAAATGCCCAACCGTATATAAAGGAACACACCAAAATGCAACACCAAACAATATAAAATTGAAAATACTGAAAAGTCAAAAATTCCTCGGCATAACAATACATAACAATATGGTCTGTGCCCATAACTGGGGAAAAAAAAAATAGAGACAATAG
This sequence comes from Sapajus apella, assembly GCF_009761245.1. Lineage (NCBI taxonomy): Eukaryota > Metazoa > Chordata > Mammalia > Primates > Cebidae > Sapajus > Sapajus apella. The sequence continues at coordinate 54,285,017 of NW_022436944.1, read as the reverse complement.
AAACAGATCTAAAAATGACAGAGAATATGAATATATCAAACAGCTTTTGTAAATTGGAACAATATGTTCAAGAAGATTTTTAGAAAGCATTAAAATAATGAGAAATGATTAGTTGAAATTGACTACTTCCTGAAAAAGTAAAACTTGTCAAAATTAATATAAAATTATTGAAAAATACAATAGCTCTATGACTAGTGAGGAAAATGAATCTGTTGTTTTTTTTTTTTTTAAAAAAAAAAGGATCCCACAAACTATACCAGGCACAGGTAGTTTTACCAGTAAATTTTCCAAATCTATATAAGAATAAGACAGCTGATTTAACAGTATCTCTTAGTACAGATACAAACAAATATTTCCTGGATATTTACATAAGCCCTCCATAACTTTCTTACCAAAGCCTTACAATGGCATTATGAGAAAGAAAAAATTATTTTTTATAAATGTAAAATCAAAGAGTACTAATAACAATAACTATTGTTAGTCAAAAATTATATATACATCCAAATCTATCCATATCTGTATCCATATCTATATCTTTATATACCTTATATCTAAATTGAAAATATTCTAGTAATGCAAGTTTGGTTTAACATTCAAAAATATATTAATGTGTTTCCATATTAAAATAAAAGAAAAATATGAATACTCAAGAGATGCAGATAAAGTATGACAAAGTCAACATCTATTTATGATAGAAAGTTCTTAGTAAACTAGAAATAGAAGAAAACTGGTAAAGCATATTTATAAACTAGTAGGTGTGAAAATAAATTTTAGTTGTAAAACATTTATTTTAATATCAGGGTTAAAGTCATTCATGCCTATCCACAACATCTCCATTCAACATTCTATTGTAGTAAAAAGAAGCAAGATATTATTTAAAAGGACAAGGGGAACAATGAAGAAAATGAAAAAACTTACCCTGCTAATTTTCATCATTTATGTTATAGCTACAGTGATTAAGATATTGTGTTATTAGCATTGGGGTAGTAAAATAAACCCTGTAAACAGAATGACAGTACAGGAACCGACTTGCACGTATATAACCACTTGATTATGATAATGGTAGTACTCAAGAACAATAAAGAAAATAACCGTTTTCAATAATACTTTTTGGAAAATTGAATATCCATGTGAATAAAAAAGTCTCACTCTCTATTTCACAACTCTGAAATCACAAATTCCAAAGGAATCTTAACTCTAAATGTAAATGGTAAAAAGTAAAATTGTGCAATACAAAAGAATATGTTTATAACATTGCAAAATAACAAAAGTTTGAATAAGACTAAAAATCAATACCAATCATAGGGGAAAACTTTATAATTGAACTATATTTAAATTGCCGACTTCTGTTTATCATAAGAATTCAGGAAAACAAAGCAGAAAACGATGTTTTTTCAATATATAAATACAAAGGAGGCTTATATCAAGATATGTAAAGAACACTTTGAAATTAATACAAAATTTAGCTTAAAATTAATTACAAATAAGGTGATCTAACAAAAATTGTAAGAAATTTGGAATACTTCACAAAAGAATGCAAAAGTAGAAAATAATGATATGAAGTTAAATCATTGTCAGTAAGATGAAAAATAAAGCAATAATGAGATATCACTTCATATTTACCAAAATGCCTAAAAATAAAAATTTTGATAATTTGTTTTGTAAGAATGTGGAACAGTAGGACTTTTTTTTTAAGATCGGGTCTTGCTCTGTTGCTCAGACTGAAGTGCAGTGGCGTGATCACAGCTCACTGCAGCCTCAACTTCTGAGGTTCAAGCAATCCTTCCACCTCAGCCTCCCTAGTCACTGGAACTACAGGCATGCACCACCATGCCCAGCTAATTTTTGTATTTTGTGTACAAATAGGCTTTTACAATTTTGCCCAGGATAGTCTTGAACTCCTGGGCTCAAGTGATCCACCCACCTCAGCCTAGTATACTTCTTAATACTGATTGTTTGCTTCAAATATTTCAGAAAACATATTGCCATTATTAATCAATTTAAACATACAATGTATTCTGGTAATATCTTTCAGAAATGCATCCCTGTATATAAGAATATACAATAATATTTACAGAATTATTACTCATCACCATAAACCAATAACATAACATAAATATCTATTCATTTCAAATAATAAAGCAATGGATCACTGTATTATAAGAAAATATTAAACTACACCTACACATTGAAAGATAAATTTATCTAACAATATACGTTTGAGCCAAATAGTAGTGCAAATGTAACACATTATGTGGAAAGTAAAAAGTTCCTCTTCAAAGTTTCCCTATTGTTAAAGAATAATAATAAATGTTAGAAATGATAGTTTCTTTCAAAGACTAACTTTCTTCAAAGCCTTCTTGCCTTTTGCTAATAATGCTTTGTTAAGCCCTTTCCTATGTAGCTGTTAGACATAAAGGAATAAGTACATTCTATGCCCTCGCACTTTAACCAAGATATTTGTGCTAGACATGCTCACAAGCACATAGTACATTCTATGTCCTTGTACTTTAACCAAGATATTTTTGCTGGATATGCTCACAGGCATGTCCCAGCTCACAGCCTATGCCCCTTCCTTATTTAAGAACATTACTACTTTTCTAGGTCCTGTCGCAAGCAACTTCCTCTTTTCCTTTGTTCTCTATTGCCTTTACCTATTTAGAAAAGTTTTAAGTTGTTAGCCAAATGAGTTCAGTTTAGATTGTGAGGTCTAGCTCCAACCAATGGATATTGGACACAGCAGTAAGGACCCAATGTGTAAGGAAAAATATTCCTGCCTTTCTTTTCCTCATTGTGCTTTTGTGGCAAGCTTGCTGATAGACGACACCCTTTCTGCAGAAAGTAAAATTGCCTTGCTGAGAAAACTTTTTGTCTGCATGTTAATTTTTCCTTGCAGTACTGAGGAACAAGTATTTTATTTACAACATACAACTTACTGGATCATTCAATTTACGTAAAGTTTAAAAATAGAAAAGGTAATAGAAAATGTTACAATCCATGACACTTGTGAAATTGAAGAGGAGAAAGAGAAAAATGTTTTGGAGGGGGTATGAAGAAGGCTTCTGGGACTCTGAATGCTCTGTTATTTAAAATGTGTCTACTCAGTAAGAATGTATTGAACTCCATATGTGTACTTTTTTTGTTTGTGTGTTCTACACTGATGCAATATAATTTTCAAAAGGGTGTTTCATATAGTTTAGAATAAGAAAACATTGGAACAAATGTAAATAACCTTCAATATGTTAGTGATGAATTGATTTATGGTGCATAACTAACTTTGAATAGTATCCAGTCTTTTTTTTTTTTTTTCCCAAAGTCTTGCTCTGTCACCCAGGCTAGAGTACAGTGTGTGATCTCGGTTTACTGCAACCTCTGCCTCCTAGATTCAAGTGATTCTCCTGCCTCAACCCCCTAAGTAGCTGGGATTACAGGCATACGCCACCACCCCTAGCTAATTTTTGTAAATTTTACTAGAGATGAGGTTTCACCATGTTGGCCAGGCTGAACTCCTGACCTCATGATCTGCCTGCTTCGGCCTCCCAAAGTGCTAGGATTACAGGCAGAAGCCACTGCACCTGGCCTAATAACCAGTCTTTTAAGCACTGGGATACTAAGATAAGACACTGAAGTAAAAATATAAAAAGTTATAAAATATTCAAAACATGATTCTTTACCGTCTCCCCAAAAAGTTTAAACTCATGACTCCTTTTCAGTTTACTTATGGATAAACAAAGGTAACTTCTTTTCCTAGCTCAAGTGAACTCAGAAATTACTCAAGCTCCCTGAGTCAACTCACAAATATTTTTTTCTGTGTTTTCAGTAAATTGCTCAACTGAGAATACGTAATGACCTTTCTAGCCAAGAAAGTTCCCTTTTCTATATTTAACCTGAGAAAATTATCTATGTTGCATAATAACTAAAATATTCTCTAAAATTCTCATGATTTGAAATATTTTAACACCTTATTTTCGTTATGTGAATATATACTACTGGATAAAACATGAACCTAATAAAAGGCCTAATCTCAGCTTTACCCTAATGATTGACCGTCTTGTAATATTACAGAAATTATTCACAGACTAATTATTATTTGCTGGTCAAGTCCCATTCTGTTACCGTGGAGTTTAGAGATTTCCCTCATATATTTTAAGACGAACAAAAAATTTTCAAAAAACAAAACATAACAATAATGTATAGGTAAAATAAAATTATATAGATAGATATATGCATATACTTTCATGCACATAAGTACAGATATGCAGGGAAACCCCTCCAGATTCCTGTTTAGGCCAGTGGGAGGCACTGCTTAGGGATTAGATGGAGGAGGGGGAGGCTGGGGTATGAGTATGTACTCCCTGGGCTTTCTTCCCATTACTCTGTGGTTTTTGGTAGCAGCGTTCCTCCACCACCAAAGGCCACAGATACAACTCTCCTTCTGGTAACCACTATTTCTTCTATTCCTCTATTCTTTCAGGCCTGATAGTGACATGCTGAAGGGAAAAAAGCCCAGCCTGAGACCCAGGGCAAATTAGAAAGACATCCTGTTTATAGAGGAGCAGGCAAAAACTTTCCACATCAACTTCTTCTCCTTGTGTGATCACAGCCACTTCACACCTCTTATGGCCATGTTTAAAGAGACATAGAAGTGAGCCAGCCACTTCATATTCTCTATGAAATGTAAAGTATATAGAGTTTAAATAGAGGCTGAAGATGATGTCCACGTCAACCTAAGTGAGAATCATCCAATGCAGATGAATACATCTTTAAAAACACTCTGTGAGTCATTTTTTAGAGTATATGGAAGAAAGAAAGGAAAGGACACGATTAGAAGATGTATGTATGTGGGTAGCAAGTGGCCTGTGGTTCCCAAGAGGCAGGCTGTTGGCTTTAACCTTTCCAGAGAGAAGGAAGGTGGAGGACATGGATCAGGAAGGAAAGGTGTTCCACACAACTTTGAACACCTGTGTTTCCATTTCTAAAGTCACAAAGCCACAAAATCAGAACCAACGTATAAACAAAGAGATCCACAGGGATCAATGTGAGGTGGGAGCAAATATGCCTCTTTGTTTTTCCTTCCCCACTAATGGCTTCTATCATATAAAGAATTGGTCTTAAAATCAGACTTCCCTATATTACTTTGTGGCAAGGATCAAGGCAGAAAATTGTCTTGTTAATTTCTTATTTAAATTTTCTGCTTTTATTATTGGCATGCGTCAGTGTTGATTTGGGCCTTTTGTTCCCCCATCACTGTGAGTCCTAGTGAGGTGAAGTGAGCCCAGAGCTTCTAAGGAAAATTTTCCAGAGCACCTCCATCTGTCCTGGTTTCCCAGAGGTGGCAGATGTGGTGAGTTGTGGTTGCTCTGTCTCACTAACTATTTTTCTTTGTATTTCAAGTAGTTTTAACATTAAGTGTTACTCTAAATATTACCTCTTAGCCCCAGGCTTCCCAATGAGAATGGGTCAGATTGCCTATGAGGCTGCAACTCTCAGGGGACCCTGGCCTGCCAATAATTCAGCAAAGAGAGCTCTAGACTGTTCTTTGTGGGGCTGCCTAGATCTGTCTTTGGATGCGCAGAGAGTGAAACCAGGAAACCAAATGCTAATCTGTTCTCTGAAGAATTTCATAATGCTTTTTTTCTTCTATTTTTCAAAAACAAGTTTTTAAAAAACATTTCAGTGACTTTCTCAAGTCTTAAAAGTATAACATGTTGATCATACATAATTCAGGAAATAAAGGATTATACAAGAAAATAAACATAAACCATAAACCTAACACCCAGATATAGTCACTGCTTACACATTAAGATGGTTATTTTCATTCCTTTGTCTAGTTTATCTGTTTACGTATTTTTAAGCTGCTACTATTTAATATAAGCTAAGAAGACTATTTAAAGAATCCCACCTTCCTTTTTTCCTCTCCACTTCTATGAGTACATGTGTGTATGGTTCTGACCTGTTCATGACTCTGTTATTTTCTCTTTCTTAATATTTAGCTGCTACCGCCACAGTTAGATGTTTACCAGTCTTTTACAAATGCCCCAAACCTTGCTATTATTTATTTACATAAGTTCCAGAGTCTTTCCCAAAATGTATACAGTAAATGATACAATTTGAAAATAAAACCAATTCCATTATTGAACAACCTTCTTCTCCCTGACCTGCATATTTAGTACCAGTTCTGGCAGAATTATTCATACCTTAAGGTCACGCAATGCTTCTGGATGCTATTCCTATGTGTTCCTATAGTTTCAAGTTTTGTGTAGGTACATGAGGCTGCCCATGATGCTACCTTCTTGCAGTACTCATAGCGATCTTTACTAGCCTTCTTAGAAGATCTTTACCTTGTTTCACAATCCAAATGTTACCATCATTCTCACTACGGTCCGAACCAGAAATTTGCAAGGCATCAATGACTCCTTCCTAGCCTTTATCCCCAACATACAATCAACATCCTCTGATTCAAAGTCCTGAATTGTTCTGAATTAATCTCTTTCTATCCTTTCCCTTCAATGTCAACCTAGTTTGAACTCTGCTCATGTCTCTCCTGCATCACAAATCCACACAGCCTCTTTGAAAACACAAGTTGGTTCCACCCTCATTGCCTCTAAAGCCTATCACATTGACACATTTAGAAATTCTCAATAGTTTGTTCTTTCCCAGGCGTTTCTTTCAACCTGCATCCTTTAAGTTCCTGAGAAGCATGCTAAAGCAGTTCTCCAAGTGTGGTTCCAAGACCAGCAGCAACAGCATCACCTAGGAAGTGGTGACGCAATTTAAGAAATGCAAATATCCGTGCCCAAACTAAGACCCCTTATAGTGGGACCTCAAAATTTGTGTTTTAAAAAAACTTTCCTTGTGACTCAGATGCATACTAAAGTTTATACTGAAAGAATATACTATTTAAATACATATTTCATTGGCTTTGGGGATAGTGCAACTTTACATGTGCAGAGATTGCTTTTGAGAATTCTCACATTCTTAAATGAGAATACTAAGGCTCAAAAGTATATATGGCATGGCCAAGAAAACTAATTAACAGAAATACTGGAACCAGCAGCTGCATCAGTGACAAGAGGTGTTTCCACCATTTAATGCTGCTTACAGGACAATCGTCATGCATGCAGTCAAGAGTAATACCTTGGAATTAATGGCAGAGGTTCTCAGTCATATAGATCCCTGATGACGCAATTCAGTTCTGCAGACTTTATCACCAGAGAATGATGCTTCAATCAATGTCAAAAAGTTGTGAAAAATGATCATTACCTTCCTTTTCTTTCTCTGGAAATTTCATTATTATCTTTTTCTTTTCTTTTCCTTTCTTTCTTTTCTTTTCTTTTGAGACAAGGTCTCACTCTGTCATTCAGGCTGGAGTACAGTGGCATGATCAGAACTAACTGTAGCCTCAACCTCCCAGGCTCATGTGATCCTCCTACCTCAGCCTCCCCCAAGTGCCTGAGATGACAGGCACGTGCCACTACACTTAGCTAATTTTTCTGTTTGGTTTTTGTAGAGACAGAGTCTTGCTATGTTGCCCAGGTTGCTCTTGAGCTCCAGGGTTCAAGTGATACTTCCACCTCAGCCTCCCAAAGTGCTGGGATTGCAGGCATGAGCCACCATACCTGATCTGTCTTCTTTAACTTTCAATCACCTCCCTTGCTTTTCTGTCAACCACTGAGATGTTGACTGTAAGGTCCTGCAGGACAAAAATATGTCTTCTATGTGTTACTAATATACTAGTAATATTTCCTTTATTACTAATTAAGGAAAACACAGACTCATGGGAAAATTATAAAAATAGGATATTTGTGAAATGTGCTGCACACTTTTATGTGCTGCCTTAACATCTGCCAGTGACAAGATTGGTTCAACCATGTTTGAGGAAAATACTAATATAGAAGAGATATATCACAATTGTAAATATAGTCAATTCATTTCTCAGAATTGTTCCAGGAAAAATACTCACACATAGGCATAGCACAAGGATATTCTATGCAGATGTTTTATAACAACAAATAAATAGGATAACTATTATAAAAACTAAGACACATTCATGTTAAGAATGCTATTTAGCTATTTGGATTGAATATGTTTCATTTATATGCAGAAGAAACTCTCCAGTACATACACTGTTGCATGAGAAAAACACGCTATGGTACACTTAAAATTTGTCAGCTTTAGTTACATTTGTAGTTAACGTAGCCAACAAAAATAATTGTATGTCTGTAATATCTATCACATATAACATAAAAAATGGCATCTGATGTATAGCATATTCCCACTCCAATCTTTTTTCTGTTGTGTTTGATTTATTAACCTTGAATGCACACACAGCAAAATGTACAATCTGAAGTGTAAAGCTCAATGACATTATAGGAATGCATATACTTATATGATTACTATCCAAATCAATATACAGAACATTTCCATCAAACCAGTGTGTTCCTTTATACTAGTTTCCAATTAAGTTCCTGTATACCCAAAGAGTGAATCGCTTTTCTGACTTCTGTCGCCATACATTAATTTTGCCTAATTTTGAACTACATAAGAATGAAATCATACGGTATATATGTTTTGTGTCTAGCTTCTTTAACTCCACATAATGCATTTGAGATTCATTAGTGCTGTTGTATGTGTCAGTGGTCTACACCTTTTTATCACAGAATAGTATCACATTGGGTAAATGTACTACCATTTTTTTAGCCCTTGTCTTGATGAACATTTGAGAACTTCCTTTTTTGCTAACGTTTCATTGGTTTTTGCATATAAGCCATCCCCCCATTTACCCTCTTTCTTTTTCCCACCAGTTTCTTGCATATTTATCATCCTCAAGACTTTACCCAAGCCTAGATGTCTTTTCCAACCATAAAAACCCCATTGCTGCCTTTCTCCATTTATTTCCCCACTGCCAATAACGCCAGTGATTTCTGTTGTCTGAAAATATTACATCCCTGAGTCACATGCTACTTTGATTTTTCTTGAGACAGTGCTCCCCACACTAGATGGAAAGTGAGAACAAAGCAAAAATATTGTTCCATATTTTCTTGCATATGCCATATAGCTTCTAGCATTGTGCCATATGTAATATTTGTTAAATATATAAAATGTTGACTTTGTCTAACCTTCATAAGAGCTCAACAGTGTAAAAATATTTGCAAATTTCATCAATGTCATTAATTGGATGCTTGCTATGAGTCAGATGCTCACACTTGAATTTCTCTGTCAGCTTCACTTCTGACTAGCTAGGTTTACTTGACAAACTACACAGCGACTCAAAACCTCAGTTGCAGTATCTGTAAAATGACAGTCTTAGCTCATGTCGATATGAGGTTGACTTAAGGCACAGTGACTTGCCTATTGTACCAGGGACCCAGAAAATATTTAATATATATTATTCACTATTATCTAATTTAACTTTCATTAGCAATTTCGAAATTCTGTTTAATTCTGAAGCATTCCATTTCCATCATTGTTCTCTACCCACTAATAGCATTATTACTACATGACAGTTATTAATTTGCTTGTTTCTGGTCTTTCTTCATTAAAATGCAAACTCCGTAAAGGCAGACACTTTGTCTCTTTTATGAAGCATTGCATTCTCAACCCTAGAAGACTGCCTGGCATTTAGTAGACTTTGAATTAACATTCGTTAAATAAATGAATGAATGAATATTTTTAGTATCCACTTTGTTATGGGTGAGACTGAGGCTTAATGTTGCAAGTTCTATTGCTGAGGCTAACCCTCCTTTCCTATTCCCAGCAAGCCAGCCCTCTGCCTAAATTTGGCTAGTAGTGGAGGCCCCACTATTCAATGCAAAAGTCTACCTGGTATTGGAAGTCCTGATTTTTAGGAGTTCTTCCTTATTCTTAGCTGACAGCTCTCCCCCTGTGCAAAATTACAGTGTCTCTGAGTTGAAAGGGACCTTGGGTAAAAATCAGAATGCTTGAGTACCCAGCAGTTCCTGTTTGCCTGAGATGTCATGCTGGAGGCAGCATTTAATTCAGATGAGAAGTGACACCCACATCCTGATGCCTCAGCTGCCAGCAAAAGGCCAGTGACAACTTCCATTACGCAGAAGGGTGAGCCAGGTGTCCTAGAAAAACTGCAGCTTCTCAAATCCCGTCTACCTAATTAGATTCTCTCTGCACAGTTAGCCGAATCCCTTCCTCTGTGTCAAGCTCCAAATTCTGCTTTAAAAAGTGTGTGACTTTAGTGCTGCAATCTTGTAAAGAAAGAACTGAAGTTGGGGATATTAGGGACAGCAGAAGCTAGGTGACAGGAAGGACAAAGGGAAGAGGATGGAGAGAAAGGAGAAATGAATATCAAAGGGCACCCACTTCTATATTTAGCAGATGTTTTGTTTTAAGGCACTGATTTGTGAGAAGTGTTTAACCTCATTAAGTTTACAGTTTTGGTATTTGGGAGAAAAAATTCTCTCTATCCCTCCTTGGCTTCTGTAGGCTGCTAAAATGCTTGGCTTTAGAAAACCTTTAAATAAACGTGTATTAACTCTAGTCATCACGGTTACTCTTTAGGGTTATGAGATTTAATGCCAAGAGTTGGAGACCTATGTCCCCTAGGTACGTACCTTAAATTGCATACATAAATGTGTTAAGGAAGGAACTACAGAAATGGTGATGACAAGCAATGGCAGCAAAGGTAATTTGAGATAGTAAAATGAAATGGGTTTATTTCAAAGTCATTTTCAGTGACTACACTACTGACACCAAAATTGTGTTTATGTGTGTGTGCATGCATGTGAGCTGGAGCAACCACAAATCAAGTAAAATTTAGAAAAAATAAAAACTGTTTCATGAGTTCAGAGCAGAAATAATTCTCTCATATTAAGCATTATGCTTCACATGAGAGAGATAAAATCCACTAATGTCACCATATTTTTAATCCAGAATCAAGACATATTATGTGACCATAAGACATTTTTGAAATTGAGAAAAATCACAGAAAATTGGCTCTAAGAATGCCCTCTGTATGCAGAAGGCCATAATATGGCCCTCACTAAGCACAACGAGGAACTTTATTTCCTATCAATCATTTCTAATATACGAATATTTCTTTAGCCATTTGCAAAGCCCTGGTGAGAGGGGATGCCACTCAACATAAATCAAATAATGACATGCCTTCAAGGAACTTGCGGTACACTAGAGGAGAACCAATGTTTATGCCACTTACCACAGGACATGGTCTACAGTGATAAATGCATTGTTAATCACCACAGAGAATTTGGACTAGACCATTCCAAGGGGAGATTATACATTACTGCTAAGTGGTGGCTGATGGCTCATAATGTAAATCTATAGAATCAATTTAATGTAATTACTTTAAAAAAATGAAAGGTGTCCTGAGGGTCCTTTGATTTACGCGAGTGGAGACGGCTTGTCTATCCAGTTAGGTCTTAGGAGATTACTCATAATGTTTGAAGGCAGCAGGTGGGGTTAGGATATCAGAAGAACAAGACACTGAAAGAACAGAAGGCTCAACTGGAGAGCACCGGGGTCAGATGCTGCATGAGGCACTGGGGGCTTTTAACCAAGTTGTCAAAGAGAAAATCTTATGTTAGGAAGGTCGCTAAAAACGTGCTTCTGGAGAGCAGCTCCTGATTCCTTTCTCTGCTCCTGCCAGCTAAGGTGAGGGCCTATTGGAAGAGGTGGCATTTGGGATGGTACGGTGGTTGGGAGAAGAGCATACGAACATGAGACTGAAGGAAACGTAAGCGTAAGTAATGTCCAGACTCTATCCCATCCATAGAAAAACCGTGAGCCAAGCCCAGTTTTACCCTCCAACCTCCATGCCGAGGCTATAGGAAGATTGAAACAGAAGCAATTACTCATTAGACAAAAGCTGCCTCTAGCGTTTGCAGCCCTTGGCCCACGCAGGTGCCTTTGCTACAGCTCCAAGCAAACATTTTTCCCTTACTCTTGTCCTGAAGCCCTTTTGATGAAGGACGCAAGAGGGCCTTAAAATTCAAACAACTGCTACCACAGAATGTTAATGCAGGTTCAAATTAAAGCATCACTTTAATCCCGTGTATGGGAGCTCCTCATCTTACTATGATGCTGTGTATTGCCACTGCCCCTTTCAAGACCCTGAGGTTGTAAAAGTAGATTGACAGGAAAAACACGCCCACAGCATCAGAAACATAGATGGTAGGATCATTGGAGAGGGGGGAAAAAAGGGCAAAACATAAAGATCAGAGGGCTGTTGACTTCTCTGCTCTGACTGAGATCAGCCCTACATTTCCATTTTTGGAACACAAAATTCTTCAGACCTTAAGGAAGCTACAATAGGCCACAATACAATGTCTTCTCCTTACACTTGTATCAGTATCAAATGTCAAATTCATCTCCTAGCACTCAAGCAAAGCAAGTCATTAACAAGGAGGTATAACACACCTACACATGCTATAATAATAGATTATCATTTTTTATTGATACAGTGTCATCTCAGCATATTATCTTCCATTTGTATTCATAGAGGAAGATTGAGCAATCACCGATATTTGAAATTAAAATATATTTTAACCTTAGAAATGTATTGTTTAAAGAAAATATACATATCTTGTCATAGTCGACAGGAAGAGAAATATGTTGGAGGAAACACCACATGAAAATAAAATGTACATGTTGAAATCCTTGCTCCTCTTACTACCTTGCGTGTGGAATTAACAAGACCTATTGACATCTCTGCATCTCTGTAGCTTCACATAGAGTGTAGTCACATAGAGTGAAAGTCTTATGTGATTTGCATCACTGTGGCATATATTTACAATAGAATGTATGAAAAATTGTTTCATGGTCACTTAGTTTTTCAAGAAAGCTTAGAACCATCCAAACCCCTGTACACATTTAAAAGGCTCTTTAAACTTTACATAAAATAAAAAAGAAGGGGAAAATGCCTGTGATCTCACAGAAAATATGTCACACTCTATGTGGATATATTTTCTAACAAAAACATTTTGGGGAAAATCTTGGAAAATTCAAATAATAGAGAAAACCGTGGTGAAGCAAAGTGTCCTTCACCACATTACAATTCCCCTAGTACAAAGTAACCAAGATAATAGGTTCCTATAATCCTTTCAAGATAATTTTTGTGCAAATACCAGTGTACACTTATTAATGTATAAGCATTCATATTTACACAACAGATAATAATGTAAAATGTCTACAGGTTCTTATTGTACTCAATAATATGTATTAGAGATCTTTCCATATAGCATACATATATAGATCCTCTTGTATTAGTTCATTTTCATGCTGCTGATAAAGACATACCTGAGACTGGGTAATTTATAAAGAAAAAGAGGTTCAGTGGACTCACAGCTCACGTGGCTAAAGAGGCCTCACCAACATGATAGAAGGCAAAAGGCGCATCTTACATGGCCGCAAGCAAGGAGGAAATGAGAGCCAAGTGAAAGGGGTTTCTCTGTATAAAACCATCAGATTTTTTTACAGTACTTTAGGTTCTGGGGTACATGTGAAAATCATGCATGATTGTTGCATAGGCACGTACCTGACAAGGTAAAAACCATCAGATTTTGTGAGACTTACCCCCTACCATGAGAAAGCATGGGGAAAACCACCCCCGGATTCAGTTATCTCCCACTGGGTCCCTCCCACAACATGTGGAAATTATGAGAGCTACAATACAAGATGAGATTTCAGTGGAGACCCAGTCAAACCATATCATTCTGCCCCTGGACCCTCCCAAATCTCATGTCTTCACATTTCAAAACCAATCATGTCTTCCCAACAATCCCCTAAAGTCTTAACTCATTTCAGCATTAACTCAAAAGTCCAATCCAAAGTCTCACTTGAGACAAGGCAAGTCCCTTCTGCCTATGATCTTGTAAAATCAAAAGCAACCTGGTTACTTCCTAGATACAATGAGGGTACAGGAATTGGGTAAATACACCCATTCCAAATGGAAGAAATTAGCCAAAACAAAGAGGCTACAGGCCCCATGTAAGTCCAAAATCCATCAGGCAGTCAAATCTTAAGGCTCCAAAATGACCTCCTTTGACTCCATGTTTCACATCCAAGTTATGCTGATACAAGAGGTGGGTTCCAGCGTCTTAGGAAGCTCCACCCCTGTGGCTTACAGGGCACAGCCTGCTTTCTGGCTGCTTTCACAGGCTGGCATTAAGTGCCTGCAGCTTTTCCAGGTGTATGGATCAAGCTGTCAGTGAGTCTACCATTCTGGGGTCTGGAGGATTGAGTTTTCAGTGTTTTTGCACTGATTCTATGTCAACATCATGGGTTTATCTACCTTTGATCTTTGAGGCTGCTGAATTTGGATGGGCTTTTTTGGTTTTTTGTTGATGTTGTTGCTTTCTGTTTGTTTTTCTGTTAGCAGTCAGGCCCCCCTTCTGCAGGGCTGCTGTGGTTTGTTTGGGGTTCCCTCCTGCCCATGAAGTTATCACCAGTGGAGACTGCAGAGAAGCAAAGATGGCAGCCTGCTCCTTCCTCTGGGAGCTCCGTCCTCGAGGGACACTGACCTGATGCCGGCCTGAATGCTCCTGTATGAGGTCTCTGGAGGCTCCTGTAGGGAAGTCTCACCCAGTCAGGAGGTGCAGGATCAGGGACCTCGTTAAATTGCAGTCTGGCTGCCCCTTGTCAGAGCAGATGTGTTGCATTGGAGGGTCGGAGGCGGGGCTGCCCTGATTCTCCAGAGCCAGCAAGCAGAAAAGACTAAGACCATTCACTGATCCGTGACACCACAGCCACCCCTTCTCCTAGGGGCTCCTCTCAGGGATATCGTCGTATTTTCATAAAACCCTGGCTGGGATGCTGACGTTTTCACAGGGAGGCCCCGCTCCATGAGGAACAGTGGGTTAGGGTTCCACTTAAAGAAGCAGTTTGGCCACAAACTGACCCAGCCACTGTGCTGCCCTGTGGGGAACTGCTCCCAGTCCACACTGCCCAGGCTTGCTGGCACTGCTGACAGGGAAAAAATGCCTCCTGGAGCTGCAGTGATGGCAGCCATCTCTCCCCATGCAAACTCCATCTTAGGCAGTCTCCGGCCTCCTGCTCTGGCCAGCAGGGATTCCAGGTCACTGGGTTTTAGCTTGTGGGGTTCCATGACAGTAAGGCCACTTGGGTCCCTGGCTTTAGCCTCCTTCCCACAGGAATGGATGAATCTCCCGCCTCACCAGAGTTTCCAGAGCTAGAGTGTGCAAATACTCCTGTGTCTCAGTGCCTGCTTGAGTGGCTGCCCACCCCAGCAGTCGCCATGAGTCTGCACAGCTGGGTGCTTGGTACCCAAGGCCCTGGCAGCATGGACTCATGAGGGGACATCCTGATCCGTGGATTGAAGGTATCTGTGAGAAAAGTGTGGTTTTTCAGGGAGGGGTAGCACAATCTCTCACTGCCTCCCCTGGCTGGAGGAGGGAGCTCCCTTTGACCCATGCAGCTCCTGGGTGGGCCCTCGCTCCACCCTGCTTTTCCTCACTCTCTCTGAGACAAGCCAACCACTAGTCAGTCCCAATGAGAGAACCTTGGTACCTCAGTTGAAGATGAGGAATTCACTTGTTGTTTTCATAATTCTCATTGGAAGCTGCAGAGCTGAGCCGTTTCTATTCAGCCATCCTGGCTGCTCTCGTCAAGTTCTAAAGTTTTATCTTAATATTCATAAGCAAAGTTAGTGCATACTTTTCCATATTGTTGCCCTCTTTATAACATTTTGGGTATCAGTAAAAATAATTTTGAAGATATCATCTAACAGGGATGTATCATAAAGTCTCCCCCTTACTCTTAGGTTTTTATTCATTTTTCTTTATCTTTCACTTATTCTTGTTACTTAGGTATTGCAGACTCTCGTCTGTCATTTTACATTTAAAATTTTTGGTCTCATTGTTTTAAACATGTTTCTTGTATGTGATGCCTACTGTAAATTACCTTTGTGTCAGATCTGAGCCTTCAATCTTTTTGAAAGATTAAATTGTACATCATCATTCTAAATTAACAGAATTGGTCTCTCCAGTGTCTTCTTATTTAGCTTTTTTGTTTTTTAATGTTTTCTGTCTTTTCCTATGTGCATATGTATTTTTTTAGGATATATGAGGTATGTTTGTTTGTGTGTATTTTCCTTATATTTTAGAACATCTATGGTCTCTTTGTTTTTTAAGTGGTTTACTTTTTGTAGTATATTTAACTCTCTGTGTCATCTTTGAACAACCTGTCTATAAAGTTCCTGTGATGGTAGGGGAAAAAATAACATCTGTCACCTTCCCTACCCCTTTTAGCTCATCACGTTTATTAATATATTTGCATTATTGCTTCTTCTATTGATTTACTCTATAATTTTGTTATTCTTCTTGTAGATGTGCCTAAATTAGGCAGGAGCAATTGGCTGGCTTTTTGAGAAGCTCTAAGAAAATATGCAAATCCTTTCTTACAACTTCCTTTATTATCCACCTCCAGGTTTTGTTTTTGTCATTTTCACTTTTATATTGTCAGAGTTCCTAACATTTACTTCTTGTAACTATATTCCTTACAGAAATTTAGTGTTTATTTGTTCTATATTTAAATGAATTCCTCACAATCGATTTTGTTTCTCTGCTTTCGCCTTTTATATCCTGTTTAAATATCTTTTTTTGTCAAGGTGTTTTCATAAGAATATCTCAGATTCCTTCCCAACAGAATAAATGACCAAAAATATGCCTCAGCAATATGCAGAACTTCAAAAATCCACCAAATATGAAAAGAAGCTTCTATCACTGATTATCAAAAGACTATGAATACACTGTGATAACATTATATTTTTCTGTTGTAATGAGGTATGTTAGTTGTCTGCCTCAATATTTGTTCTTCCTCTCTACCGATAAAATTTTGCCTTTGACAATATTGCCATGGAGAAAAAAAATCATTTCACAATCTCACTCATACATGAATATAGTCATGTGGCATTCTGGTCAATCAAATGTAACTGGAAGCTTCCTATGACATTTCTGGGAGGAGTCCTAAAAGAAAGCCAAGTCAGTTGAAAAGGGCTCTTTTCTGCCCCCGTTTTTCCACCTTCCACTTTGTGATGCAGAAGTGATGGCTGGATGTGTAGATGTTTGTGCCATAGCCTACCTTGAAGTACTGGAGTAACGTTCTAGAATTGCAAAGATGATGACAGAAACCAGGGACCCTTAACATATAGTGGATTGTATAGTTCCAGATTTCTGACACTTTAGAGAGAAATACAATTTTACAGTGTTTTGACCAATAAATTTGGGCATTTTTGCTGTGTGCAAATGAACCTCTTTCATTGACAAGATTTTTTAAAAGTGTTGACAAGAGTGTGAGAAAATAGGCCAGCTCTATATATGGTTAGTAAAAGATAAAACTCAGTGAGAAATTTTGTGTTGTATATAAAAAAATCCATTGATGCACTAATTTTACTTTTAGGAAAATTGTATAAGTTATGATATATTCATACAATTAAATATTCTGAGTGCAAGTTTTTATTTTAAATGCCCTGGAGTGCATATTTTAAACTATTTTGTATAGTATAAAATAACCCTGTGTTTTTGAAAGAAAGAAACATAATAATGAGATAAGAATGAGAACAACCAGTATCAGTCATCCCAAAAATTTACCAAAACGTAAAGAGTATCTCCATAATGAAGAATTTACATCAACTAATGGGCAAAATAGCCAGCTAGCATTAAATTACAATATTGATCTCACAAATATTAATACTAATCCTAAATTTACATTGATTCAATGGCCCAATTAAAGACACAAACAGGCAAATTGAATAAAAAGTTAAAATCTACTGGTACGTTGTAACCAGATCTAACTCACAAGGACACACAAAGACTCAAAATAAAGGGATGGAGGAAGATTTGACAATTAAATGGAGAGCAAAAAAAAAAAAATAGTAGTTGTAACTTTTGTCTCCAACAAAATAGACTTTAATAGTAACAAAGACCAAAAGAAACAAAGAAGGACATATAATGATAAAAGGATCATGCAACAACAGGAGTTAATGATCATAAATATATACGTACCCAATATAGGAGTACCCAGATACATAAGACAAGTTCTTATTGACTTATAAAGAGATATGGACTCCCACACAATAATAGCGGGAGATTTTGACATCACATTGTTAATATTCGAAAGATCAATCAGATAGAAAATTAATAGGGACATCTGTGATTTGAATTTAGACTTGGAATAAGTAAACTCGGTGAATATTTATAAAATTCTCCACCCCAGGTCTACAGAACATACATTTTTCTCAGTATCATATTACACCTATTCTGAAACTGACTACACAATTGGAAGTAAATTACTCTTCAGTATTTGCATACCATCTCACAGACTTAAATGAAATATTGGTTGGCTCTTGTTATTTTCTTCCCTTATTCCTTCCTGTCTCTGTTGTTAAGTACAATTATTGGCAAAAAAGAGGTTTTTAATACCTTTTTAAGATTGCTTTCCAGCCTGGGCAATAGAGCAAGAATCCTGTTCTCTCTCCCCCTTTTTCTTTCTCCTTCTTTTTTTCTTTTCCTCTTTCTTTCTCTCTTTTATTCTTTTTTTCTATCTTTCTTTCTTTAGAAAAAAAAGAACGAGAGACAGAGAGCAAGAGAGAGAGAGAGATCATAGTGTAAAATATAAGAAAAAAAAATAAATGAAAGCCTAAAGGAGAAATTACCAAAGCGATGATTGGCTAAATATAGAAAATAGTGATGAATACTTTGGACAAATTGCATACATTTATAGTAGAGGTACTAAGAGAGAAGGGCTGAAAAATATTTGACCTAATTCAGCTCCAGAACAATCCTTTAAAATGGAGGAGTTGTTTTGAGAGCAAGCCTTAGAAGCTGGGGCCTTCCTTCACAGTACTCCTCAGTGTGACAGTTGTATGAGAAGAAGGAACATCTGTCCAGGACTTCAAGACCCAAAATCTAGGCCACAGAAGAGCCTTTCATTTTTGAAGAATGAACATTAGTAGAATGGTCACATGAAATCACAGAAAATATCCAGTTCTGTGTCATACACCTTTGATTATCTCCATGTGGAAAGAGGACTATTTATAATCAAAGAGTTAAATTCCAAACACAGGACAAGAGCCAAAATATCTTATTGAGACTTGTGAAGCACAGGTTAAACAGAAAAACAGAGAATTGAGTTTTTCTATCATGGGAAAGGGCAAAAAGAACCAAGAAAGGAACTGAGTGCACTTCTTTGGTAGCTAACAGTCAAGAAGAATCTATTACCGCCTTACCGACCTCATTTATGCATTATTTTTTGTTTACATTTACATTTTTATTTACATATTTTACCATGAAAACAACAAAGTCAAACTGAATACTATCCCATGCATAAAACCACAGGGGAGTTTTTACCTTGCACATTCTAGCAGTCATTCAACAATCAATGACCCTTTTTCCCAACTACTCTGTATTCACTCTTATTTTCCCGTCCATAGATGTGTGATTTCAACTTGCTTGATTCCCTTCTTGATGGCTAACACGTAGTTATCTATTTGAGGCCATTATCTGGATACTTCATTGGAACAAAAATAGATGAATGTCATCTTTCTTACAGTAAGCATTAACTCACAAAGATGTACTGTCAATGCCTTCCTAGTAATATGAAGTAAATGAATAAAAAAGACATTTGATGGATTTTCTCAAATTACTATCTAGAAATACTGTGCAGATTTACATTTCCATTGGCTCTATATAAATATGTAAATTTTCTTACTTTCATCTACAGAGGTCGTGATTTTTAACCTCTGTTAAAATTAAGATTTTTAAAGTCTTTTCTAGTGTGACAGGATAAGAGCACTATGATATGCATTTATTTGATTAAATGTGGAAATTAGAATTTTGTTACTGACCGTTTATAATTTTTTCTTGTGATTTGTTCCTTCATGTCTTAAAACTTTTTTTTTTTTCATTTTTGTATTTATCTCCATCCTCTCCTTTTTTTGTTAGAGACAGGGTCTCACTCTGTCACCCAATCTACAGTACAATGACACAATCATGGTTCACTGTAACTTCAGACTCCTGGTTTCAAGCAATTCTCCTGCCTCAGCCTCCCAGGTGGCTGGGATTACAGGTATGCACCACTGTGCCCAACTAATTTTTAATTATATTTTGTAGAGGTGGGATCTCACTATGTTGCCCAAGCTGGGGTCAAACTCCTAGCCTCAAGTAATCCTCCCTCCTTGGCCTCCCAAAGCATTAGGATTACAGGTGTCAGCCACCATGTCCAGCCCTATCTCCCTCTTTAATTAATTTGCAATTGCACTTTGTATATGAAGAATATTGACTTGAGGTCATAGTTGATAATAAAAGATGATTTCTCAGGTTTGTAAAAGAAGCTCTTTCTATATTGTGTGCAATTGAACTCCAGAATGTCCCCAATGCCATCCAGGTTAAGCAATGTTTGATTGCGTACAGGTGTATTGTCCCTTGGCAAATAATTCCCTATTCTAGGTAACTTATTGCAAACCATGGTTTAGGAAGAGGCAGCTGGAGACAATCTTTGTGGTTAAAGTCAGTTAGCAATTCTGACACTTCAACAAATAAAAATTTGTGATAAAATTTTTTGTATTTGTGTGTTTGCATGCAACTTGTGTTCTTATTGGGAAAGACAAGAATCAAGTCCTTGTTACCTCTTGCATTCAAAGTCTTCACTCATTCTTTGACTTTGTTTTGTGATAAAATATGATGAAATATGAAATGTGAAAATATTTTTGGGTAAGATTTAGAGGATAGAAATCAAGTGGAAACCATATTGTTTTTGACATTCAAAAACTCAGAAGGCCCTGACTGGCACATGGATAGGGAGAAGTGTGTGAAGTAACCTATTTCATTATCACTTGCTTTATCACTCTTTCTGAAGCCATCCAAGGGTGGCTGAGTTTTAGGAATTTTCAGCCTTGGTTTTATATTCCAGAATTGCAAAATTTTAAGCCTAATATTGAACTTGGGACACAAATCCAGGCTCTGTCTTCTTTCTGGTAAATCTTTTTTTTTTGTAAATTTCAACTCATATTTTAAATTCAGGGGGTACATGTGCACATTTGTTACATGGATATATTGCATCCAAGTAATAAGCATAGTACCCAATAGATAGTTTTTCATCCCACACTCTCCTCCCTAATTTCCCCCTCTAGTAGTCCACAGTGTAGATTGTTCCCATGTTTATGCTCTTGTGTTCTCAATATTTAGCTCCCACTTGTAAATAAGAATATGTGGCTTTGTTATTCTATTCCTGCATTAATTCACTTAGGATTATGGCCTCCAGCTCCAATCATGCTGCTACAAAGGATATGATTACATTTTTGTTTATGGCTGTGTAGTATCCCATGGTGTATATGTACCACATTTTCTTTATCCAGTTTACCATTGATGGGCAGCTAGATTAATTTCATGTCTTTGCTATTGGGAAGAGCAAACGCATGTCTATTTTTGGTATAATTATCTATTTTCCTTTGGGTATATAACCAATAATAAATTGCTGTGTCAAATGATAGCTCTGTTTTACATTCTTTGAGAAATCTCCAAACTGTTTTCCACAATGACTGAACTATTTTCCCATCAATAGTGTATGTCCTCCATTTTCTCCCCTGCATCACTAGCATCTGTTTTTTGTTTTGTTGTTTTTTACTTTTTATAATAGCTATTCTGACTTGTGTAAGATAGTATCTCATTGTAGTTATAATTTGCATTTATCTGATGATTTGTAATGATGAGCATATTTTTATGTTTGTTAGGTGCTTGTATGTCTTCTTTTGAAAAGTGTCTGTTCATGTCATTTGCCCAATTTTGATTGGAGTTATTTGGTTTTTGCTTCTTAAGTTCCTTGTAGATTCTTGATGTTAGACCTTTGTCAGATACATAGTTTGCAAATATTTTCTCCCATTTTTCCCATTGTCTGTTTACTCTGTTGATAGTTTCTTTTGTTATGCAGAAGCTCTTTAGTTTAACTAGATCCTACTTGTCAGTTTTTGGTTTTGTTGTAATTGCTTTTTGAGACTTAGCAAAAAAAAAAAAAAAAATTGCCATTGTCAAGAAGGTATTTCCTAGGTTTTCTCTTAAGATTTTCATAGTTTGAGGGCTTATATTTAAACCTTTAATCCAATTTGAGTTGATTT
Organism: Sapajus apella; assembly: GCF_009761245.1. NCBI lineage: Eukaryota > Metazoa > Chordata > Mammalia > Primates > Cebidae > Sapajus > Sapajus apella. Next base: position 54,262,900 of record NW_022436944.1, on the reverse strand, counting down.
TTATAAATGGTGAAATTACTACAACATCCAACATTATACAATTGTTTAATTGAGTACATTACCTTAACTCTCTATATATCACTGACTTTCTTGCTCAGTGACCTCTGAAATACATAGTAATGGAATCCTTGCTGCAACCTTCTAGGTGCTCATATAGACACACGTAGAAGTTCTACAGGCAAGCCTTAACTAATAGGTGATGGACATCCATGGATGAATGCTCTTATGTCCCTTGGAGATAAAATATTTGGAGGTCGATTCCAACTTTTGGAGGTTTTGACCTGATCATTTATCCCTGAAGTTCTCTCCTCTGATTTCACATTCTCAGTCTCTCATTCTTGTTTCCTCAGATCAGTTCCCAGACTATATTACCTACATAGAAGTCACTGCTTCCCTGGTTCAAGCTCTAGATCCTCAAGGAACTTAGGCTAAAACAAGTGTCTAGTCAAGCATATATACTAAGTACTTTGAACATTCATAACTCTGCCTTTGAATCTCTGCATTTTTTGACAGTAAATTGCATATCCCACCAATGCAACTTACTATCTTCTCCCTTGGATTGATGATCCATGAAGTGTGGAATGAGAACCACTAAATATGCTCTTCACCTTTAGTGCTTTGTGAACTGGGGACAATATATAGAGTCAGAAAGAGAAAGGGTAGGGGATTGGCAGATACAGTGGGATTGCGTACAACAATTGTTGCGTACAGCCTTTATGCTCTAGGACAAGGTGATGGCAGGTAGATAAAGAAAAATTTAGTTTTAATGAGCATTGCAGAGAAGGATTGTTAGAAGATGGAGAGAGTTTGAGTTAAAAATGGCTGGTAGAAGGATAAAAGATGCCAAATTGGACCAAGATAGTTCTAAGTACATGATCAATATTACTTTACACATTCTGCAAGTATGAGTGTTTACCATGCATAATGACAATTCTAAGAACCGAGGATATGAAAATGTCAAGATATAGCTCATACTATTGAGAAGACCTTTTGCTTTTGCTGAGCCACATTTGTCTGTTTATGTACTAGATGATTCCTATGCATTGATTGATTCATTTCAATCAAACAGCCATACTATGAATTAGGTAGTGTTAGTTTTGTCTTTCTTCATGAGCTTTCTTTCAAAGATTTTAATTTTAAATGTCAAAGCGATTTCCTACTATCAGTCAAAATAAGAGATGCAATCAAAGCAACAGATTCCTAGCAATGATCCACAGTGGTGGTTTTGTCCATTTTCTAGCCTTTTTTCCAAAATGTCCTAAGCCTATATAGCACACCTTCTAGAAAAGCCTTCTTCCAGTTTTTCTCTGCATGTTATTCTAGATCAGTGATTCTGAAAGTATGGTGCATTAGCACCACCTGGGAACTTCTGGAAAATTTACATTCTGAGTCAAAAACTGGGAGTCAAAAATCAGATGATTCTGTTACATAATAAAGCTTGAGAACCACTGCTCTAGATCTTGTCCCATTCCTCTAGGTCCTGTGATCATTTTCTCTGCCTATTGCCTTAAGACATTATATCAGGGCCTCCAATGAAAGGCCTGCCCCAACTAATATGACCTTTCTTCATTCTTTTCTATTATCATCTCATGCATCTCATGTTAACATTCACACATGGCTGTCAGACAGTTCATTTTTTGGTGAGTAAAGAGGATTTGGAGATAAATGGCAAGCATTGAGGCTGAAAAGGCATTAAAATGGACATAGAAAAAAGGATCTCATTATTCATGTCAGAGAGCCTTAATTTTATCATAAAATATTATGTGAACCCATTGAAGAGTTTTAAGCAGGAAAACGATCATGATTAGATATACATTTCGGAAAGATCATCCCAGATGTTATGTGAACGACTGAAAGGGGGACTGGAGATAGTCTTTCAGGGTTTAATGTCAGTTCCACCACTTCTATTTAGCCTCTCCTGATCCATGGCCACCAAAGAAATAGAGAGTCCCCTCTTTCTGGAGCTCTCTAGTTCCCAGTTTGTGTGTCTCTTGCATTCTTTAGATTACTCAATCATGGTTATTTATAAACTTGCCTATCCCTCTGACAGTTAATAAGTTCCTAAGAGCTCTTTACCTCCCTCAGAACTTGACTTTGCATCTTGCATAAAGAAAGTGTCCAGACAATACGTGATAAAATGGAATTGATCTTTTCCACAATAAACTATTGAAGGTGTAGCAGCATTTATTCATCAATTTGATTAGTTTAACTGCATTAGATAATAAAGATTCTGGTATTTTCCCAGTAAGTGCACTTTTCAGTGAGAGAAAATGGTAGTGTATGAATTTTAGCAATCGGCAGTTTCTTCAGTTCACAATGTTAATTTAAATTATTTAAAAGGTGAAATATTTATATCCTGTTAATTTGGATTATTAAGAGGGCACAATTATTTTTCCAGCCAGCAGCACATCAAAGGTTTGGAAATCTGGATGGTACCATGTTCCTCGTTCTCACAAGTGCATTTTGAAAATTGTTTCATAGTCTCTGATAGAATGTCAAAATGTTCAAGGGATTAGCACATGTTTAGTAGTTGTGACCCAGTCTATTTCACTGCCTTCACTTTATTTTCAAGGATAAAAAGATTTTTTAGTTGTTAAGAAAAAATAATTCTCTGTTCAAAGACTACTTTTGACCTATAGAGCAGCATTTTCTTTGAACCATTCTGGGGCTATTTTTATTAGCCAGCCACTCAACAGAACATACTCTCTATGTTCTCTGAATTTAATAGTGTAGTACATAACACCTTCCTTCTTTTTAATTTTTCAGTATAAATTACCATAAGGAATGGCATAGCAAATAGTACCAGTACTAAGGAAGATTAATTTCACTATACTAAAAGTTTGGTTGTCAAGAAAGCCCTCTCCATACCCTGAAGCAGACACTGTAGTCACTACTGATATCTAACTGCCACCAGCGCTTCTACGCAACCTTGTGGGGCCTTAACAAACGCCCATCTGCTGCAATAGGATGGTGATAGTTAAATAACCCACCTGTGACACAAATGCACATATTTTTCTTATTCTCCCGTATACTTTTATCATTCTTCCTTTCTCCAGACCACTTTCATATTCTTCCTTTTTTCCTCACCTTCCAATTCTCAACCTAAATTTTCTTATGTTTTTCTTACCTCTTACTCTAGGTCTGTATCCATATGTAAATTCTATTATCCATCTTTCCAGCCATCTAACATTTTATAAAATATTTCTTTCACTCATGGAATGTTCATAGCCTAATAACTGTGATTGCAACAAGCTTACATATGGGGAGAAGAGCCACCTCTAAGGCTTGCAGACTGATTGCTGCCTGAGAGCATGGGCTTGGCAGCACTGTCTCTGTATTTCCAAAGTAGACTGGCAAGGACAAAATCAAGAAGGTTTCAAGACTATACACAATGATTAGGTTTATCCCCTGAATGCCAGAGAAACCAGTGAACATTGTTAAACAAGCTGGTGGCATGTTCAAATTTATATTCAGAAGTTGCATTATGTTAGCAGTATTCAAATAAGTTAGGGGTACTTTACTGACAAATAGAAAGATGTAGAAGGCCAGGCACGGTGGCTCATGCCTATAATCCCAGTACTTTGGGAGGCTGAGGTGGGCAGATCACCTGAGGTCAGGAGTTTGAGACCAGCCTGACCAATAAGGTGAAACTCCTTCTCTACTAAAATACAAAATTAGCCAGGTATGGTGGTGCATGCCTGTAATCCCAGCTATTCGAGAGGCTGAGGCAGGAGAATCACTTGAACCCGGGAGGCAGAGGTTGCAGCGAGCCGAAATAGCACATTGCACTCCAGCCTGGGCAACAGGAGGTAAAACTCTGTCTCAAAAAAAAAAAAAAAAGTGTAAGCACATTTTTAAAAAATATATTTGTATTAAAGAGGGAAGAAGTGTCAAGTTTCAGAAATGAGCAATTGTGATCAGAATGAGGAGACAGATAGGAGGCAAGACTTACTGGTTTGTGTAGGTGGGAATGAAAGAAAGTGCAGGAGGCTCGCTGAGGTGAATTTGCAAATGAAATTGCTGGAAAAACCGGGATAAGAGCTTTTGAGGTCCCCATAGAATCAGATGGCGAACGTGGGCCTAGGCCATGGTTTCCCAACCAAGTATAAACTTCGTTCATGCCAAGTAAATAATAATTAGACAAGGCCACTGCAGGACCATTCTGAAAGAAGATAGAGTCAAGGTTACCCTACAACCACAAAAATAGCTAAATGTCTCCTTGTCCAGCTGACAGGAGTGGTCACTCTTCTTAATTAATGGTGACTTAGGCCTCACATTAATCATCATGTTTCCTAGGTAAAAATCACCAGGGTACACAATTATCAACTTGTCTTTTGACAGCACACAATTTAGAATTAGCTCCCATGGTGTCTTTAACTGTGCATTTCCTGAGCCACAGCAAGCTAAATAAATACTGCAGCTTATAAATAAATCTGTACTTCATTTGGCTACAGGTGCATTTCTTATTGCCTGGCCTTTGTTCACTAGGCAACAAGAACATCCAGTTAGAGCTCTGTGGTAAGTTGCAGAATATGTGGGCAAAGAGCTCATCAGAGAGGGTCTAAGTGAAGACAGAGCCGTTCAAGGTATCAATGTATAGGCAATCTACACACCAAAGAATATAATGAGATTTTGTACAGAGAGAAGGGGCCTGACTAGATCCCACAAGCAATGGGTATGAGGGATGGGCAGAAGAGAGATAATAAAAAGAATTTTAAGTATTCTCAATGTCAGACACATAAGAAAAGAAGGTGTTATAAAAAAGAGGTAGCTCTCCATAAAACGTCCAATGACACAAAAATAGTTGAGGAAAATGAGATTCTACATAAATCAATAGGAAATCAGTTCAGCAATGTGTAGAAAATAATTATAGCCAAATGGGTCATTTAAAGGTTTTCTTGAACTGTTGTAACACCAAGAGTTTGAAATAAGTAAATTTGAATGTTCTTATTTTACAAACGAAGCATAAGGTCTGTGCATAGGGCTGACTAATATAGCTATGATTTAGCTGATATTCCAGATTTCGAACTCAAAGTCTTGTAAGGGGTGCAGTGTTTACAGTGCTTGATTCGTCTATCACATGCACTGTGACTTCGTAAGGTGATTAAGAACAAGCAGGTGTTTTGTCACTAGTTAACTTCTTAACTCTCTATCATAATAAGAGGAGTAGGTTCAGGCAGATCCAGAACATTTTATAAGAGCAACAGTATTGCAATAATAGTGAGAGCCCCTGAAATGTGCCAAGAGCTTAGACTATAGCTTTGCATAGGTTGTCTTTAATCTTCAAAACATCCGGCAAAGGAGGGCTTGTTTTTCCAGGTCTCAGAGTAGGACATTGATGGCTACAGAAGGTCAGTAACTTGCTTAAGTTCACACGTTAGGAAATTGGGACTTGACTCTAGAGCCTATGGTTTTTCCTCTGTGCTTTGCTATATGGGGAAGGAAGATGGTGGTGGATACTGCAGTGAAGATATTTGTCTTCCAGTGGGAGGGCCTTGGCTAGTTGGGAGAATGTTATCACTTAAGAAATAAGATCAAGTAGCACAAATGACAACAGAAGAAGATACACTATACAGTAATATTGTAAATGCCCCAAGTGCATGGCCCATGTCTTATTTTTAATTTTTTTTAACTTTTATATATTTAGGGGATACAAGCACAGTTTTATTACATGGATATACTGCACTGTGGTGAAGCCGGGGTTTTTAGTGTACCCAGCACTTTAATATGTCTTATCCATTCCTATTTTGTCAGCATCAAGTACAGTGTCTGATGCATAGCAGATGCTCATTTTATATATTAACTGAGGATCCAACCTGGTTGCAGCACTAGGAAATAACCTCTCATTCTTGATCCAATTTTTGCCAAGATGCATGCAATGAAAAAATTAGATTCTCTTCTCCTCCCTCTGGAGTTGGCTAGTGCCAAATTACAATTAAATCCAAAACAATGGTTTAGTTAAAGGTCAACAGCTTTGGTAGCATGGATCGTTGAGCTGGGCTGAGCCCTCTGTGAATATTGATTATTGAGTTCAGGTTCTCACCTTGAAGAAACAGGCCCAGATATGGGCTCCTACGTGCTCCAGGCAACAGCAGAAAGAGAGCAGGTGTCTGAACAGTGGGTCTGCTTTGTCCTTCTCTCTGGGCTGCCTCTAAGGTAGGCTCTTTGCCAGGGACAGGATGTGTTACATCTTGTTTCAGAAAGTTTTCCACAAGGTCTGTGGGGGGCATTTCATTCCTGTAAAATTATACTTGGGCTAGTCTTTTCTAATTCCACAAGTTGGAATCCAGGATCAATTGATGTGGTGATAAATATTTCAAGAAATTAAACCTTCTTCCAGAATAAAGTCATTATTTGAAGGGTAATGATCAGACACTGAAAGTATTTGACCCTTCTCAGGGATCCCAAGATTATGTGGAATGAAGGTATCAGAAAGGAAAATGCTGTTTGTGGCAGCATTGGGAAGGCTCCTTTCGGACTCCAATTTCGAGGAGTGTCTTGATCAAAAGCCTCAGCTGCTGTGTGCTGAAATCCATCACGGCATTTTTACCAAAGACACTCTTCCCACAGGTGGCTCCCAGCCTATCACTGAGCACAGGATGCTATAGTGGCAATTCACTCTGAAAGGAAAAATGACAAAACAGGATGCCTCCTTGAAAGAACTACATCTTCACTGCAGAAATATTTACTGAGAACCAATCTGTATGCTAAGTTCATTTCAATGCTTTGGAAGTCCAACAATTAACCAACCAAACAAAATCCTTGCTCTCTTCAAGCTTACATTTATGGTTGGGGGTGGGGAGGAAGACAGATGATAGAAAAAACTGTCAAGTAAAATATGCGTGTAATTTCGAGAATGTTAAGTACTAAGGAGCAAAACAAATCAAGCAATGGGAAAAGTTCATGTCAGGGGTTGGGGATTTTCAGATTTTGAAGGTAGCAGGGAGATGTTCACTGATACAGGGAAATTATTGCTGGAGAGAAATGAGGATAAAAGGAAATATTAGAGACTAAACATTCACAGATGTTCACCTTTCTTATTCTCCAAGGAGTGAAGGAGCAAGGTAGCTAGTAGAACCACACACTTGATAAAGAAAAAGCACTTAACTCTCTGAGGAAATGGGATGAAGCTACAACAGAGACAGGCAGGGGAAAGGAGGAGATTAAGAGACAGAGAGAGTAGTGAAGAGTAGAGCAGCTGGTTTAAATTATAGAGCTCTGATGGAAGAAATGGATGAGAAAGAAATACAGAAGTTTTCCAGTGTGCTGTGCTGTGAACTCCATGTTTTGTGTTCCCACAAACACTTGATTGAAAGCTGTTAAAAGTTGAATTTGTTTCTTCTGGTTAAATCATATAACTATGCTGAGAGGGTTTTAAGATGAAAACAAAAAAGCTGTTTTAAAGTTTTGTTTTTCATGTTTTTAGGTTTTTATAGTTTTCAGGTTCCCCTAACAGCATGCCTAGTGCTGGATCTTAAATAAAGCTACCCCGTTAGACTCCACATCATCCGATCTAGACTCAATAAATCTGATATTTTGATCTGAAGTTGCCTGATTTCTGTGCCTTTTTCAATTGACTGTATTCTCAGTTTTGGAGCAGTGGTGCCTTCATCAGGCTTCCTCAAATCTGCGTGCCACTAAACAGGGGTGGCATCCCTCAGAGATGGGAAAATGTTGGAACTCAAGTGAGAGTGTGTATCTCTGGCTCTGGTAGTTATGTGTCAAAGTAAAGTTATCTCTGTAGCTTTAGTGGCTGCTTCAGAAGCCAGGTCAAAATTTAGTTGGAGAGCAACTTGTACATGTGGATTCAGGCTCTGTGGCCTCTCACTGCGTCATCCTCTGAGGAGCAGAGAATATTTATTTTAATCCCTCATGAAACCCAGAATCCTCAGAGCTAAAGTCAGTGCATGTTTGACCAGAAGCCCCAAGCCCATTGCTGCTGGGGTAGCTGCAATTCTCAAGAGCTGTCAGGCTAAAGCCATCAATGTACGCATGTATCTTGGACCCAATAACCAGCAACCATACATTAGGTTACCAGGTAATGAGTTACAAATAAGTGAGGAAAGCAACAAAACTAAACCACGTAATCATAACAAAAGGACTTCAGATCTTAGCATCTTCACCATTTTGGGTAGTAAAAGCTCTGCCAGGTAACCCATCTATGCCCAGTTAGCCCATGACTTAGTACATCTGATTTTTGGAAAGGACTCAGGGTTTCCTCAGCATTACGGCCATGAATCAATTTTTTTAATGAAGTCTATCAAGATATAATTTAACAATAAACTGAAAATACTTTAAATATACGATTTATTTCCATGTATGAAACTCTCACCACAATCAATAGAGTGGATATAGCCTTTAACCCTAGATGCTTCCTCCTGCCTGAAGATGCTCTCTGCCTTATCCTCCAGGCAACCATTGATTTGCTTTCTGACACTAAAGAATGGTTTACATTTTTCAAAGTTTAATACATATGAAGTCACACAATATATACTCCTTTTTGTGTGGCTTTTCTGCATCAGCATAGCTATTTTGAAATTCATACATGTTGTGAATAGTTCATTGCTTTTTACTTTTGAATAATATTCCACTGCATGAGTACCTCCCAGTTTGTTTATTACATTTACCTTTTGATGGACATTGGCTTTGGCTATTACCAATAAAGCTGTTGTGAATGTTGCTATCCAAGTCTTTTTATAGACATAGGCTTTCGTTTCTGTTGGGTAAATTCTTAAAAATAGGATTGCTGGCTCTTATAGTAGGTGTATATTTAACTTTTTAGAAAACTAGAAAACTGTTTTCCAAAGTAGTCAGACCATTTGACATGCCCACCAGCATAGAATGAGCATCTCAGTACTTTTACATTTCTCACCAAAATTTGCTATGATCAGTCTTTTTAATTTTAACAATTCTAATAGATGTGCACAATGTCACTGTAGTTTTAACTTTCACTTTCCTCAAGACTAAGTATGTTGAACATCTTTTTATGTTATCTCTTACATGAATATTTTCTTTAGAGAAATGTCTGTTTAATCAGTTGGAGTTTTTTCGAAAATCTGTGTGTGTGTGTGTGTGTGTGTGTGTGTGTGTGTCAGGGTCTTGCTCTCTCACCCTGGCTGGAATCCAGTGATGTGAGCATAACTCTCTGTAGCCTCAAACTCTTGGGCTCAAGCAATCCTTCTGCTTCAGCCTCGCAAATAACTGAGACTACTGGCACATGCCACCATGCCCAGCTTCCTTTGAAATTTTTTATTGAGTCTTCGTGTTCTTATTATTGAATTTTAGGAGTTCTTCATATAATCCAGTTACAAATTCTTGATGACATGAAATATTTTTTATATTTTTGGCTTGTCTTTTAATTTTTTTAGTAGTGTTTTGCAAACAGGAGAGGTTTAATGTAGGCAAAATCCAATTGGGAAAGATTTTACTTTATATACAGTGCTTTTGGTGTAATGTCTAAGAAATCTTTGTCTAACCAGTAGTCACAAAAAATTATTTTCTTCTTTAAGCTTTATATTTTTGGTTTAATATTTCGGTATATTATCAATTTGGTGTTAATTTTTAAATGTAATTTGTGGTATAGAGATCTTTTCGTCTTTTGCATATTGCTATCCAATCATACTACCAATATTGTTAAAAAAAAAAAAAGTACTATCATTTTTCCACCGAATTGTCTAATAGTTGTCCATATATTCATGGCTATATATCTTGATTCGTAATTCTTTTTCTATTGATATATTCGTTTTAATTGATGGCCCTCTTGATTACTACAACTTTAATATAAGTCTCAAAAGTTGGTAATGTTAGTCTGCCAAATTTATACTTTTTTTTTTTTTTATTTTTTTTTTTTTTTTTTTACAACTTTTAGGCTCAGGGGTAATTGTGCAGGTTTGTTATATAGATAAATTGCGTTTCATGGGAGATTGCTGTACCGAGTATTTCATCACCCAGGTAATAAGCATAGTACCTCCTCCCACCCTCCATTCTCACCTAGGTCCTGGCATCTGGTGTTCCCTTCTTTGTGTCCATATATTCTCAATATTTAGCTCCCACTTATGAGTGAGAACATGTGGTATTTGGTTTTCTATTTCTGTGTTAGTTTGCTTAAGATAATGGCCTCAAGCTGCATCCATGTTTCTGCAAGAAACATGATCTTCTTCTTTTTATAGCTGCATAGTGCTTCATGGCGTATATGTTCCACATTTTCTTTCTCCAGTCTGCAGCTGATGATCATTTAAGTTGATACCACATCTTCGCTATTGTGAATAGTGCTGCAACTTGTATGTGTCTTTATGGTGGAATTACCTATTTTCCTTTGAGCATATGCCCCATAATGGGATTGGTGGTTCAAACGGTAGCTCTATTTTAGGTTCTGTGAGCAATCTCCAAATTGCTTTCCAGTGACTGAACTAATTTACTTTCCCACCAACAGTGTATGTGTTCTGTTTTCCCCCTAGCCTCACCAGCATCTGTTGTTTTTTGACTTTTTATAATAGCCATTCTGACTGGTATGAGTTCATTGTGGTTTTGATTTGCCTTTCTCATTGGTAGGCAAAGATTTGCCTTTCTTTGTGGTATCTCATTGTGGTTTGGATTTGCCTTTCTTTAATGATTAGTGATGGTGAGCATTTTTTCATGTACTTGTTGGCCTTGGTATGTCTTATTTTGGAAACTCTCTGTTCATGTAATTTGCCCACTTTTTGTTTTTTGCTTATTAATTTAAGTTGCTTATAGATTCTGGATATTAGATCTTTGTTGGATGCAGATTTGCAAAGTTTGCAAATATTTTTTCCCATGCTGTAGGTTGATTCACTTTTCAGATCCTATTTACTCTGTTGATAGTTTCTTTTTTCATTTATTTTCTTCTACATCAAACTGCAGGACATGCAGGTTCATTATATAAGTAAATGTGTGCCATGGTGGTTTGCTGCACCTATCAACATCACCTAGGTATTAAGCCCAGCATGCATTAGCTGTGTATCCTGATGTTCACCCTGCCCGCCATCAACAGGCCCCAGTGTGTGTTGTTACCCTCCCTCTGTCCATGTGTTTTCGTTGTTCAGCTCCCACTTGTAAGTGAGAACATGCAGTGTTTGGTTTTCTGTTCCTGTGTTAATTTGCTGAGAATAATGGTTTCCAGCTACATCCGTGTCCTGGCAAAGGACATGATCTCATTCCAGTATTCCATGCTGAATATATACCACATTTTCTTTATCCAGTCTATCACTGATGGGCATTTGGGTTGATTCCATGTCTTTACTATTTTGAATAATGCCACAATGAACATATGTGTGCATAAATCTTTATAATAGAATGATTTATATTTCTTTGCATATATACCCAGTAATGAGATTGCTGGATCAAATGGTATTTCTGGCATATTAGCAAAGTATATTTGGTGTTGAAGTTTGGGCTGTGAATCAGTAGATGGAGCGTAAGCATAGTGACCAGTAAGTAGGCTCTTGTTCAGCCACATGGTTCCTCTGTATTTCCTCACAACTGCAGCTGTCTTCCCTCCCTCCCAATGCGTTGAAAGTATGGGCTTCTTTTCCACTTGAATGCCAGCTGCAGATTGTGCCTTGGCATGCCCAGGCTGCATATCACAGACCTGGGGAGAGCTCAAGCTTTATGTCCCCTCCCCAGTTTGGAGGCAGTTGAGGAAGGAATCTTAGCAGTAGCTGTGGCCAAGGGCCTTTCACTTGTCTTTTGGCAAGTGCTGTTTAACTTCCCTTTCATTTTCACAGGTTTTCATAAGAAGCTGGAAAGAGGACAATACTAATGTCTTTTGAGGCTCCACTCCAGAGAAATGCAGAGCCACTATCAATCAGTGCAGTCCTCTCAGGGTGGAAAGAATGCATCCTGGGGCCCAAGCTGGGGAAGCAGGAGTTGGGGGCTGCTTGGTAATAAGCAGAGAGGCCAGGGTATTCAGAGAAGACAGCCTGGCCTCTTCTTTTTATGGTGGCCGTGGCTTCCTGCAGGTGTTAAAGTATTTAGAGTTTTTGCTCCTTTACCAGTCTACAGGCAGTTAGGGAAGAGCCGCCTCTGTGGCAGTGGCAGGGGGACTGTCAGTTGCCTCTGTGAGCCCCCTCCCCAGGGAAACACAGAGCCACTACCAGTGGGAATGCTCAGCCATGGATAGTGCAGCTGTTCTGCCTAGTGAAGAGTGGGAGGCGGGAGTTCACAGGGAGAGAGACTGGCCCTCCTTTTCGTATGGTGCCTGTTGTTGCATGCTACAGGTGACAGCATAACGACCAGGCCCCCTTGTTCCTTCTCCAGCCCAAGGACAGTAAGGATGGTACCACTGCAGCTGCAATGGCAGAGGTGCTATGGTTTGTCTCTAGGATTCCTGCCCAGAGAAATGCAAGCCGCCACTCACTGAAGTGTTGGGGAGCTGGTTGGTTATGCTTGGAGCTGAAGTTAAGAGGCACTGCCCAGTGAAGAGAAGCAGAGGTGAGGATCCACATGGAAAACAATCTGGCCACTTTTCCATGAGGAGGCTGCACTAAACTAGGAGTTTGCATTAGTCCCTAATCACTGCACACCCTCCTCAACCTGAGGGCCAAAGGTGTGAGGGCTGTGAAACAGCAAAAAATGGTGTCCTGCATCTCCCTCTGGGAGCTCCATCCCAGGGAACTGCAGGCCTGCTCCCAGCCCAAGATCTTAGTTAGGGCTGGGTGGCCATACTAGGGTCCCAGGTCAGTGGGCCTTGTCTTATGACATGGAGTGTGGGCAAGACCTACAGTCCATTACTGCTCAGCCCCATGGATTTGGCCCCTTTCCTGTAGACTTGCAACATAACTTTGGCTCTCCTGTTGCCAGAACTGCAGCCGCTGATCCTGGAGGGCCTGGGAATCCAAGGCTCCTTGACCGGGTGTACACATGAGTGGCAGCTCTACTCAGGCTCCAAGCAGCTCTCTATGTCAGTCCAGAGGCCCCAGTGGGGAAAGCAGGGAGGGTTCATGGGGGATCTTCTAAGCCAAGGGTTTCAAAGGTCTGCAGCAGAAGTGTGGGTCCTTGGGCACCTCTCATTCACTCACCATTTCTCCATGGCTGAGGGCCTCCCCTAGCTCTGTGCCACTCCCACGTGGGATGCTGTCCCTATCTTGCTCTTCATTCTCTGTGGGTCATTTTGTCTCCCCGATGAATCCCAGTGTGTCTACTTGGAGGTTCTGGTCACCACTCTTCTCTTCATGGAAGTGGTGCACTAGCTGCTACTTCTAGTCAGCCATCTTGACTGGACCCTTTATGCTTCTTTTTTTTTTTCAAAATTGTTTCAGCTACACTAAGACCTCTTTATTTCCATATATATTTTAAAATTAAATTGTCAATTTATAGAAACAAACAAAAAAAGCCTGCTTAAATTTTTACTAGTATTGGGTTTGGTCTATAGATCAATCTGGGAAGAACTGATATCTTTACAATCTTGAGTCTTTCATCCCATGAACATGGTATATTTCTTCATTTTTTAAGATCTTCTATAGTTTGTTTCAGTAATATTTTATAGCTTTCAGTGTATAAGTCTTTCACATCTTTTGTCAGATTTATGTTTAAGTACTTCATATTTTTGATGCCATTGTAAACAGTATTTATACTTAATTTCTGATTACCACTGACTAGTGCATATAAATATATTAATTTTATGTTAGTCTTCTTTTCTTGCAGTATTACTAAATTTATTTATTAGTTACCATAGTTTGTATATTTTGCTGAATTTTCTGCGGAGAAATTCTGTTACCTGAAAATAAAAACAGCTTTACGTCTTCATTTTTCCATTGAAGTGACTTTTATTCTTTTTCTTGCCATATTACACTGGCTATAACCTCCAGTAAAATACTTAATAAAATGTTAAGAGCAGATGGTCTTGTGTAGGTCCTCACTTGTCTTTCACTATTAAGTGTGCTGACAGCTGTGGAGGTTTTATAGGTTCCCTTTTAAATCAAAGAAGTTCCCTTCTATTTTTAGTTTGCTGAGTGTTTTTGTCTTGTCTCTCAGAGATCATTTTCCTTGCCTAATATCCAGTATTTTGAAAATATATATTTGTTTTTATTGTTGCAAAACAAATATATATTTGTTTCGTTGTTGCAGGCAGGAGAGTAAATTCAATCCCCATTATTCCATCTTTGCCAAAAGCAGAAGCCTAAAGCTCCTTTTGAAAAACAAGCAAAGTAGATGAGATGTGGTGGCTAATGCCTGTAATCCCAGCACTTTGGGGGCCAAGGTGAGTGGATCACCTGAGGTCAGGAGTTCAAGACCAGCCTAACCAACATGGGGGACCCCCCTCTCTATTAAAAATACAAAAATTAGCCAGGCATGGTGGAGCATGCCTGTAATCCCAGCTACTAGTGGGGCTGAGGCAGGAGGATTGTTTGAAACTAGGAGGTGCAGGTTACAATGAGTAGAGATCATGCCATTGCACTCCAGCCTGGGCAACAGAGTGAGACTCCATCTCAAGAAAAAAAAGAAGAAGAAAAAGAAAAAGAAGCAAAGTAATATGAAACCCAACTTATATATTGGATAATGTTTATGATTATTGCTGTATCACTGTTTCTTCTAGTTCACAAAAGTTTGAAGTTTCTAAGCAGGGTTGCAGGTGGTTTGATATGATAGTAAATGATCTTAAGGCATTCTGCTAATGAGTCATAGTGACTCATCTCTGCCACTTTCTAGTTACATAACCTTGAAAGTTTCCCTAATCACTGTAAGCTTTAGGATTCTTATCTGTAACATGGGATTGTATATAAGAAAAAAGTAGGATTATTAACGTAAGTAATCTAACAAAATATGTGTCATATAATGGATATTCAGTGATTGATAACTTGTATGACTGGGGAAAAGAGCCCTGAATTAAGAGTTAGATTTTAACACCTGTGTTGACTGAATCACTTGTTAACATATCCAGGGTCAATTAGTTTGATTTTCTATGTTGTCATATGTGTGTATAGATACATCTAAAATGTATACCTATGTTTCTGTAAATATTTAAAAGGCTTTATTAAATAAGATGGGTTTTACTTTGATGCCTCAGAAATCTCTAGAAAATTTACCTAGAGTACAGATAACACACTAACACAATAGAGTTTAGGTGACACACTTCATAGGTATGGCATTCAAGTTCTTCTCTTTTCTCAAGTTCCATCACTGGCCAAATCCACTGAATATGAAGCCAACTTCAATTTATTTTTCTTATGCAGATATTCCTGTTGTAGTAGGAAACTACACAGTACTAGGACCCAGAAAATCTGAGTTATAATTCTAATTGCTCTCTGATATGTGGTCTCTGTTTTCTTCTAAAATGAAGGTGTTGAATTAGGTTCTTTCAAGTACTCAAACATTAATTCATTGTATTTCTACCAAAACAGAGCCTTATATTATCTCCTGGAGAGTCATACCCAAAATGTGGAGTTCCTTGTCTTAGGATATTCGCAATCCAGTATGAAAGGCAGGCATGCAAATAAAGAATAAAGTGATAATAATAATAAAAATGACATTACAGTAGGTTTTTCCAATTCTGTGAAGAAAGTCAGTGGCATCTTGATGGGGATAACACTGAATCTATAAATTACTTTGGGCAATATGGTCATTTTCACGATATTGATTCGTCCTATCCATGAGCATGGAATGATTTTTCCCTTTGTTTGTGTTCTGTCTTATTTCCTTGAGCAGTAGTTTGTAATTCTCCTTGAAGAGTTCCTTCACATCCCTTGTAAGTTGTATTCCTAGACATTTTATTCTCTGTGTAGCACTTGTGAATGGAAGTTTACTCATGATTTGGCTCTCTGTTTGTTATTAGTATATAGGAATGCTTGTGATTTTTGCACACTAATTTTATATCCTGACTTTAAATTTCATATGGAATGAAAAAAGAGCCCACACAGTCAAGACAATTTTAAGTAAAAAGAACAAAGCTGGAGGCATCATGCTACCTGGCTTCAAACTATACTACAAGGCTATAGCAATCAAAACAGCATGGTACTGCTGTGAAAACAGATATGTAGATCAGCAGAACAGAACAGAGGCCTCGGTAATAACACCACACATCTACAACCATCTGATCATTGACAAACCCAACAAAAACACCTAATCTTTGACAAACCCAACAAAAACGAGCAATGGGGAAAGGAGTCCCTGTTTAATAAATGGTGTTGGGGAAACTGGGTAGCCACATGCAGAAAGCTGAAACTGGATCCCTTCCTTACACCTTATACAAAAATTACTAATGAATTAAAGACTTAAACATAAAATCTAACACCATAAAACCTAGAAGAAAACCTAGGCAATACCATTCAGGACATAGGCATAGGCAAAGACTTCATGACTAAAACACCAAAAGCAATGGCAACAAAAGCCAAAATTGACAAATGGGATCTAATTAAACTTAAGAGCTTCTGCATAGCAAAAGAAACTATCATCAGAGTGAGCAGACAACCTACAGAATGGGAGAACATTTTATAAAAAATGCAATCTATCCATCTGACAAAGGGCTAATATCAAGAATCTACAAAGAACTTAAACAAATTTACAAAAACAACAACAACAACAACAACCCCATCAAAAAGATGGCAAAGGATATGAACAGACACTTCCCAAAAGAAGATATATATGCAGCCAACAAATACATGAAAAGAAAGCTTTTCATCACTGGTCATTAGAGAGAAATGCAAATCAAAACCACAATGAGATACCATCTCATGCAAGTTAGAATGGCAATCATTAAAAATTCAGGAAATAACTGATGCTGGAAAGGATGTGGAGAAATAGGAATGCTTTGACACTGTTGATGAGAGTGTAAATTAGTTCAACCATTGTGGAAGACAATGTGGTGATTCCTCAAGGATCTAGAACTAGAAATACCATTTGACCCAGCAATCCCATTACTGGGTATATACTCAAAGGATTATAAATCATTCTACTATAAAGACATATGCACACATATGTTTATTACGGCACTGTTCACAATAGCAAAGACTTGGAACCAACTGAAATGCCCATGAATTGTAGTCTGGATAAAGAAAATGTGGCAAATATACATTATAGAATACTATGCAGCCATAAAAAAGAATGAATTCATATGTTTTGAAGGCACATGGATGAAGCTGGAAACCATCATTCTCAGCAAACTAACACAAGAACAGAAAACGAAACACCACATGTTCTCATTCATAAGTGGGAGTTGAACAATGAGAACACATGGACACAGGGAGGAGAGCATCACACACCAGGGCCTGTTAGGGTATGGGAGTTAGGGGACAGGCAGCCTTAGGAGAAATACCTAATGTAGATAATGGGTTGAAGGGGTGCAGAAAATCACCGTGGCACCTGTATGCTTATGCAACAAGCTTGCATGTTCTGCACATGTACCCCAGAATTTAAACTTTAATAAGAAAATATTTTTTAAATACAACAAATATTCAAATAAAAATAAAGCATAACTTTTAAAAAATGGAAATAACATTACAGTAATAATAGCCATTAAAGTGTATTGAGAATTTAGTGTGTCCTATACAGTCTTAAAGGACTATATACATATGTCATATCATTTAATTTCTGCACCACAACCCCATGAGGTAGAGATTACATTTAGCTCTACTTTACTAATATGTAAACTGAAGTGCAGAGTGGTACAGTAGCTTGTTAAAGACAATGCGGTTAGGAAATGACAGGCCTGATATCCTCCCTTGAACAACTTGACACCAGGGGCTGCCTTCCTGGTCACCATTCTGTAGTGCCTCCCACAGCAACAAGAGGTATGACACAGAGAATGTGGAGGTGTCTTCAAAGGCACAAGAACACCACCTACATCAGACTGGCAATGGCATACGTGGAAGGCAGACAGTCAGGGAAACATTCAGATGCTCCCCTACTATTCCTTTACAAATTAAAGGCCACGCATGATTTCTTGTAACACTAAAAATTTCCCTATATTGAAGAACGTGGCTTGGTTGATTTTTCTCATTTAAAAGACAGGTCAAAACCTTCCCATTCTAGCTAATGGCTGCAGATTCATCCAACCCAAGGATTTCTGGGAGGATAATGATGAGGTGCTGGACTTAGTCTGCCTGAGGCACTGCCTGGAGGTTTTAACTGCCAGCCCATAGTTTAATAACTGGGACAGCAGGGGCATTTCAGTTATTTTTAGCCTTCCATCTTGACTCATTTTTAAACCTTTTAATCAGGAGAGGCTTCCCTAAGTGTTATGGCATTCTAAAAATGCAAGCAGAAAGGCAGGAGTGGGGGTGTCTGGGATCAGTGGACAGGCTGTTCCCGGCAGAGAGGCGAACTCTGACCCACATGTGGGCAACAAATAATTAGAACTTGCAGATTTAAAAGAGGAAAAAGTTAAGTGCCTGGCAAGTGCTGTTTAACTTCCCCATCATTTTTTCAGGTTTTAATGAGAAGCTGAAAAGAGGACAATTACAAATGTTTGCAGGTGAATGTCAGGATTGTCAGGGTACGCTTACATTTCTGAGTTCTTCTTGATCAATGCTTTTATATCTTCCACTTCTCTTAGTGAAAAAAGGTGGAGTTCAGTATTACTGGACTGCTAGACCTTTTGTCTCCAATCAGTCCGGAATAACAGGTGAACCACTGTTTTATACACAGAATACAAAAATCATGTAAAACAGTCTCTACCACCTACAAGGATAAACTCTAGAAAGAGGTATATATGAAACAATAATAGAAAAATTCCTCCTTCAGTTATTTATTCATTTTTTCACTCACTAACTACTTCAAATATTTATTTAGTGTATGTCTACATTGTATAGGGCATTGCAGCACAGGAATCAATAAACCATCAACCCTGCTTTCAGGAAGCTCATAGTCAAATGGGAAGAATAATGTGTAAATAGATCATTACAAGACAGTGTGGAAAGTAGAAAGCACAGAGGACATGAGAACAGAAAAGAAATAATTAACCCAGCCTTGGAGCATTTGGGTTGCTTCCCAGAGGAAAGGGGAAAATGAATAATCTCTCTGAAGAAAGAGAGAAAACTATCCCAGAAAGAGAAAGCAGTACTTTCAGTGAACTTCCAGATAGTTTGGTAAAATTCAGGGGTGAAAGATGAAAGACGGATTTTCTCCTATAAAGACTTACAGCAATGAGGAATTAATGTAAGTGAATTAACTCATTATCATTCAGTTCACCTTTGGTGGCTTTCATGAACCTATTCTGCTATTGCTTGCCATGGAATTTATGCTTTACTTAGCTTGCCTAAAGTAAGCATTTCTCAAGGATATTTTTCTGGCTTTTCCACAACATTTAAAAAAATTACAACACTGACATTAAGAAAGGAGAAAAAAGGAGGACATAGGGAAACTAACCTTGGGCACTTACTATGGACTGTGATCATGATGGTTTACATAACTGATCTGATCAAATGCTCAGGACTTCATTCATTCATTCATTAATGTCCTAAACCTGAAACGTTTATGCTGCACTTCAGTAGATAAATAATAAACAATAAAGCCACTGGAAGAGTAAAGCAATAACTTGTAGAGTGACTCCATAGCCCTAGAGACAAGCATGTACAAAGGAATTCAATAGCTGGCTCAACAAGGTTAATTAAGTATTATAGAGAGAAATAAAGAAAAAAATTAGAGTTCTAGGCAACAGCCAGACTGTGGAAAAGGTCACATATCATGAAAAGCCATCTAGACTTTACTGTCACTTTTTTGGTTACAGTGGATGGCCAGGAATTGAGTAAGATATAAAACTGGAAAGAATATTATGTTGAATAAGTGAGAAATAAATTGGAAAAGGGTGTCAGACTAGAGGAAGAAAAACCAACTAGAAGATCATTTCAATAGTCCAAGTCAGACGTGGTGAAGTTCTGGTTTACAGAAAAATTAGCAGGTAACAATCTCAAAAGATATTTTGTAGACGGAGTTTGGAGAAGGCTTACTGGTCAATTCGACATGAAGGATGGAAAACAGGGTCAAATCCAAGATGACTTCTAAGTTTCTGACTTCAGAGATAATGTTAGACTTATCACCCTCTCCTCTCCTTTTTCAAGGGAACAACAAGCTGCAGATAAGTCAAGTATTTTGCCCAGTGTCATACAACTATTAAGAGGCCAATTTGGGATTCAATCTAGATCTTGCTTACTAAAAGCACCCTCTCCCCTAGGTATTTGGTGAGATTGCTGTTCTAAAGTTAAGGAATAGGAGAAACCTGAAGAAAAAGCCCTAAACGCTCAGCCTCATCATCTGAAAAATACAAGGTAAGATAAAAAAATTTTTTAAAGTGGAGTGGGAAGTAAAGAGACACCTGGAGCTGGCCCATTAGTTTTATTATTCATGTTTACTGTTTGGTTTCCTCTGAATTACCCACTGGTGGTCTAACAAATCTTTTCTGTTTTGATCCTCCTCATCCTTAGTTGCTCATCACAGCATAAATCAATGTTGCCTGGAAAATAAAATATAATTAGAAGTAACTCACACTAATTATGACTTCACTGAGTGCACTGAATAATGAGAGTGGTGTCATCTTTTTCCTGGCATAGGAAGCATCTGTCATCTCACATTCTCCCTCCCCCTCCCACGGCCAAGAATTTTTAACCCATGAAAGAAACCTTATTGCTCAGCTAAATGTCATTCGAGAGCTCTATCAAAATAATAAAATGAAATAAGGGGAAACTATAAGTTATAAAATGAATACCCTTTTAAGCTCACACATATTCCTAGGCAGCCAACCGAAATCATTAATCCATGAAGCCTTCATCTGTTTACCTCTCTCTTCTATGCTCATCTTATAAACACAAATTTTCTGCTATATTTCCAATACATTTGTTGGAAGAAGGGGATGAGAGATGAATTAAATGAACACCCACTCGATAATTCCTGACCTTTCCTTTAGCATGACAGTTTTATCAGTCAAGCAGAGAGATAATATGATGAGGATAAAAAGCTAATATTCTCTCCTGGTGAAAAAGAATCAATGACACTTTCACCCACAGCTTTATTGAAAAATGGATGATAATGGCTCAAGCACACCTACCAGAGTGAGCTGCTTGAAGCTACATTTAACAAACTACGAAGAAGATGAAATATAAGTGAAATTGTAGGAAGGTCCACAAAAGAGGCGAAGGAATATTTCTTAAAATGAATGCAGTAAACCCATTTCCCGCCAGCCTATTGAGGAGCAATGAAGTGCCATTTATGGAAAGAGAGAATGAAAGCCGTAAATTGTTTGAGCTCACTGCATTTCACATTGAACATTCTTGTTTGGTGATCCTAACAGTTTTAGCCCTTAGGGAAACTTGCTGCAACTTCTGAACTACAGCTACTAGACTACACAGAGAAGAGAAATGCAGTCACCTATAAAATTTTTATTGGTAACAACTGGAACTTTTAAAAATTATGCATATTTGAAAAGTATATTTCTGACCTCCAGGGGAAAGAACATTCTTTCTTCCCTCAAATTACCTAATTAATCCACCTTCAAGAAGGAGTGTTAATCTTATTGGTCAGAATATAAAACTCACATTCTTGAGTAAGTTATAAATAAAATTATATGATATCTTTTCGTTGATGCTGAGAAATGTAGAGATTTTTCAAAGTGGAGCACTTTGCTATTGAGTCTGAGTTTGGGGACAGCTTTCCACTGGTACTCATCTAGATTCTGAAGTTCTGTATTGTAGTTGGGTTTAAAGACTGAGCAATAGTAAACATTTAGGCTAATTTAACTGTGTTTTAATGTATGTATGTTAGGGACTTGGCTCGATAATTCAGATAGTCTTACCTTATTTCCAAAAGATGTCTGTTCTCATTTTCCAATAAATTGTAAGGCTACTTTTTCCTATCCCTTTTCCTCAGCTTTTCTTCCCTTCCTACTGGATTTTTCTGTCAATAATTAGGAGTCTCTGGCCTCTCTTATCACCTCAAGTTCATGATCTACAATAAAGAATATCCAAAAAGAAGGCTCAAAGAAGACCCAAGGGCTTCCCAAATCCCTAGGCACACAGAAATGTGCATTTGTTACACTATGGTAAGGACTGACTATATAATTATCAGGGCTCAATGCAAAATAATGATGCATGAGCTCTCATTCTAAAATGACTAAGAATTTCAAGATGGCAACAGCAGAGTATTAAAACAAGTATGGGCCCTTCTAGGCATGGGTCTTAGGTGACTGCATAGATCATACGCCCATGAAGTATAAATCAGCAACAGCTCTGGCCTTGACCTTCACCAACTCTCCTCGTTGGAATATGGGCTGAGGGGATGAAAGAGCTGTTGCTTACATCCCACTGCTATAGGTTATTTTTCCTAAGAACCTAGATCTATTCCAGTGATTAGCCAGGATTGAGACTACTCTGGCTATGAGATTAATTAGGCAATTTGAGGGACGAAAGAATGTTCTTTCCCCTGGAGGTCAGAGTGGAGAATATCATCATATCATCATGAAAGGCAAGTATGTCTTCATCAAAATGATTCTCATATCCTTTTCCATGCTCCTGTGTTTTACCTGGGACCAGTGAGACACACACTGCAAGTCCTCAATAACTTCACAAACATCACTTTGATGTTCACTCCGAACACTTCTGAAATGAATGAGATCATGTCTTCATCTGGACCTAATGCATAGCCACACTCTACACTAGGTCAATAAATCACCCTTTATTCCATTTTGAATCTGATGTATGTTGTTATGTTCTTCATGTTCTTTGCAAACCCAATAATTATGCACAATACTATTAAAATAAAAAGGAATAAATTTGCCATCACCTTATAATCTTTAACCTAATAAGGACCATTATGTTATTAATATCAAATAAATTCACCATTCTTACAGAGAAAATCACATTGCACTCTATGTAAAGACTACCTTCATTCCACTCACCTTATCCAAGCCAGTCCTACACACACTCACGTGCCTGATAGGATCATATCTTTAGAAAGTGCAGTTGGTCTTCCACTCAAACCAATGCTACTTCTTTAGCCTCACCCAAAATGGGCTACTCCAGCCCCATATTCCACATGCGTTCAGAGTGATTCAGTGAGTTATCACAATGCTAATCCCTTGACCACCGAGCTATATCTTAAACCAAGGCCCACACAGTACAAATGATATTATTATAAGACTTAATACCTAAACATAGATTTTTAAAAATATAATCGACACTTCCCGAGCCCTGGTAGTGTTTCCAGGACACAAATTATAATCTATATGAATATTTAACAAAACGCCCAAGAGAGTGCTAATGCTTAATATTCTTCCATGAGAAAAAAAAATGTAATGGCAGAGTCATCCTAAAATACATGTCTCTTTGCTGCACATTTTTTAGAACAGTCAAAATTCTTAAGTTCATTATCAATCTCAAAGAAAGAACTCTTCTCTGTCATGTTTTCCAAAGAAATTTGTTCATCTCCTTCTCCAATATCCACTTCTTTCCATATATATATATATATGAGATCCTTGATTACATTTATTAGGTCCTACTTTAGAAATGTTAACTGGGCACACATTAGTGTTACCAGCCATAGAGCTAATCTTCTGTGTATCCTAGGAAAAAAGTGATGTCCAAGAAGAAGGAAAAGAAACAAACAAAACATCTCACAGCATTTTATTTTTCATGAGGTCCAGTGTTTGGAAAAGCAGCAAAGGAGAAAGGACTTACAGAGTACCTACATAAATTGGTTATGCGTAACACATAAACAAGGAACAACAAACTGTGGAAGGCCACAGGAGGCCTCTGAGGAGGAAGGCGTCTCCATGCCTCATGTTCCGGCACAGGGTGGCCTAGGCTCTGTTACCTTTGACATTGGGCTCAAGGATGTAAAACCCCTTCGTAGCACTATGATGTAGCCAGACTTGTAGGCTCCTTGTAAGGCCCAAGTTCCACCAGCTGCACATAGATAAGAGGCTAAAGATAACCACATGCTCTTGTTTTGTGAAACTCCCAAAAAGCCACTGTTATCAATCCTTAGAATGACACTCCAATTCCAGCTCACTGCTTCACTTCTGGCTCACTGATTCTCTCCACCATCATGTCACCCTCTCCCCACCATCACTCCACCCTTACACTATGGATCACAGTGATTGTAATCAATAAATAGAGTGGATGATCAGAGCTCAGGGCCTTCACTGTCTCCTCCAAAGTAATAAAGTGAAGGCCCCCTGGTCCCACTTTCTCTCTTAATCTTTTTCTCATTCCTTTGTCTCACCGAACTCAGGGTACCCATGGGTGATGTACAGCTGCTTCCCTACAGTCCAGTGCTTCCTGTTATTAAAAATCCTTTGCCTAGAAACTTAAAACCAGTTTGGGAGAAATCTCTTATCAAAAAAAAAAAAAAAGTTTAATTGTGGCCAGACGCAGTGGCTCACGCCTGTAATCCCAGCACTGTGGGAGGCTGAGGTGGGCGGATCATGAGGTCAAGAGAGCAAGACCATCCTGGCCAACATGGTGAAACCCAGTCTCTACTAAAAATACAAAAATTAGCTGGGCATGGTGGCACACACCTGTAGTCCCAGCTACTCAGGAAGCTGAGGCGAGAGAGTTGCTTGAAACTGGGCGGTGGAGATTGCAGTGAGCCATGATCACGTCACTGCACTCCAGCCTGGCAACAGAGTGAGACTCAGTCTAAAATAAAAAGAAAAAAAAAAAGTTTAATTGTATGGAATACTATTTGGCCACAAAAAGTGAGATCCTGTCATTTGCAAGAACACAGATGGAGCTGGAGGACATTATGTTAAGTGAATTAAGCCAGGCACAGAAGGACAAACTTCATATGTTCTCACTTACTTGTGAGAGCTTAAAAAAATTAAAACGATTGAACTCATGGAGATAGACAGTAGAAGGACAGTTACCAGAATGGAAAAGGTAGTAAGAAGAGGAGAGTGAAAATGGTTAATGGGTACAAACATATAGATAGAATAAAGAAGATCTAGTATTTCATAGCACAACTGGGTGACTATGGCAAACAAAAATGTATTATACACTTTAAAATAACCAAACGAGTATAGCTGAATCATTTGTAATACAAAGAATCAATGCTGGAGGCAATGGATATTCCATTTACCCTGATGTGATTATTACCCATTGCATCCCTGTATCAACATATCTCATGTACCTCACAAATACACTATGTACCCTAAAAATTAAAAATTGTTTAATTGTGACATTCTTTGTCAAGCAGACTGTCTTATGTCTTGAAGTAGGACATGTGAATAGTTCTTGTCTTTTTACAAAATATAAATATTTGCAATGGTGGCATGCCTAACCTTCCTGGAAACTTCGGCCTACCTGTAATGTCCATTTCTATTAATGCCTCTCCATTTCCACCAGCCACGCTCCTTCACCACCCCATTGTTATCATCATGATCCACCAACAAGCACCCGGGTCTGCCATCTGATGGTCAAAACAGGCTCCTGTACGAGCCCAGAGGCTTTCTCTCCTCACAACACCAACTTATCTCTTCTGTGTTTCTCCAACCCAAGAATAATCCCAAATGACTTTTAGCCTTTTATTTATGTATTTTTTTCATGTTTCCAAAGTGATCTCTTTAGAGGCCCAGGGAGAAGACAAATGTCCTTTGCTATGTGCATTTTTCAACTTTGCTTTTCTCAGCTTTTTACTTATCTGAGTAGCAGCCACAAGTAACTCCATTCGTGGTAGCCATTTCTATCACTTGTTTTTCTGTTGACTCTATTTAGGAAACTTCCATTTAAAATGACACAGAAGTATTATACTTCTATGAATCTCTGCTGTTCCAAATACATAATATTCATGAGTGTTTTTCTGTGCGTTGTTTACAACCAATGTCTATGTTTTAAGTAAAAAAATTTGTTTTTCGCAATAAATTTTAGAAGTTCTTACAAAATCAAGGATACTAAATATTCGTTTTTTTGGTTATATGTGGCTGCATAGCTCCTCCGTAGTTTGTGAGTTTCTGCTTAATGGTATTTTATGATAGTCTTTTAATACAAATGTAAGGTAATAGGATACATTAATCATTTTCTTTATGGTGGTAGTGTGTGGGTATATGTGTGTGTGCATGTTTGTGTCCAGTTAGAAAAAACTTTTCTACCTCAGGATCATAACAATATCCCCTGTAGCTTCTCCAAATAATTAAATGTTCATTTCAATGGAATTTATTCTGCTGTATGGCATGAGGGTGAATGTATAGATTATATAAAAAGTCAATGTTCTTACATAATTTATGGAATGGTGTATCACATCTACTAACTCCCATGCATTACTGGGTCTCTTTCTGAGTGCTCTGTTATATACTCTTTGGCCATTTATATAAATTCCACACTCTATTAATTAAAATACAATTAGAACATGCCTTCTTACCTAGCAAAAATAAGTCCTGTCTTTCCAAGTTTTTAGTTCAAAATGTAAAAGCTAGTAATTGTTCTTTTTTCTTTCATATTATTTTAAATATCATTTTGTCAAGCAACCCCCACAAAACAAAAAGCTCTTTATATTTTTTAATGGAAGTGCATCAGATGTGTGAATTTATCTGGAGAGTTAAGATGTTATACACATTGAGGCTTCACATGCATAAATATTACTTAGAGCTCTACATACGCGGGCTCTTCAATAAAGCCTTATTTTTCCAAAAGTCCTTGGGTAAAGTTCTAAGTATCTTACATTTTTTCTTGTTACTGTGAAAAGGATGCTTTTTTTAATTGTAATTTTTAGGTGGCTATAGGTATGTAAATGCTAATAAGTTTTTGTATATAAATATTGTACCAATAGTACTGAACACTTCTTAGTTTTGAATGCTTTTTCTGTGAAGTTTACTGAATTCAGATTACCAATGACAATTCTGAAAAACTATTATAATTTATTTCTGGATTGTGAATGAGTTGATAGAGGAACTCACAAAAAAAAAATGGCAGAAAAAGTAAACATCGAATGAGAATGAAAACAAAAAAAATCCTCAAAGACTCTTTAAAAGAGACTAAAAATAAAAAAATTATAAAATACACTCAAAATCCACTAAAAACAAGAAAAAATTATAAGTCTAAACATAAATTTATTTTGAATGAAGTTACTTTTATTGAAATATCTGGAAAGGCATTAATGAAAATGTATCTCACGTACTTAAAGGAAAGGGGGGAAATGGCTTTGATTAGAAGATAAATAATAGGAATATACAGGTTAATATGAAAAGACTCAAGACAAAAGTTAGATGTGAAATATATTATCAGAGAAAACATTAAATCTTCAATAGAAAAATATATCTTGCCAGGCATCAGTTAAAACTAGCTCATCCAAATGAAAGATAAGACTGAGAAAGAAGACCAAGAGATTAAGAAATATAAAGGTAGAGTTAAGAGATATGATAGATAAGCTAGGAAGCTTCAACATACATACAACTGGGATTCCAGAAAAACAGAAAAAAAAAGCATAAAAAGAAGTTAATAATTTTTTATAATTGAAGAAAGCCCTAAGTTCTTAAATAAAAAGTGCCTTATAAATATAGATTAAACTCAACAAAAATAAATTTACATCTCAAAATATCTTAGTGAAACTGTATGACATCATGTTACAGAGAAAATCTTTTTCTTAACTTTAATTTCAGGGTACAAGTGCAGGTTTGTTACATAGCTAAATTTGTGTCATGGGGGGGTTGTTGATTAGGTTATTTTGGGATCAGGAAAAGTAACAAATGGGCACTAGGCTTATTACTTGGTGGAGAAATCTTAATATTTAGAGAGAAAAAGGAGAGCTTAAGAGCAAATAAGCAATAATTAGAATAAAAGCAAACCATCCTCCAGCAACAACATATGTCAGAAGAAACTGTCTTATGGGAAAATAACTCAGCCAAAATTTTATAGTCAGCTAAACTATTGTTCAATATAAGCACAAAATAGACACATTGTAAAAGACAGAGAAAGAGATGTTACCATTCTCAGACTTAAAAAGCAAAAAGTTAATGAATATCTTTTAGTGAGAAGATGAAACATATTAATAGTAAGTGTGGGAAACATTGAAGTGATGGTGACAAATACGACCCCACCCAAGTCCTTGATTTGATTTTGTTTTCCTTGTGATCCTGATTCTGACATATTTGGTTGCCACCAACCTAGTGATACCACACTTAAAAGAGACTACCAGTTAACCATCAAATCCATAGAACTTTTCCCTCCTCTCTCCTTTTTAGTGTTTGTTTTACCTCACTTCGGCATTTTTACATATTTGGTCATCCTCTCTTAGTTAAAACTTCCTCCTGTCTTGGCATAGAAATATCTAAGGTGACAAAGTTGCATAACAGAAAAGCCACAAATTTTGAACTCAAACAAATCTGGCTTCAAATAAATGCTAAGACAACAGTTATAAGTATGTGAAGAAAAAGTTATTTGGACATCTTTAGATTCAGTTTATCTATCATAAGGCAAAAATAATATGTACTTAATAAAATAGTGGTCACAGAAATTATGTCATCAAATGAAATATTTATTTTTGCTTGTTCTGTGCAGGCTCATTAAATGTTAATACATAAAGTTCAAGTCCAATGCTTGGTACAGGTATTGATCGACTTACGAAACTTACAACCATTCGACTTTACGACCACAATTGCTAGCCACGACTGCTCCAGGTCTGGCAGCGTAAACGTTGCCCAGCTGGGCGTACGACAGTGCGGACCAGCTTCCGGCAGCACTACCATCTCCGCATGCACCATTTCAACTGTACATATAGCCTACTCAACTTACGACCAAATCGTGTTATGACCGTCTGCCGGTCCCAATCGTGGTCGTAAGTCGAGCACTAGCTGTACATAGTAAGTATTCAATAAACTTTATATAGTATGCTCCTTGCCTGCCTCTTTTAATTGTGGGTTTTTCCAAGGTCCAATCTAATTTTGATGATGCTTTCTCTCTACTTTGTTCGTAGAAAATCTCATCTATGCCCAGGGCTTTAACATCATTTCTGTGCTGAATGGTTGACTCATATCCAGTGTTTGTGCCACATTTCTATTCATCTGCTATAAATATCCACACAGATAGCTTCTCCATACTTGGGATCTCTCCTTGCACCCCAGCTTGGGACAGGGCTGTGTGGGATGGAGCCCTCCTAGCAATGGTGGACTGAGCTCCTGAACATAAAAGAAGCCAAAACAATGATTTCTTCAAATGATCTTGGAAAAACAGGGGAAATGAGAATAGAAAAATAGTGCAGAGCAGCCTGAGCTCTGCGAGGTATGCAAAACTGTTATCCAGTCCAGACAGACAGGAGTGTGGGACTTCAGTCATGCGCCCAACCCCACACCCCACCACCTCATGCTCAGAGGCAATTGTTAAAGACATTTTGTTCCTCACTAAGTGTCTCACTTTTTCACTCATTATCTTCATGTTTCTAGAGTTTATGATACAAAGAACAATGTATAGCCAGTTAATAGCTTATGTTATTTTAAAGTAAATTATTCATTAACAACTTAGGAACTTTTCTTTTTGCCTTAAACGCACTTGTAACTACTGCTAATGGAAGTGTATATTCAGGGCAACTCGAATCTGTGCTCCCAGGTGGCCATCCTCAAGCTTTAAGCTTGAATAAACTCTACCCTTAACTTAAAAAATTTGAAATTCAAAATTTCAGAAATAAAAATATCTTTCTAAAGTATATTCTGTAAACTATGTACCCCAGTGCTTACAACAGGCAACAGAAGCATGTTAGTTCACGTTTTGTCTTCTATACCAAAATGCTCTTCACTCACTGGCTTTGTATTTCTGTCATAAGCGCTATGTTCTCAGGAGTAAAACTTTGATGTTATAAATAACTCTTTTTCTTCTTTCCCATAAGTGATCAGTCACTAGCTCCTATTACTACTTCTGTTGCCCCAGTGTCCCCTGAATTTATGACCTTCTCTGTGATATATACTGGAGCTTCATATGTGACCTAATGAATTAATTTGTCCTTCATCTTTCAGTTTCTTCCCCTACCACACTATCCTGCATACTGCAGTCACTTTAATCTTTCCAAATACCTACTTTTTTTTTTTTTTAACCATGTGTATCCCTTGGAATGACTTTGATTAACTAATCAAATACATCTTAGACTCCTTACTCTACCTGATATTCATGTCTCGTTATTTTCCCACCGTCAACTTTCCCAATATTATATGTCATTAGTTCACTGCACGAGAACTTTGTTTCTTCCAAATGTGCCTATTCCTCAATTCCTACATATGCCATCCTGAGGCCTTCCCTTATAGCATTGACTGCCTCCTTCCATATGCTAACTGCCAGGGACGTAAAGATAAATAAGTCACTTGACAAATTCACATACTCCTGTAGAAGACAAAAAAACTGATTTGATAAATCAGAATAATGTGTGATAAATGCTAACACCAATATGTAACTCAAATGCTATGAAACCATACAGCACAATGAAAGAGACAAAGTCTACACAGAAAAATAACTTTTTAACGAAATGTGTTTTAATCCTACCAGCTGTAAGAGGATGAAACAGACATATCCAAGTAGATATTGTAATAGAAGATCATTAACAGGTCAGTATTAAGGAAATTCTCAGTCAGAGAATGTTCTTAAGAACAGGTTGAAATTCTTGTTTCGTTACATGAAAATTTATATGAACATAGATATGGCGTGACACAGTATTCCACAGCACAGCTGCATAATATACAGAATCAGTTTTGTATGTGTTTTTCCTACATGTCTTTTAAAAGAGTCAAGAACAAAGCACTAACAGGTACTTTTTGCTGAATATTTACTTCATATCACTTTTCATATATTATTTGTCATCTTTCAGAGCAAGCAGTATAATCTTCAACTCTGATAAACCTAAAATTCAGAAAAAAGTAAGTTTCCCAAGATCACAGTGCTGGAAATGATAGGCTACATTCAGGTGTTGGATGTTACACATAATTTTATTCCTATTTTAGGTAAGTATTTATCAACCATAGCACTATTGATATGTGTGTTGTAGGAGTCTGTTCAGAGCATTGTAAAACATTTCACAACACACCTGTACGTGCCAGTAGCATGCTCCGGCTTGTAACAACCAAAAATGTTTCTAGGCACAATATATCTCCTGGGGAGACAAATTTGCCTTCAGTAAAGAACTACAGTTCTGGATGAAGAAACTGTTCATCAGATGTGATTTAGATCATACACCAGTATATGCTCTTGAAACAAATGTAAAACAACCCTCATCTTACTGAGGTTGTATGCATATTTAAATACACTTCTCAAATACAACAGAATTGATACTCAAAATGGGAATGAGAATGAGAAATGAAGAGGAAAACCACAGTAAAGTAAAATTAAAAGGGGGACATTTACTAGACAAATAATATCAATGTTCTATGAACCTAAAGCAAAGGAGAAGTACCATTTTGTAGTTGAGTTCCAAAAATAAAGAAATATAACAAACATGAATGTGCTCAATGCAGGATAAATGTCCAGTCTGTCCCAGATCCTAGGCCCATAGTTCTTTCCACTTTAAGAAGTCAATGTGCTAAAATAATTACTGTGCCATCATTTCTAAAGCTGTCATCAGTTAACATTTATTTTTTGGCTGATGAGATTATTATTCCATGCATCTCATCTACATTATCTGTGTGTAGTCATATCTATAAGACAATATCAAGAAGGTCAGGCTGCTCCCTTAGAAAAAAAGCATTGTTCTTGGGATGGGAAGTCCTACTTATAACTGTCTTTTATGGTTTTGAGCAAGTCACTTAACATCTGGAAAGTGATTGGCTTTAAAGAGATTTTCTCTCAGTCTTTCTTTTCTAAAATTCTTTAAATCCAGAGACAAACCTGTGAAAATCCTGTAAACCCACCCTTAGCATTTGCACACACATTGAATGACACGTAAACACACATAAGTTGAACAAGAGCCAGGAAGCTTTTTAGGATATAAAAATATATGTGTTTTCATCCTAAGAAGTTAAAAGGTCCCAAACAAGAGAATGACTACAGGAAATTTTTAAAATATAAATAAGATTAATCATGAATCCTTGCCAAAGTGGCTCTTATTGTGTAAAATAATTTCAGTGTCACAAAAATATTTTTGCTATTAAATTATTTAGTCAAGTATTCTTTGAGTTGCTAATTTAATGATAAGTAACTATCAAGTTCCTGGCACTATTACAGATGCTAGGGAATCCAACATTGCCTAGACCCTGCCATCATGGATTTTATAGTCTAACAGAAAATAACTAACCCAATTATTACACAAATAACAAATATAGTTAATTACGTTGTAATATATGCTATAGACAGGTTGTTATAAGAATATAAAACAGGAGGTTCTTAAGCAGCTTGAATGACATCAGAGAAGATTTTCCATGTGGATATAGCATTTAATTTGAGACTAGAAGGGTGAATATAAATTGGCTAACTGAAAGAATTGCATAACAAAAAGAAAAATGGGCAGGCATAGTGGCTCATGCCTATAATCTCAGCACTTTGGGAGGCTGAGGTGAGCAGATCACCTGAGGTCGGGAGCTCAAGATCAGACTGACCAACATGTTGAAACCCTGTCTCTACTAAAACTACAAAAAATAGCTAGGCGTCATGGTGCATGCCTGTAATCCCAGCTACCTGGAAGGCTGACGCAGGAGAATCCCTGGAACCCAGCAGGTGGAGGCTGCAGTGAGCAGAGATCACACCACTGCACTCTAGCCTGGGCAACAGAGCAAGACTCCATCTCAAAAAAAAAAAAAAAAAATGTTCCC
Source organism: Sapajus apella (assembly GCF_009761245.1). Taxonomy (NCBI): domain Eukaryota; kingdom Metazoa; phylum Chordata; class Mammalia; order Primates; family Cebidae; genus Sapajus; species Sapajus apella. Next base: position 54,230,244 of record NW_022436944.1, on the reverse strand, counting down.
GAGAAGAGACACAATATAGAAAGGAGAAGGCCACATAGTAAAGATGTTAGAAAGCATTTGTATTAGTCAGGGTCCTCTAGAGAGACAGAACTAATAGGATATGTGGATATACGAAGGGGAGTGTATTAAGGAGAATTGACTCAAATGATCACATCATGAAGTCCTACATAGGCTGTCTGCAAGCTGAAGAGCAAGGGAGCCAGTAATGGCTCAGTCCAAGTCCCAAAACCTCAAAAGTGGGGAAGCCAACAGTGTATTCTTCAGTCTGTGGCCAAAGGCCCAAGAGCCCCTAGCAAAACACTGGTTTAAGTCCAAGAGTCCAAAAGGCAAATAATTTGGAGTCTGATGTTTGAGGGTAAGAAGCATCCACCGTGGGAGAAAGATTAAGGCCAGAGACTCAGCAAGTCAGCCTCTCTCACCTTATTCTGCCTGCTGGCAGCTGATTGGACGGTACCCATCCAGACTGAGGGTGGGTCTGCCTTTCCCAGTCCACTGACTCAAATGTTAATCTCCTTTGACAACACCCTTACAGACAATACTTTGCATCCTTCAATCCAATCAAGTTGACATTTAATATTAAACATCATAGCATTGTAAATAAAATGGGAAAGAATGGCTTTAAGGCTAGGGACGGGATAGCATTAGGAGAAATACTTAATGTAGTTGACGGGTTGATGGGTGCAGCAAACCACCATGGTACATACATAACAATATAACCGCACGTTCTGCACATGGATCCCAGAACTTAATGTATAATTTTCTTTAAAAAAAAAAGAAGACAGTTAACATGATTAGAATTTTATTGTTCAGATATTTTCTCTAGCTGCTGTGTGAAGAGGAAATTCTATTTAGAGAGTGTATTGTAGACGATAAGAATAGTTACAGAAGTCCAGTTAAGAGATGATAGGACATAGAACAGCATCATAGCAATGGAGACGGTAACAAGTGCATATATTCAAAATACTTATAGGAAACAGAATTTACTTAACATGGGCATTGGTTAGACATAAGAAAAAAAAAAGAAGGGAGAAATTAAGAATAATTCCCAAATTTCTTTCTTGAAATCTGGGTGGTTCATTCAACAAGATGGAACAAGATTGGGAGAAGACAAGTTTAATGGGAACACCAGGTTGGTGCCCAGAAGAAACATATCAAATCTAGCTTAAGTGCAGGTTCTAGAAAGAAAGAATTCATAAGTTTGCCACAGTCCCACAGTAAAGCCTGATATTAAGCACAGCTCCATTCTCTTCCCAATGAATGTGGTGCTCCACTCTAACATCCTGCAATCTTACCTCTAACTCCTCTAAACACAGGCAGGCCTCATTGCTCTTCGTGTTTTTCCTCAAGATTCCCTTTGCCTGCTTATCTCAGCATAACCAAGCCTGCCACCCTCTTGTATGTTACCTTGTACATTCCTGTTCACTTGTGACAATCTTTTTCTTTCCATCCAATGTTATTAAGTGTTAGTTTTCCTGAGACTATGCTTCTTTTCTCCAAGTTTCACTCATCTCCATGAGGAAATATATAACTATTTTCCAACAAGTCTAAATTTACAGAGCCCTGGGGGAAAAATAAGTTAGCAAAGTCCAATACAAGTATTGCTTGGCTCTTAAAGTAGATGAGTCAGATGGTTCTTAAGCTAAAATATTTTTTAATATGGCAGTCTCATAGTGAGAATGAGAGATGATCATTTATATAGAATGTTACTACTTTGGGAAAATCACAATTACCACTGACATCTCTCTGAAAAATGGCTTCTCTTGGGCCGAATATTAACTCTAGTGGAACAGATCTTCAACAGCAGTGAGTTCCTTCTTATAATGAGATCTCAACTTCAACTTTACAGCTAAGTCTCCTGGATTGCTATTATACACGAACTGCTAAACTTGTGCCTGCTTTGCCCATAAGGCTGTCACCAATTCTAGCAGCATTACTTTTTCAAACTTAAAAAAAAACTCTAATTTGTTTTCAGCAGTTTCAGTTTCTTCCATAAGAGAAGGATTTCTTTCATTAAAAAATGGTTCTTGTTGCAATAAAGTTCTCTGCTAAACAAAATATCCAATTAGAGATGCATGATTGAATGATATTGAAGGTTGCATTTCCTCATGTTTCTAAGCAGATAAGAATCCTAATTGCAGTTAGTCTGCCTTATCTTACCAGTTCTAATTCTGACCTTTTCTTCACATATAGTACAGTTAACACTGAATATTTAATAGCATATTGTGGATAAATTATTCTTTACTTCTATATTGCAAATTTTGGATATTTACAGACTTCTGAGGTCATTAACATATAGCCAAATATCAAATGGTGATTACAATCCCCAAAAGAGAAGAAAGAAAATATATTTGTTAATAAATAGGCTTCTGCTTATACTCCAGGTATTAAGTAGGGTTGGTTTCATAGTCCATAATTTGATTATAAGGTTTCGTTTTTAAAGGACTATCACTCATAATGTAGGCCCAAAACTGATATATCTGTGACCCTGAGTGGCATAAAGGAGAACCAGTGATTAACAAAGGAGATGAAGAATTGATATTTAATTCATGTTGTGTCATTTAGAATTAAATCTAAGAAATTATCTTTATTACCAAGAAATCTGTTTCTCTCTATAGTTATTTTCCTCCTTGTGGCACAAAATATGCTCAGGTTTCTTTTAACTTGAAAACAAAAACAAATAAAAATCCCCCCATCGAGTCTTCAACCAGCCTTCTCTATTCTTTTTCTTCACAGTAAAGTGTATTTCTTCCTTTTCACTTTCTCATCCATGAAGTTCTTAACCTACAGCAAACCCATTCCATCACTAGTGAAATTATTTTTACCAAAGAGTCTCATGATTAAAGTGAATATATTTCTTATTATCTATACCAGAGTACTTTTGAGAGTGAAAGGAGCACTGTTAATAATTAAGCATAAACTGAGACTGTTCTAAACAAATAGGACATATGGCCATGACACACATAACCTCTTAGCAGTAAAATATAATAAACTGATTACCCCTTGACCTTCCTGCAAACATTTACTTTACTGGCTGTTTCTCTGCACAACTCTGTCCTTCTGTGTATTATAGATGCTCCTTTATCCTGGGTTTCCTTCCAACCGTTTTGTTGCATTCCTCAACCCTACTTCCAGGGTCCTTTGGCGCTTAGTTTATCTTTTAATTTCTTCAGTGTTTCTATTCATAAGGTGTTGGTCCTGGACAATATCTCTTCTCATATCATAAAAAACTCTTTGGAATTATCATTCACTCTCATTAATTTCAATTTCAATTTTAATCTATGCTAATAACTCCCGTTACTAAGTGTCCAGCCTTATCTTTTCTTCTGAGCTCCAGAATCACATCCAGACTTTCAATTGGCATGTACTTTTTCATAAGCCATGAGCATATCAAAATTTGTTGATTAATCTGAAGCTATCTTCCTCCCTAAAAACATACCACATTCTAGAGTTTGGTGAAAGGTCTTATTCATGTGTCTATAATATCAAGCAAGAAATCTGAATGATAGCTGTGTTAGTGTAACTCTAGCTTCTGTTAAAAAGAGACAACTCAAAGCCAAGTGCAGTGGCTCATGCCTATAATTCCAGCAATTCAGGAGGCCAAGGCAGTAGATCATATAAGGTCAGGAGTTCAAGACCAGCCTGGACAACATGGTGAAACCCTCTCTCTACTAAAAATACAAAAATTTGCCAGGCATGGTGGTGCATGCTTGTAGTCCAAGCTACACAGGAAGATGAGGCAAGAGAATCACTTGAACTCAGGAGGGAGAGGTTGCAGCAAGCCAAGATTGCACCACTGCACTCCAGCCTGGGCAATACAGTAAGGCTCCACCTCCAAAAAAGAAACAAAAACAAACAAACAAACCAACAAATCTACAAAAAAACCAACAAACAACAACAAAAACTCTCAAAATCTTAGCATGTGTATACACACACACACACACACAAACACACTTCTCTATTTCTCATTCACATTTGAGCTCAATGTGGATCAGTGGGGTGGGGTTTATACCCATGCCATCATTCAAGGATGCAAAATATGTTTAGTGAATCTGTTATCTTCAAAATGAGGCACCAGGTCATTTTTACAGCATCCACCTGAATAATGGGGAAATCAGAGAGCTTAGAAAAGATATGCACTTTAACTCTCTTACCCACAAATCATTTATGTTTATATTCCATTGGCAAAAGTGTTTCATGTGGCTTCACCCAACTGCAAGGTATATAAAACAACTATCAGTTAACTTTGCCCAAAGAAAGAGAAAATGACTCTATGATCATCTAGCTAATTTTCACCATGCCATCTTGCTCTCCCTCTTCTTCCTTAACTCCTATCTAATCACTTGATCTTGCTTATTCTTCCTCTTGAACACTCTATAATGCTATTTCCTATTCTACATTGCCAATTTTAAGATTCTCAAAATTCTTAACCATGCTTTTGCAAGTGCCCATGCTTTTCATGGATCTTTTAAACAAGTGAAATGATCAGAAATGCTGGTCTTTTCCTTCAACTTTTAATTTCTGGGGTGCAATGTGTACAGGTTTGCTACATAGATGAACATGTGCCATGGTAGTTTGCTGCACAAATCAACCTATCACCTGGGTGTTAAGTGCAGCATTGATTAACTAATCTTTTGATGCTCTCCCTCAGTGTGTGTTGTTCCTCTCCTTCTGTCCATATGTTCTAAGCACTCGGCTCCCACTTATAAGTGAGAACATGCAGTACTTGGTTTTCTGTTTCTTGGTTAGTTTGCTAACAATGATAGCCTCCAGCTCCATCCATGTTCTTGCAAAGAACATGATTGTGTTCTTTTTTATGGCTGCAAAATATTCCATGGTGCATATGTACCACATTTTCTTTATCCAGTCTACCACTGATGGACATTTAGGTTGATCATGGATTTGCTATTGTGAATAGTGCTATGATGAACATACCTGTGCTTATATTTTTATGTTTGAATGACTTATATTCTCTTGTGTATATACACAGTAATTAAATTGCAGAGTCAAATTGTAATTCTGTTTCAGGAGTCACCACACTGCTTTTCACAATGGCTGAACTAATTTACACTCCCACCAACAGTATATAAGCATTCCCTTTTCTCTGCAACCTTCCCAGCATCTCTTATTTTTTAACTTTTTAATAATCATCATTCTGATGGTGTGAGATGCTATCTCATTGTGATTTTGATTTGTATTTGTTGGCCATATGTGTGTCTTCTTTTGAAAAGTGTCTGTTCATGTCTTTTGCCCACTTTTTAATGTTTTTTTTTATATATAAATTTATGTTCCTGATAAATGCTGGATATTAGGCCTTTGTAAAATGCATAGTTTTCACATATTTTCTCCCATTCTGTAGGTTGTCTACTTACACTTTTGCAAGTTTCTTTTGCTGTAAAGAGGCCCTTAAGTTTTATTAGATCCCATTTGTCAATATTTGCTCTTATTGTGATTGCTTTTGGTGTCTTTATCACAAAATATTTGCCAGTTCCTATGTCCAGAATGCTATTGCCTGGGTTGTGTTTCAGAATTTTTATAGTTTTGGGTTTTACATTTAAGTCTTTAATCCATCTTGAGTTGATTATCATATATGGTGTAAGGAAGGGGTCTAGTTTTAATCTTCTGCATTTGCCAGCCTATGTTTTAATCCCAGTTCTGACTCTTCACTATTCTACTTCAACCTAGTGAATAACATTTCTGAAGCACTATTCTTTCATCTATTGAGTAAAGACCATTGTAGACAAATAGCAGGACTCTAGCAATGATTAGAAACAATATAATAAAAGTGCCTGCTCAAATCATATTTTAAGTATTTAGAAAGTTGGAATGAAAGCACTGTAAAAGAGTATATGGTAAATGTAAGGAATAATAAGAAGAGCAGATTAGAAGGATCAGTTGTGTGCTGTAACGGAAAGAAAATATATATATATATATATATATA
>NW_022436944.1:54112632-54224206 GCF_009761245.1 Sapajus apella | reverse complement strand
TTTAAAATAAATTTTTTATATAATTATAACCTCAAGAATGTATAAAAGGAGAGAGAAATGTCTACTTCTCAAATTTGAAAGAGAGCATTACTTAATACCATGGCTTCATTGTAGAAAGAAATGTTCCAAGAAGGAACTGGATTCTTTAGTTTGGAGAAATCACTGAAGACCTTCCCTAAAGTTATTTTGAAGAATTGTGGCAGATGAATGAGTACAAAGAGACAATGAGATTTTTCTCAGACTGAAAAGACTAAAGTACAGAACATAGGGACAGTTCATTATTTAAAAGGTCACAGAAGGAACTCAATTCCCTTTACTTCTAATTTGAATTCCATAGAGTGTACAGGGTAATATTAAGAAGATCAAAGACTAAGCCCAGAAGTAAAGGCTCAGGAATAAACCTTCCCCTCAAACTATAAAGTGTTCTCTCACTAATGACAATAAGAAAAAAAAAAGAGTGAAAAGAAGTGATATAAACTGCTCAATCCAGTCCTCAGTTATGTAAAGCAAGTCTGTTATATAAGTCACTGATTCCAATGTCTTCCTTTAAAAAAATGAAATACTAAGAACCCTTCTCCCCACTCCCAAATATGTCTAATTTTATAATAATTATAACCTTAATCCAAAATAATTTATTTTTGTCATGGTTACTCTAAAACCACTTTAATCATGATTAAGTCCTTCATTACTTTATTTCTCTTTCTTTCCCTTAGCTGATAACTGTGCCAACTCTAACCAGGTATCCTGAAAAACTTCTCTTCCCATCTGCCTCCTACTATTAGGGGAGCATTTGATATCCAGCTATTACATCTAATGATCAAAATTAAATAGAACATTAGCCAGAGAGGCCATTTAAAACTCAGCTGAACATTAGGCAGAGAGGCCACTTAAATCCCAGAAAACCAAAACCAGAAATTATTCTCTATGCCTTAAATATGTACGTTATGATCTGAGCTGATTAGTAAAACCAATCAAAAACTGAAATATATATATATACACACACACACACACACACACATATATATATGTATATACACACCACACACACACACACGAAGACTATTCAAAGGAAGAAGTATTCACAACAAATTAGGAGTTTGTTGGCCATGAGAATAACATGTGCAATGAGTTCCTTATTTGGTCATCTGCATCCAAATCTCAAATTTGTCTGCTGTTGATTTCTAATGTAACTTTATTATAGTTAGAAAACATACTTTATATAATTATTTTATTTGATTGTTTTAAATTTTTTGAGGCTAACTTCATGGCCTAGCACACATACTATACTGCAGAATGTTCCATGTGCACTTGAAAGAATGAGTCACTGACCATATCTTCTCTCACACAGGAGAATATCTATTTTGTTACTGTTTGGTGGCGTGTTCTCTAGATATCTGAAATGATTTGGCTGTGTCCCCACCCAAATTTCATCTTGAATTTTAGCTCCCATAATTCCCACATGTGTTGGGAGGGAACTGGTGGGAGATAATAGAATCATGGGGGTGGTTTCCCCCATACTGTTCTGGTGGCGAATACGTCTCAAGAGAGCTGATGGTTTTATAAGGGGTTTCCATCTTCCCTTGGCTCTCATTCTCTTTCCTGCCATCATGTAAGATGTCCCTTGCTCTTCTACCATGATTATGAGGCCTCCCCAGCTATATGAACCTGTCCATTAAACCCCTTTTTCTTTATAAATTATCCAATCTTGAGTACGACTTTATCAGCAGCATAAAAATGGACTAATAAATTGGTACCAGGAATGGGGTGCTACTATAAAGATATCTGAAAATGTTGAATGACATTGAAACGGGGTAACAGGCAGAGGTTGGAACAATTTGGAGGGCTCAGAAGACAGAAAAATGTGGGAAAGTTTGGAACTTCCTAGAGACTTGTTAAATGGCTTTGACCAAAATACTAGTAATGATATGGACAATAAAATCCAGTCTGAGATGTTCTCAGATGGAGATGAGAAACTTGCTGGAAACTGCAGTAAAGGTGATTCTTGCTCTGTTTTATCAAAGACACTGGTGGCATTTTGCCCCTTCCCTAGAGGCTTGTGGAACTTTGAACTTGAGGGAAATAATTTAGGTTATCTGGCAGAATACATTTCTAAGTAGCAATGCATTCAAGAGAAGACATGGGTGCTATTAAAGGTATTCTGTTTTAAAAGGGAAACAGCACAAAAGTATGGAAAATTTTCAGTCTGATGATACAGTAGGAAAGAAAAACCCATTTTCTGAGGAGAAATTCATGTCAGCTACAGAAATTTGCACAAGTAACAAGGAGCCAAATGTTAATCACCAAGACAATGGGGGAAACTTTGTCCCATCACAGGCACAGAAGTATAAGAGGACAAAATGGTTTCATGGGCCGGACCCTGGGCCCCCCGATGTGTGCAGCCTAGGACCTTGGTGCCCTTCATTCCCATGGCTAAAAGGGGCCAATGTAGAGCTCAGGCCATAGCTTCGGAAGATGCAAACCCCAAGCCTTGGTGGCTTACACGTGGTTTTAGTCCTGCGAGTGCATAGAAGTAAAGCATTGAGGCTGGGGAACCTCCACCTAGATTTCAGATGATATACAGAGGCACCTGGATGTTCAGGAAGAGGTGTGATTCAGGGGTGGAGCCCTCATGGAGAACCAGTGCTAGGGCAGTGCAGAAGGGGAAAAAGGGGGTGTGAGCCCCCAAAACAAAGTCCCCACTAGGGCACTGCCTAGTGAAGCTGTGAAAAGAGGGCCACCATCCTCCAGACCCCATAATAGTAGATCCACTGACAGATTGCACAGTGCACCTGGAAAAGCCAGACACTCAATAGTAGCCTGTGAAAGCAGCCAGAAGTAGGGCTGTACCCTGCAAAGCCACAAAGGTGGAGATGCCCAAGACCATGGGACCTACCTCTTGCATTGGTATTACCTAGATGTGAGACATGGAGTCAAAGGAGATCATTTTGGAGCTTTAAGATTTGATTGTCCTGCTGGATTTGGGACTTGTATGGGGCCTTTAGTCCCTTCATTTTGGCCAATTTCTCCCATTTAACATGGGTGTATTTACCCAATGCCTATCCCCACTGAATCTAGGAAGTAATTAACTTGCTTTTGATTTTACAGGCTCATAGGCAGAAAGGACTTTCCTTGTGTCAGATGAGACTTTGGACTGTGGACTTTTGAGTTAATGCTGAAATAAGTTAAGACTTTGAAGGACTATTGGGAATGCATGATTGGTTTTGAAGGCAGCTATGCTCACTATACCACCAATGCCCCAGCATGATTGGTTTTGAAATGTGAATACATGAGACTTAGGAAGGGCCAAGGGTGTAATAATATGGTTTGACTGTGTCTCCATCCAAACTTCATCTTGAATTGTAGCTCCCATGATTCCCACGTTGTGTAAGGGATCCAGTGGGAGATCACTGAATCATGGGAGCTGTTTCTTCCACACTATTCTCATGGTAGTCAGTAATTCTCAAGAGATCTGATGGTTTTATAAGGGGATTTTCCCTTTCCTTTAGCTCTCATTCACTCTTGCTTGCCACCATGTAAGACATGCCTTTCACTTTCCACCATGACTCTGAGGCCTCTCCAGTCACATGGAACTGTAAGTCTATTAAACCTCTTTTTCTTTATAAATGACCCAATCTCAAGTCTTTATCAGCAGTATGAAAACACGCTAATAAAATATGTGTTAGATCTAGTTGATTTATGGTGCTGTTCAAGTCATCTATTTCCCTATTGAATATTTTTTTAGATTGTGTGCAAAACATTTAGGTTTTTTCAAACATTTACTTTAGGTTCATGCTTACATGTGCAGGTATGTGTCATGGAGGTTTATTGTGTAGATTGTTATATCACCCAGGTACACAGCCTTGTACCCACTACTTATTTTTTCTGATCCTCTCCCTTCTTCCACCCTCCACCCTCAATTAGGCCTCAGTGTCTGTTGCTTCCCTCTTTGTGTCCATGTGTTCTCATCATTTAGCTCCTGCTTATAAGTGAGAACATGAAGTATTTGGTTTTCTGTTCCTGGGTTAGTTTGCTAAAGATGATAGGCTCCAGCTCCAACCATGTTCCTGCAAAGAACATGATCTCATTCTTTTTTATGCCTACATGGTATTCATGGTGTACATGTACCACATTTTGTTAATCCGGTCTACCATTGATGGGCATTTGGGTTGATTCAATGTCTTTGTTATTGTGAACAGTGCTGCAATGAACATACATGTGCATGTGTCTTTGTGGCAGAATAATTTACATTTTGGGGGGTATAAACCCATAATGGGATTGTTGAGTCAAATGGTAGTTCTGTTTATAGCTCTTTGAGTAATTGCCACACTGCTTTCCACAATAGTTGAACTAATTTACACGCCCATCAACAGTGTATAAGCATTCCCTTTTCTCTGCAACCTTGCCAGGATCTGCCTTTTTTTTTTTTTTTTTAATAACAGTCCTTCTGACTGGTATGAGATGGTATCTCTTTGTGGCTTTGATTTGCATTTTCTCTAATAATCAGGACTACTGAGATTTTTTTTTCATATGCTTGCTAAAAGTGAGCAAAAGACATAAAGAGACACTTTTCAAAAAATGATATACATCACTGTTAAATTTTTTCTAATTTTGCTACCCATTGTTGCAAGTGAAGTATTAAAATCTCCACCTATTATTATTAAACTGTCTTTTCCTCCCCTCAATTACTTCAGGTTTTGCTCCTTGTATTTGGGGTTCTATTTTAGATGCACACGTGTTTATAATCTTCAAGTCTTTCTTTTTGCTTCACCCTTTTATTATCCTAAATATCCTCTTTTCTTCTAACACTATTTTTGTCTTTAAGTTGATTTTTTCTGATATTAATATAGTGATTCCAGTTATTTCTAGGTTGCTGTTTTCATGGTATATCTTTTTTCGGCCTTTTAATAACAACCTGTTTATGTCTTTGAATATAATGTGTGTACATTATAAAAAGCACAATTTGGATCATGTTTTTGTTTCCATCTTGTCAATTTCTACATTTTGATGGAATGTTTGATCAATTTACATTTAATATAATTACTTATGAGTGTACTTATATCTGCCCTTTTGCTATTTATTCTCTATATAGCTTATGCCTTTATTCCTCTAACCCTAAATTTTTATTATCTTCTCCTTAAATAGATACTTTCTAGAATCCCATTTACATTTTCTTACTTTTTTTTGTACTATATATTTTTAGTTATTTTATTCGCAGTTTCCCTGGGCATAACAGTTAGCATCTTATTTTAAGACAATGTGGTTTAGATGTACAGTATCTCATTTTCAAGAGCATACAAAAATTTGGTTCAATGTATTGATAAAGTTTGTCAGTTTCTAGGTAAAGTCTTACACATCTTGTATACCTAGGCATATGATATATGTATTTCTAAAAGTGTGTAGATGATTTTGTTAAAATTCACCCATAAGTTGGAACCACTGATCTCATCTAAGCAAAGTATTCATTATTCATTTTACAGCTAGAATGGTAGAGGCCATATAGAGGAATTTATTCCCCCCAATCCTTACATGGTATTAAAAGCAGTGCCAAGACTTTTTTTTTTTTTTTTTTTTTTGGCCAGTGCCCTTTCAATCTTATGGGATAACAATCTTTTCTTTTGGGTATTTTAGCTCCAGAATTCATTTTTAGAGAGATGCATCATCGATGATCTCAAAATTCTATTGACTAAGACATGCAAGAGTTTCAAATAGGTCTCTAATTCTCCACAAGTTCCTTTCTTTATTTAAACATTGTCTTAGTCACTATGAATAGCAGGATCTAATCTGCAAGAAATGACAATTTTTAACTTTTTCTTTTCAGTCAATACACAAGTCCAAGCATCAAAATACACATAACAAAAGAAAATATTAAACTGAAAATTTGAGCTGCCACCCCCCATAAAAACTCCTCAGGCAGGGCAGGTCATTAATTAATTACCTACTTTATTCCCAAGTCTTCAATCACTTACTATTTATACTTGCATTACTCCCCTATTTGAACTGCAAAATATAAAAGTAATATTGAAATGGAATAACAAATACCCTATAAATAAAAAAAGGGAAACCTCTCCCATGCGGACACCAGAAAAGTTATTAGCATAAACGGAGTCACTCAACTGCAGAAAGCACATTTAGCATAGAGGGCTCTTCATCTGAGGGCTATTCACACCCTAGGGATAAAACCACTCAGATTCTGGGCACTTGATAATAGAATGAAATCCAAAAATACTAGCTCTTGTCCTATTACATGGTTTTACCAATTCACCCAGGGGCAAAGCTTTTGTTCTCTGGATGATATGTGAATTTGATTGTCAACTGTGTCATCTGTATGGTCTGTTCCTGTTACATTGGCTTGGAGCCCAGCCCTATACAAAATATCACTGATGAAAAACACTTAGTATCCCCGTTTTCACCTCTAGAATATTGAAAAGTGTCCATATTTGTATCAGTCAGCTTGTGTCAAATTATCATGTGATAATAAATGATACATAAAGTAGTAACTGTAACAATAAAGGGTCATTTTCTTCCATATTAAATATTGATTATGGATATGTTCCAGTCTGTTTAATGCCACCTTGATTCAGGGACTCAGAAGCTGCTTTATTTTTAAACACTGTTGTTCTCATGACAGAGGAAAAAGATATAATGGCAAAGTGCACACTGGCCACTAAAGCTTCCGATTATAAATTACACACATCACTAGTGCTTATAATTCACTGGACAAAGCAAGCCATTATCCATGTTTGATGACAATGGGGCAAAGGTGTATACAATCCTTTTGCAATAGCCTCATATGTGGGGACCTCCATGGAGAGACATGGAATAGAAGTACAAGATATATCACGAAAATTAATGCAATCTACTGCAACATTCATTAAGAGATATCTTTTTAGGGAATCAAAGATCTAAAGCTAACTAATAGAACTTTTAAAAGAAAAAGGAATATTTTATATTTACAATGTTCAATATTGTAACAACAAGCCATATATGGCTATTGCACATATAAAACATGGCTAATGAACTGAGACACCAAATTTTTTGTTTTATATAATTTTAATTAAACTTAAATTTACTATATTGAACAGCCCTACTCTAAGGTTTGGATGTAGAGGGAAAAACAGATAACTGCTAGGTCCTAAATAAAATAATCATGACAATGAAGCTAGACAAAGGATAGAATGGGGAAAGTAGTAGGAAATCACCCAGAAAGTATCTCCATGGGTGATAAGAGTTTAGTGACAAAGCAGGACTTACTCTTGACATATACCTTTATAAAGATAGCTAGTTGCTTAAAAAATATTTTTAGAATGTTAATGTGACATTGCAAAATGTTAACATGACCCCGTAAAGCAATTTTAAATAATAAAAATGACTATGTGCTTCTGGAATGAATATAAAGAACATTTCTCCCCAAAAGCAAAAACGAGGGCAAGGTCTGTGTCCTGAAATTTCTGATGACAACCTAGAATGACATAATGGATTTATCAGCTTTCAAGAGTTAGCATCGCTGTGTGACTTTGCCAGTCTAGGGGTCGCATGTATGCCCCTGTAGAAACAGGCTTCCCAATTGACATTCATTGTACACAAAGTGAGCATAAGTGTTAAAAGCTTTTCTTTGCTGTGGAGCATACACTACCATAAAGACCATATTCTGAAGCTCGTCCTATTTTGCTTGTTTAGTAGAAACACAATACTGGGTGAATGCGGTGTTTCATGCCTGTAATCCCAACATTTTGGGAGGCCAAGGTAGGCAGATCACCAGAGGTCAGGAGTTCAAGACCAGCCTGACCAATATGGTGAAACCCCATCTGTACTAAAAATACAAAAAAAAAAAAAATTTAGCTGGGCATAGCAGTATGCACCTGTACCCCCAGCTATGCTGGAGGCTGAGACAGGAGAATCGCTTGAACTCAGGAGGCAGAGGCTACAGTGAGCTGTGATCATGCCACTGCACTCCAGCCTGGGCAATACAGTGAGACTCTGTATCCAAGAAAAAAGAAACACAACACTATCTCAGCCCTACTTCCAGGCTCAGTCCTTCCATTCCCAGGGCTGATCTTAGGCCCTGATAAACCTGTAACAAACAGTTTTTAAGTGGAGTCTCAGCTTGTTTTACAGAAAGGGGTGGTGGTTAAGGATATGGCTCTGGTTGGAGCCCCAACGTTGCCGCTGAAAGTTGTGTAACCTTCAGGAAGTCGATGAACTTCACTTATTTCATTTGTCAAATACGAATTATAGTACCTACATAATTTCTTCTGAGGATCACATGAATTAATGCATGTAAAGTGTTTAACTCATTTGCCAGGCACATCAAAAAAATTATTCGGTGAATACCAAGGTTATGACAATAATTCATTACCTCTTCATTTTTTTTCTAATGGGACTTGGCACAGGGGGGCTAAATTCATCAGAAATCTAAACATTATGATACCTAATATATTGATGACACCTCACTGTATCCCCATGAAATTCTTCTTTTGTATATCTAGACTGAAAAAGATGCCAGACAGATCTGGATATTGATCCCAGCTCCAGCATTTCCTACCTGGGTGACAATGTGCATACTGTCCTCACAGTTCATCTTTTATCTGTAAAATGGAAATACTCATGCCTAACTTCCTGTGTGGGTACGAGGATTAAATTGTTTCTCACATATAAAAAAACTACCGCAGTGCCCGGAACAAGTGTTCTACAAAACAGATTATTTTCTTAGGGTTCTATACCCTGTTGTATTCAGAAAAAGAAATTCCAGAGAGACAAAAAACATTAAATATCATCTAATCCCATAGTTAACATCTCCTTTATTAAGGACTTGTAAAAAATTATAATAACTAGTGGGTTAAATCAGTTAACTATAATAACTAGTGATTTAAAACATCAATTATTTCCATTTTTATTCATTATTCAGATAACACAAATGTCAAAAGAGTCTATGACACATATCCATTCCTATTTATTTCAAAAGATATTATTACTGCTGCACAAAGAAACTTGTATTTCTTTGCGTAATAGCATATTAACTCAATAAATTTGTAAGTAAGTTTTAATGACAAATAACTAAAATGTTACGAATATCTTCTTATATAATGATAATTACAACATGAAAGCTAGGATGCTCACTGTTAAAGACATAGTAATGTTCTTTATTTCTGCTAGAATATCTAACCTTTTTCAGTAACTTTCACATTTTTCTCCAAATTTATCATAATATACATATATCCATCTTTTTTTTAATTGTAAAATTGTGTGTCAGGTTTTCATTAAGTGCAGCCCAATTTTATTGGAAATAAACAGAAAGCGATTTCTGGTTTCATTGAAGAGGACTGGCAACATGGAATAGTGCTGGAGAAAGCACCAGGAAATGCTATTAAACCACTCAGGTTGACAAAATAGTTTCACCTGGATCAGGAAAGATAAAAGTCTTTCAAGTATAACTTAAGCAAATAAGATGAGGGCAAAATGTAGAGTAGCTGCAAGAACATCAGTGAGATGTAAATAAGTGAATTTGTGAGTGTGAGCCAGGTGGCAGAAACAGGTCTGCACCAGAGAATGCTAGGAAGTGGATAAAAGCATGAAGAGGCAGATAATCTAGCTTTTTGGAATTCAAACTGCAACCCACAGACCACCAGCAGCAGCAGTAGCACCTGGATTCATAGGCACCACTCCAGAGCTACTGATTCAGAACCTTAGGTGTAAACAAAATCCCCAAGTGACACATATGTACTATGTACAGTAAAGTTTGAGTTTATTTTTTGGTACCTGCTCAGTGTCACCTGAGAGGTTGCTTCTGTTCTCTGCCATTATAGTATTCATGACCCTGGATATTCACGTCTTTTGTCTACTCTGCATCTTCTGTCCAAATGACTTTAGTTCACCCTTACTTTCTAATTATACCCATTCCTTCTTTTATTAATAGGTATATTACAATCTCATTGAAAACTTAAGAGTGACACACTGAACAAAGGTGAATTAATAAAATGATAAAATAATCCGATGCTACAGTGACCAAAATATGAAGCCAACATATTAAAAGATTAAAAATAATTATGTATATCTACATGTATATAGGGGAAAAATATATACATATATTCCCAATGTGGCACAGTAAGCTTCAAGTACATATTGAAAAATGCATTTTTGAAACTACTGGACAAGAAAATAACAAAGGTTGCAATATATTACTGTGTTAGAGCTGTAACAAAGTACCACAAAATGGTAGGCTTAAACAACGGAAATGTATTATAGTTCTGGATATCAAGGGTGTCTGCAGGGCTCTCTATGTCTTTACATGGTCTTCCCTCACTTTATCTGTATCTTTATCTCCTCTTCTCATAAAGATAAGATCATACTGAATTAGGACCCACCTAATGGATCCTAATCCCATTTTAAAAAGCCTTTTAGTCAAACTGGGTGCAGTGTATACTGCTCGGGTGATGGGTGTGCCAAAATCTCACAAACCGCCACTAAAGAACTTATTCATGTAACCAAACACCATTTTCCCCAAAAACCTATGGAAATAATAAACAATAAATAAATATAATCTGTAAATTCAAAAAAAGAGAAGCCTTTCACAACCCAAAATGCAATCCATAGACCAGTAGGTGCAGTTCTAAAAGAACACCAGAACTTATTTCTCCTGATTGTAACTTTGTACCCATGGACTATCCCTTTCCCATCCCGTCTTCCCCCTTTTCTCCTTAGCTGATTTGATATTAGGCAACAAACACGTGTATCAAAATATCACACTGTACTCCTTAAATATGTATAGTTATGTGTCAATTAAAAATAACAAAAAGAAAACATACATATAAATGTCAAAAATAATTAAGCACACTATAAGGTATCAAGGCTCATATAGTTATAGCAACCATGACAATGATATTGGTGTAAGGAGACACAAAAGGACTCTGAAACAGAATAGAGTGCCAAGAGGCACACTTATATGGCTCTCCGTCAAATGATTTATGACAAAGGGAATATTACAGAGCAGTAGCATAACTGTGGCCTTTCCAACATGGTACTGGATGAACTGAATATCCTTGCTGAATAAAAAAATAAATCTTGTTCCCTACCTCGAACCATTAAAAAAAAGAAAAAAAAGCTATTACAGATGGGTTGCAGATCCAAATGTGAAAAAGAAATATTTGTAGGAGAAAGCATAGGAAAATGTCTTTATATCTTTGGACTAGGCAAAGATTTTTAAAACATAAAAAAGATCTGCAAATCACAAAAGTTGGTACATTGGATTTTGTTAAAATTAATATAGTTCAATTTTCAATAGATACCATTAAGAGAGGAAAAAGGTAAGCCACACAGATGACATAATGGCAGTACAACTATCTGACAAAGGGCTCTTATCTCAAATACATTTTAAAAAGTTATAAGTCAGTTCTAATAGGTAATTCAATAGAAAACATATAAACTAAAGGTTTGAACAGAAACTTTAAAAGGAAGATATACAAATGGTCAGTAAGCATGTGAAAACGTGCTCAACTTTATTCGTCATCAAGAAAAAGCAAATTAAAACCACAGTGAGGTATCATTAGCCTCCCATCCAAAATCCTAAAATAATAAGAACAACAGAAAAAGAAAAATAGTGTTTAATATTTCTAAGATTCTCCAAGGTTTTTTTTTAGTATACTTTAAAATCATGAACGCAAAGAATGGGGAAAGTATAGTTACATTTCAATCTTCACATTATAGAAATCATGTCCAATATTTCTATTTCATAATGTTAGATTTAAAATAGCACTGTCAAACTCATGTCCAAACTGATTTTATCCACGGAACTAATTAAAATCTGATTAAAATCAGATTCTTAGCATCAAAGTAGGATAATAGATCCACCTGTTTGGTTGCTAAGTTATTCATCAAGTTAGCAGAAGATCAACTCCATGTCAAATGCAAGTTACTGCAGAATACACTTCTCAGTATTACTGGCATAGTAATTTAGATTATCAGCCTCAATTAGCTTCTTAAATGTATGTGACTGTCCTGTGATAAAATCATTTTCATTTGAAAAAGGATGGGTTTCTTAGACTTTCCTCAAACTGCTTGTCATTAAATGGTTATTTTTAAACCTTAGCCCAGAAATTAAATGGTATCTTAAATTTAACAGAGTTATCTTAGACAGGAAATTTTATACCCAAATCACTCTGAGGATGCTAGAAAGATAATTGCCTTAGAATCTGTCCTCACATCCACCTAGGTATAGCAACCAAAGATGCCTGGAAGAAAGAGTGGGCCACACTTAGAAGTCCAAATGTTAGTTTCTCTGAGGTGTTTTGGTTCTGTTGAGCATGGGCTGACCAAAGAATTGAGTGCTGGTAATCCAGATGAAGAGAAATGGCCTGACTGCCTAAGACAATTACCAAATGGAAATTACAGAGGATGCTCAGACACATATGCAATATGAACAAAATTTGAGGTAGAATTGAGTCAACTATGGAGAGCCACAGGACTTTGAGAAAGCTGAAAAACTGGAAAAACATTTTTGTTCAAGTGTTTTACTGCTGTGTAAGAAACCACACCAAAACTTGCCAGCTTATTTTCTCATAACTCTGCGTTAGGAATTCAGGAAGGGTAAAATGGGGTATCTCATCTCTATTCCACAGTGACTGGGACCTCTGCTGAGGTGGCTTACACAGACAGCTGCTAGCTGGGATTGCTAAATTCAGGTCATATGTCTGAAGCCTCATTCTAGCTCTCAACTATGTTCCTCAGTTCTCTTCCATATGGCTTCTTCATGGGCTTTGGCTTCCACATAGCATAACAGCTACAAGGTTCCAAAGAGGGTTGTCTCCATTGTACAAGGCTTAACAAAAATCAGCTGACATCATATTTGCTAATGTCAAACAGGTCAAAGCAAGTTATACCCCAAGCCCACAGTCAAAACAGAAGAAGACTATACACAGCGTGTATTCCACTTCTGTTATCTGGAGGGAATTGTATGTTTATAACTATCTAACAAGCAACTCTTCAAAGCAATAGCTCATATTTGTAGCATTTGCCAATTTCCAGGTTATAAATCCTCCAAGCACGGCCCTTTAAAGCTACCATGTGACAAGCCAAAATGGCAAAATATGGAGTTGGGACAAGATGTACATAGTTGGCTTTCACAAGCCAGTACAAGCTGGCGCTAGCATACCACTGTCTGGAAACAAGCTGTGTAGGCACTTAATGGGGACCAATACGTAGAAGACCAGCAAGATTCGAAACACCACCGATGAGATCAGAAGAGCTAGAATAAAAGGTGAAAATACTTTGATTTTACTCCCTTCATCTACAGGCCACAATACCACATTTTGGAGGAGGGAAGTGGAAAGAATTTTAATTTCGAAGTCATGACCATTAGCATATTTGACCTACTGCATCTAACTAAGCTCAATGGATTCAACTAACATACGGTATTCCCTGTGCCCTAAAAAGTGTGGGTTGGTAATAGAGATCAAATCAATTAGAGAAAAGCATAACATTTTTTTTTTGATGGGGTCTCAGTATGTTGTCCAGACTGGCCTTGAACTCCTGAGCTCAAGGGGTCCTCTTGCCTCAGCCTCCCAACTAGCTGAGACTACAGGCACATTCCATCGCATCCAACTACAAAATTTTATTTTAAATGAGGATTTTTATTAGAACATAGAGTATTTCTTTTGTAAAACCAAGGACCAGTCCTTAAAAATTTGTAATTCTTATTCAGGCAGGTTGGGGGGAGCAGCGGAAAAAAGACCAATCACCCTTCTAAGTAATGGTAATTAATAATTCTAAGGAAAGGACAATAAGACAGTAATATAACTCCTTTCTTACTCATTTTGGAATTAGCTAGGACTTATGTCTCAAATCCTGAGGCCTGGAACACCAGAAGAGGTGTTAGACACACACATATACACACACTAGCACACACTTGGCAATGCCTGACATTTACTACTTAGCCTTAGGACCTGGGAGATATGTGACACAATAGTGATCATTTGCCCAACCGAGAGAAGAGCTCAGTTCTCTAGCTTGTTTTTGCCAAATGGAGTGTGTGCTTGTATTGTTTGACATTCCTCTTTTTTTTTAAAAAAAATCTTTTTTTTTTTTTTTTAAATAAAAACTGGGTTTCACCATGTTGGTCAGGCTGGTCTTAAACTCCCAACCTCAGGTGATCCACCTGCCTTGGCCTCCAAAGTGCTTGGATTACAGGCGTGAGCTACCACACCCAGCCATCTTCCTCTTTTCAAGAGAACTTGGACACACAGATGTTTAAGTGAGATCTCTAGAGCTTCCACATGTTCAAGATCTCTCCCTCTTTTCTCCTTTCCTGCCTTCTTTCCTTTTATACACCTTTCCTCCTTTTATTCTTTCTTTTTTGTTAACATCAAATGGGTCAAAATTGAATGCTAAAACCAAGCAATTTTGCAAATTTAAGTCAACTAGTTTGTAACTTGTGGTTGAGATAGCACTGTGCCTTGGAATCCACCTCCAGGCTTCTAAGAGTTGCATCTACTATTGGACTGATCTCTATGAAAGTTAACAAACACACATGCCCATAATTTCACTGAACCAGTAGGAATGAAAAAATTAAACCCAGGTCCAGGCAAGTTCATATCCAGTATTAATTCTACTATGCATGTTGGATCTTAGGCTATAGAAATAAGATTCACTTACTGTTATTCAAAGGAAGCATACAAACATGATATTTTATGTAAATGCAAAATTATATATCTATAGTTATGATCACACATGTTTAATGTATTAGGCACATGAATAAAAGAACTTTCTTACTAATGTTGATAAGATATATTCTGCATCAGTCCTATATTCTTTGTTAAATGGAATCACACAAAGTTCAACAATGACACCCTTCTGGAATCTTGGGACCCCTGGAATCCCTGTAGCAGAATGACTAACAGAATAAGGCTGGTAATGAGTTGTGTCGGGTCAAGTCCCTGCCCCAGTATTTACTGAAACTAAAATTTTCAAAGGTGTCTCAGCCTTCTTAAGCTTCATTTCCTTTATCTATAAGATCAAGGTAGTAACATTGCCTATTTCAGAATGTTACTTAGAGAAAAACAGAATAACAAATGTAGAGATTGCAACAGGGGACCTAATGTAGAGTATGCACTCAAAAAATAACATTGTTATTGACATTATTTATTCTAGGACTTGTGGGTCAGCTTGTGACAAAAATTTCCAAAATTTTGACTACTCTAAAAACTTAGGAAATTATATTAGCCACTCAAGTCACAGACAGGCAGAAGGTGATAAAATATTTTACTGCTGCCGCTTTCTATTCTGATTTATTGCTACAGACACCTCTCCTCCCCCCAAAAGAAAAAAAAAAGTCTGTGAGAAACCTCTGTGACGAGGTAATAGTATGAATGTTTGTGTATGTTTGTGTGTGTGTGTGTGTGTGTGTGAGACAGATATGTGTACTATATTTTAGACTAAATTCAGAAGTTTTCTCATTTGCATGTAGTGTATATTTCTATCTGCAGGAGGCCAGTTGGACCCTGTCTGAATTTGGAAAACCATTTAGGGAAACTCTAAGTCAGCTTAAATGTCAAACAATTCTTTTGGCTGGATGGGATTATAGGCTTTTTTTTTCAAAAATGTATTCTTTCCACTTTTTTTTTTTTTTTTGCATTTTTCTTTCTTAATGTGTAATATATTTAAAACTAGAAAAAGTTTTAATTTAGAAAGAAAATAATTAGCTTAAGAATTATAATATTCCAAAGGATTTAGTGGTTTTTGATATGACTAATAAAATCAAATACAATAATACTTGCAAGGACCATTGAGACATTACTGGCCTTGAGAATTAGATCAGAATGACCATGAAATGCAGACTGAAATTTCTTTTGAGTAGAGTGAAAAGATAATTCAGGCCAGCACATTTACCTTAAGTTATATAACAACAAACCTGTATTTTTTATTGAAAATGTGACTTACATTGACTTCTCAGAGCAAGTGGTTCAACTATTCTTCTTCATAAAAAGATAGCATACAAGCCCTATATCATTTACAACTCATTCAACCACGTAGTGATTTAAAACAAAAAGGATATATTTAACTCATGAATCGGTGGGTCAGATGAATCATTCTTTTGGTGTGAGCCATATTTAGCTGATCTCAGCAGGGCTCACTAATGTACCTGCAGTCATCAGGTCAGTGGCTGGCCTAGGATGCCCTCACTCCCATGTCTAATAATTAGCCAATTAGGCTGCTGGTCAGGGTGAAGAAGGTAATGGTTCACTTTTCTCCCTCCAGCAGGCTAGCCTAAATTTGTACACATCGTTGTTTGCAATAATCTCAAGACAGGAAAGCCTAGACTTGGAATTGGCACACCATCACTTCTGCTGCATTCTTTTGTTCAATGTCATTCACTAAGCATGGTCAGATTCAAATGGTGAGGAAAGAGATTTCACCTCTTAATGGTAAGAGCAGCAAATCACACTGCATAGGACATGGATACAAGAAGTAAACAATTGGAGGTCATTACTGAAATTGATTCACTACAAACCTTGTTGCTATTTGCAAGTGAGTGGAGCCAAATATCCCACAAGACCAAACTCCTCAGGTTCAAACATTGACAGTATTAAAATAATGGGGTCAATATAGCAGTATGTAGAGACACAGTATACTCTATCAACATTTTGGGTATAAAACTTCTAATAGCCTAATGAAGACTCACTCCTTGTGTTCTCACTTTTTCATTTTAATGAAAATGTCACACATTTGCTTCTTTTATAAAAAAGAAAAGGCAACTACTTTCTAAAGAGCCCCAATCCTTCTGTACTTCTCCCTGCCTTTAATGTAAAAGGTCCCAACCAGGACCAGCAACCTCTTTCTTCTTCTCTTAGGAAAGTTAGACTAGTTCATAAGTCTTCTACATGCTGTTTATAATTTTACTCAATAACTTCAATACCAGTTTCAAACTGTAGTTGTGGTTTGAAGGAGAAAACCAGTGGTATGCTATGAATTCATGTAAATGAAGTGATTGACTATGGTTAAGAATTAAGCAAGAACTTTTTTGTTAGGAAGAAGTAAGTTTCACTTACTGAGTACAACAGTAAGCAATTAGAAAATGGATTTACTCTAGGCGAAATTAAGTCTACATAGTACACAGTACGTGCTGTTTTGTGCTAGGGGTGGGAGGAGAA
Organism: Sapajus apella; assembly: GCF_009761245.1. Taxonomy (NCBI): domain Eukaryota; kingdom Metazoa; phylum Chordata; class Mammalia; order Primates; family Cebidae; genus Sapajus; species Sapajus apella. Next base: position 54,207,068 of record NW_022436944.1, on the reverse strand, counting down.
GGCGAAGGAGCAAAACTGGAGGAATCATATTCTGGGTTTTCTATTCTATTCCATTGGTCTATGTGTGTATTTTTATGCAAGTACCATGCTGTTTTGGTTACTATAGCTCTGTAGCATAATTCGAAGTCAGGAAATGTGATTCCTCCAGTTTTGTTCTTCTTGCTTAAGATAATTTTGGCTAATCTGGCTCTTTGTTATTCCATATACATTTTAGATTTTTTTTTTCTATTTCTGTGAAGAATGTCACTGGTATGTTGATGGGGATTACACTGAATTTGTAGATTTCTTTGGGTAGTATGAATATTTTAATATTGATTGTTCCAATTCATAGATATGGAATATTTTTCCATTTTTTGTGTCATCCTCAATTTCTTTCATCAGTGCTTAGTTTTCCTTAGAGATCTTCTACTTCTTTGGTTAATTCATAGATATTTAATATTATGTGTGCTTTTGTAAATAGGTTAACTTTTTAAATGTCTTTTTCACATTGCTCATTGTTGGTATATAGAAATACTACTGATTTTTTTCATGTTGCTTTTGTATCCTGTAACTTTACTAAATTTGCTTATCAGTTCTTAATAGTTTTTCAGTGGAGTCTTAGGTTTACATAAATAAAAGATTATTTTATCTGCAAATAAGGACATTTTGACTTTTTCCTTTCCAATTTGGATGCCCTTTATATCCTTCTCTTGTCTGATTGCTCTAGCTCAGACTTCCAGTACCAAGTTGAACAGCAGTGGTGACAGTGGGTATCCTTATCATGTTCCAAATCTTAGAGAAAAGACTTTCAGTTTTTCCCCATTCAATATGATACTAGTTGTGGGTCTGTCGTACATGGATTTTATCATCTTGAGCCATGTTAAGCCTATACCCAGTTTCTGGAAGGTTTTTATTATGGAGGGATATTAAATTTTATCAAGTGCTTTTTCAGCACTAACTAAAATGATCAATGGTTTTTATTCTTCATTCTATGTATATAATGTATCACATTGATTGGTTTACATATGTTGAAGCATGTTTGCATCCCTGAGATGAATCCCGCTTGATCATGACAAATAATATTTTTAATGTATTGTTGAACTCAGTTTGCTAGTATTTTGTTGAAGATCTCTGAATTAATATTTATCAGGGATATCGGTCTGTAGTTTTCTGCTTTTGATGTATCCTTCTCTGGTTTTGTTATCAGGGTAATACTGATCTTATAGAGTGAGTTTGGATATATTTTATTCTTCTCTCTTTTTCAGAGTATTTTTAGTAGAATTGGTATTAATCTGCCTTTAAATGTTTGGTAAAATTCAGCAATAAAGCCACAGGATTCCGAGCTTTGCTTTCGTGAGAGACTTTTTATTATGACTTCAATCTCATTACTTATTAGTCTGGTCAGATTTTAGATTTCATCATGATTCAGTCTTGGTAGGTTGTATGTGTCTAGAAATTTATCCATTTCTTCTAGACTTTCCAATGTATTGGTATATAGTTGCTTATATTAGCCACTAATAATCCTTTGAATTTCTGCAGTATTGGTTCCAATGTCTGCATTTTATCTCTAATTTTATTCACTGGTGTCTTTTATTTTTCTTGGTTAGTCAAGCTAAAAGTTTACATTTTTTATCTTTTCATAAAACCAACTTTTTATTTCATTGATCTACTTTTGTTTTCCTCATTTCAATCACTTTGCTTTACTCTAATCTTTATGATTTACTTTCTACTAATTTTGGATTTGGTTTGCTCTTGCTTTTCTAGTTCTTTAAGATGCAACATTGGGGTATTTATTTCAAGGCTTTTCTTTTCTCTTTTTATGTAGGTACTTACCACTGTAAAACAAATGGACCTAATAGATATTTACAAACCATTTCATCCAGTGTCTGCAGAACACACAGTCTTCTCCTCACCACATGATAATTCTCAAGGATAGACCATATGTTAGATGACAAAACAAGTTTCAAAACATTCAAAGTAACTGAAACAATGTCAAGCATCTGCTGTGACCATGATGGAATAAAACTAGCAATCAATAGCAAGAAGGATTTTGGAAACTAAAGAAACCCATGGAAATTAAACAATATGCTCCTAAATGACCAGTGGGTGAATGAAGAAAATAAAGAAAATGAAAAATATCTTGAAACAAATGAGAATGGAAACACATCAAGGATACAGAGAAAGCAGTACTAAAAGGGAAGTTGTAGTTACTCTTTTTTGTATCAGTTTATCTTTTCATGTTTCTACTTAAGAGTGGTTTACACACCACAGTTACAGTGTTATAATAGTCTGTAATTTTCTGTGTACTTGTTATCACCAGTGAGTTTTATACATTCAAATGACTTTTTTGTTGCTCGTTAAAAACTCTTTCTATCATACTGAAGTATTCCCTTTAGCATTTATTGTCAGACAGGTCTGATATTGACGAAATCCCTCAACATTTGTTTATCTGGGAAAGTCTTTACCTCTCCTTCATGTTTGAAGGTTATTTTCACCACATATACTTTTCAAGGGTAAAAGTTTGTTTTTTTTCTTCAGCACTTTAAAGATGTTATGCTTCTCTCTCCTTGCCTGTAAGTCTTCCACTGAAAAGTTTACTGCCAGATGTATTGGAGCTCCATTCTCTGTTATTTCTTTTCTCTTCCTGCATCTAGGATTCTTTTTTTAATCCTTCGCCTTTGGAAGTTTGATTATTAAATGCTTCAGGGTAGCATTTTTTAGGTTAGATCTGCTTGGTGTTCTACAACCTTCTTGTACTTTCTCTAGGTTTGGAAAGTTCTCCATTATTATCCTGTCAAATGAACTTTCTACTTTTATCCCGTCCTCAACCTCCTCTGTAAGGCCAATAACTTAGATCTGCTCTTCTGAGGCTATTTTTTTCTAGATCCTGTAGTCATGGTTCATTGTTTTTTATTCTTTTTTCTTTTGTCTCCTCTGTGTATTTTCAAATAGCCTGTATTCAAGCTCACTAATTCTGTTTGATCCATTCTGCTGTTAAGGGACACTGATGCATTACTCAGTATGTCAAATACATTTTTCCATTGCAGAATTTCTGCTTGATTCTTTCTAATTAGTTCAATTCCTTTGTTAAATTTATCGGATAGAATTCTGAATTTCTTCTCTGTGTTATCTTGAATTTCTTTGAGTTTCTTCAAAAGAGTTATTTTGAATTCACAGTCTGAAAGGTTATATGTCTCTGTTTCTCCATGGCTTTTTCCTGGTGCCTCATTTAGTTTATTTAGTGAGGTGGTGTTTTTCTGGATGGTGTTGATGCTTACCGATGTTTGCCAGTGTCCAGACACTGGAGAGTTGGGTATTTATCACAGTCTTCACAGTCTGGGCTTGTTTGTAGCCATCTTTCTTCAAAAGGCTCTCTATGCCTTTGAAGTGACTTAGGTGTTGTCAGCTAAGCCATAATTGCATTAGGGGGCACACCAAGCCCAGTAACACTGTTGTTTTTGCAGACTCGTAGAGGTACTGCCTTGGTGGTTTTACGTAAGATCTGGAAGAATTATCTGCATTACCAGGCAAAGGCTCTTATTCTCTTTCCCAACGTTTTCATATAGAGGATGCCTGTCTCTCTGCCCTGAGTCACGTGACACAATCCCTCAATGTGGCCATCATTACTGGGACTGCACTGAGTCAGATGTAAACCCCACACCATACTAGGTCTTTCTCACGGCCTGCTGTAACCACTACCTACCTGCCACCTATGTTTGCTAAGTGCCCTAAGGCTCTACAGTCAGCAGGTGGCAAAGTCAGCCAGACTTTTGTTCTTCCCTTCAGGGCAGTGAGTTCCCCTCGGCCCTCCTGCATCCAGAGAGGCTATCTCAGAGTCAGAAACTGGAGTCAAAAACCTTAGAAATCTACCTGGTGCTACTGTGGCTAAGGCCATTTTTCCCTGCCCTTTCCACAAGCCAAGGGATCTCTCTCCCTGTGGCTACCACTACCACAGGCCCACAGGGAGTATTGCCAGGCTACCACTGATGTTCACTTAAGGCCCCAAATCTCAACAAATAATACATCAACAAGTAAAAAGATAAATCATAGAATGGTGAAAATAGTTGTAAATTATATATGTGATAAGAGTCTTGTATCTAGGATATATAAGAATATTACAACTCAATAAAAAAAGATCCACAATTTTAAAATGGCAAAGGATTTGAATAAACATTTTTCTAAAGCAGATACATAAATGGCCAGTAGACACAAGAAAAGATGCTCAACATTGTTGACCATCAGGAAACTAAATCAAAATCAGCATAAGATACCATGTCACCTGACAAGCATAAAGACAGATAACAAATGTTAGCAAAAATGTGGAGAAATTGGAGCCCTCATATATTGCTCATGTAATGTAAAGATATTGTAACAGTCAATATATATTTAAGTATATTTAACATTTTAAAATTGAATAGTTTAATATTGACTGTTTATAATTAATAATCAAAGTTTTAAAGCTGTAGCATTTTAATTTACATTTATCTTATGCATAAGTGAAAGTCACAACCTCTAGATTCTTCCTGAGAGTCATGAGGTCCCCCATCCCAGTCCCTGGCTCCTAGATGGCATTTCTGGACACACCATGGGCCAGAAAGGAACCCACTGCCTTGAAAGGAGGGAACCAGTCCTGGCAGGATTCATCATGTGCCAATTAAAGAGCACTTGGACCCGAAGTATAAAAAAAAAAAATGTAAATTAAAATGCTACAGCTTTAAAAACATGAGGATAGGGTTATCATACATTAGCCCCACCTTTCCTCTCATGTTCTAGGCTAGAACTAACGCTTTGTTCTTGTTAGGAGAAAGTATACTCACACATTTAATGCTTTTTTAAATTTAAGGTTAACACTACACAGACATACACACACTCCACATTACTAGAGAAAATTTTTTAAAAATCAATTCAAAAGAAGGCGGAGAATTAAAGAAACAAAGAAAATATCTGTTATGATAGTGTAAGTCCAAATATATCTGTAGTTATAATCTATATAAATGGATTAAAATCACCAAATAAAAATTAGAAGCTTTCATATTATAAAACAAATAAATAAACCTAATAAATGATAGAAACAATAAACCAATGGGCCAGAGTAGTATGAAGTCAAGGTATATGTTACTTCCTGGAGAAACTTCTGTAAGAAATCCAGGAGAAGAGTTCAAAATACAATAATGAGAATGATAAATCATATAAATCAGGGGTCCCCAACCCTGGGGGCATAGACTGGTAACTGTCCATGGCCTGTTAGGTTCCAGGTAGGAGTGCGAACCCCGTTGTGAACTGTATGTGGAGGGCTCTAGGTGATGTACTCCTTGTAAGAATCTAACTAATGCCTGATGATCTGAGGTGGAACAGTTTCATCTTGAAACCATCCCCACCACCGCCCCAAACCCTCGTCTCCTAACCATGGGAAAACTGACTTCCAAGAAACCAGTCCCTGGTGCCAAAAAGGTTGGGGACTGCTGCTATATAGAGTGGAAGAAAGTGTATGGAAATAAAGAACAGAAAAGATGAATCAAACCAAATATAAATTTGAATATATTTCTAAGTATGAAAAATAATTTCGAGAAAGTTACAAAATGTCATTAGCACAAACTCAAATGAAAGAATAAATATACTGTTTTGTGGATGGGAAGACAATGTGAAAAAGCATAAAATTTCTAAATGTTAAATAATATATAATCTCAATATAATTCCATTCAAAATTACACAGGGGTTTTCATGAAACTTAATAAACTCAAGTAAAGTTCACAGGGAAGCAAAGGATCAAGAATAACTAAGGTGTCACATGATCTCACTCGTGCGTGCAATCTAAAAATGGTTGATCTCTGCTGGGCGCAGTGACTCACGCCTGTAATCCCAGCACTTTGGGAGGTGGAGGCAGGTGGATCAACCTGAGGTCAGTTCAAGACCAGTGCGGCCAAGATGGCGAAACTCCATCTCTACTAAAATTACAAAATTAGCCAGGCGTCGTGGCAGGTGCCTGTAATCCCAGCTACTTGGGAGGCTGAGGCAGGAGAATTGCTTGAGCCTGCGAGGTGGAGGTTGCAGTGAGCCAAGATCATGCCACTGGACTCTAGCCTGAATGACAGAGTGAGACTTTGTCTCAAAATAAATAAATAAATAAATAAATAATACATAGGTTGCTCTCGTAGAGGTTGAAAGTCAAACTGTGGTTACCACAGACTGAGAAGGGTAGAGAGGAGTGGGGCATCATTAGAGATGGCTCAATGAGAGCAATGGTAGATGACTAGATAGGAGAAGTAAGTTCTAGGAGTCTATCGCACAGGAGGATGCCTATAGCCAACACTAATGCACTGTATGTGTCAAATAACTAGAGGAGAGGATTTTGAATGTCCTCACAACAAAAAAATAAGGTAATGGATATGCTGATTATCATGACTTGATCATTACACAATGTACGTGTGGATCAAAACATCACATTGTACCCCATAAATATGTATTATATGACTATTATGTGTCAATTAAGAGAAGAAGAACTAAGACGTATTTGAAGAAGGATAACGCAGGGGGTAACTTGTTATTCCAGCTTTAAAACGATTTTGCAAAGCTTTGCTAATAAAAATCCAGAATAATAAAAGCACAAAAATAAATTAATTCGAACAGACAGAAAATCCAAAATAAGACCTACAATAACTAGATAGATGAGAATTGACTTCACAAATTATGGAGAAAGTATATATTCTTCAGTATATTGTGCTTACATAATCCTATATCCACATTGGAAAAAAAAAGTAAACTAAAATAACTACTTCACACAGTACCTGGAATTAAATTAGAGAGATTAAATTTCATAATTTCAATGTTTAAAACTTTCAGAAGGGATTATAGGACAATATGTGAGCTTGACATTTTGTAGGAATATTTTAACAAAACACAGAAAGTAATCGTAAAGAAATGAAATAATACAATCAATCACAATTAAATAATTTTTTGAATAATATGAAACACCACAAAGCAACTGAAATGAAAAGTTACTGATTGTGGCTATTCATATAAAAGCAAGTGTTTATTCTAGCGCAAACCCTTTTGGAGTCAGCTGGGCTGATTAGAAATTGTACATTTATAACTTAAAACTGAGCTTCGGCAAATAGCTTGATTTTTTAGCACTTCAGTTTTCTCATCTGTAAAATGGAAATATTACCGAGCTTAAAAGGTTGAGACAATTTATTACACTCATATATCTAAAATGCTCATATAGTACCAGGAACAAAGCTCAATAAGAGTTAGCTATTACTATTATTATCCAGAATATATAAATTCCTACAAATCAATTAGAAAAATATAAGCCATCTAAGTTTTAATGTGGACGAAATGACAAATACACATAAGAATATGCTCAACACTCTATAATCAGATGCATGCAAGATGAAAGAACACTGAATTCCCAGTTCACAGGTCTTCGAATTATAAAATCAGACCTGAAAATACCAAGTGCAGGACCATAATTTATAAAATATAGAACTCTCATATATTGGCAGAAGAAGTGTAAATTGGCACAATACCTTTGGAGATTACTCTGAGAACGTAATAAAGTTGGAAATATGCATTATTAATAACCCATAAATTCCACATCTATAGCAATAACTTAGAAAAACTCATAATTTACTAAAGAAGATATATTAACAAATACAAATTGTACTTGAGACCACCTAACTGTCCATTAATGAAAGAACAGATAAATAAATGTTGAAATATTTAAACAGATTTCTAAACCATGGTTAACATGAATGAAATATGGTACAATCAATTTTGAGGATGGTTTGGCAGTTTCTTACAAAACCAAATATATTCTCACCATAAAATCTAGAAATCATGTTCCCTGGTATTTACCCAAATGACTTGAACTTGTGTTCATACAAACCTGTCCATGAATATTGATAGAAGCTTTATTTGTATCTTCTAAAACCTGGAAACAACCCAGATGTCCTTCAGGAGGTAAATGGATATACTGTGTGCATTCAGAAAATGGAATATTATGCAGGACCAGAAAGAAATGAGCTATCAAGCTGTGAAAAGACACGGAAAAACCTTAAATGCGTGCTACTAAGTGAAAGAAGCCAGTTGTAAAAACTTACATACTATACGATTCCCATTATATGATATTCTAGAAAAGAGAAAACTATGGAGGCAGGAAAAGGGTCAATGATTGCTGGGATTTGAGGGGGAAGAGGAAGGGATACACAGGCCCAGCATAAGGGATGTTTATGTCACTGAAGCTATTTCTTATGATACTGGAATGGTGGATGCATAATATTATGCTTGTCAAAACCAGAGAACTGCAGATCGCAAAGAATGAATCTAATATATACTACGGGCTTTAGTTAATAATAACGTATTAACATTGATTCATCAGTTGTAAAACATGTCCCACTCTGGTGCGGGATTCTGATGAAAGGGCTTATAGAACCCTCTATAGTTTCTGCTCAATTCGGCTGTGAAGTTAAAACTGCTATAAAAAAATACTTAAAGGGAAAAATAATGGAATATATAGAATTCATGTATGGGTTTGAATAAATCTCAAAATATAAATAAAATAAACTAGAAATCTACGTTAGAGTATAATACAGTATTAGAAAAATTGAAAATATGCTATTTTTTGTTTTAATGTATACTTTTTAAGTATACTAATATAAAATCACGCAAGGTCTAAAGAATTATCAGGTTCAAAATGAATTTTTTTTTTTCTGGAAAGGAAGAAATATGGAATTAAGAAGTGGTACTTAGGAGTCTTCAATTAAAGTATGTAATATTTTCATTCTTTAAAAAATAAGAAGGAAGTGTGGAATCATAAAATATTCCTTAAATTGTTGTTATGAAGATGAAATAAGACAATAAAAGTGGGAATTCTCAAATTGTGCCTGACACAATTGGCCCCTTACTAAATGCTCTTTCTTGACTCATGGTCCAGTACTATTTCTTTCAGGTCCTGCTTCCTCTCTCGGAGGCCCCTCTGCCTCTGCCTCTCTGCCTAATGCAAAGTAAAAAGTTGGTTTAACGGAAGCAGCGGGGGCCTTGGAGGCAGCCAATCTGGACTTGAACATGAGGTCTGCCACCGGCTGTCTGCATTCCCTGAGCAAGCCACTTAATTCCACAAGTTACTCTAAGGTGAGAAGGTTCAATCAGGTCATGGGCAACATTCCTTCTGTCTTTAAGAGTCTATAGCTCTGAGTTCAAACAGTTCACAGCTTCATTTCAGGGTTCTCCATTTTAGTAGATTGCAGTCATTCAAAGAACACTGACTACCTTTCAAAATAGTCCCTATAACTTATACAGCACCTTGTGGTATTCTCTACAGTAAATTAAACATGTCTGTATTTCAGGTCGGTGCTGTGAGCAAGATGAGGCATCTACCCTGGCATGGGAATCAACGTGTTTGAGGAGTGTGCTGTGTCCATTAAATGTCATCAACTGAGTGATGCATCCACACCACCCACTACCAGCACCAACAGCCTATTGCCCCTTTCCGTTTTATCCATTTTTTTCTCTTCAGCTCTTCACATCATCGAATATACCATATTGTTAGGTATTTATCATGTTTTCGTTGGTTTGCCTCTTAGTAGAATAATGTAAATTCCCTGGAAAGGGGCTTTTTTGTCATTATATTCTCCCCAGGTACATAGAAAACTATCTGGTATAGCAGATGTTCGCTAAATATTTGCCAAAGGAATGATTAAGTGAACATATTTGCAGAGAGGTCCCAGGTCCATCTACATTTTAAAGATCAATTTAAATTATATCCATCATCTCCATCATCTCTGCCCTGCTCTTATTATCCCATAAGCAAAACTTTAATTCTTGCTAAATTGTGTTCTCAAAATGACATGTTTATAAATTTTATGGCATTTATTACATCCCACGTCATATTATAGTTGTGTCATCTTTCCTGTAGGAGAGAAGAAGTGGAACTGGGCCTGAGTAACCTCATTTTCTACCCGGCATATATGTCACAATACCTGTTTTTAACTATGGTATTGCCATTGGCAATCTGTCCTTCCTCACTCTTTCTCTCAATCTCTTTCCCTCTCTTCTCACATGGACTCAATGGTCCCATTCTAGATCAATCCAATTATCCTCTCTGCTTTCCCAAATTTTAGGTTGTACTAAACAAAATATCATAGGAATATAGACAGTGGCTATTAAACCTTCTCTGTAATCAAGTGGCAATCTATTTACAGTCCCCTGCCCTTTATCCTTCTCATCGTCAAAGTGCCTTTCAAGTTTTCATGCTTTTCCTCACAGTGTGTAGCCCACGCAATCTTTTGTTTCTCAGTAAGTGACCTTGCCTCCTACTCAGCACAGGAAATTGATTCTCATGGAAGAATATTGTCAAGTACAAATTCCATTTGCTCCCCATCCCTATCCACAGAATCTTATTAATGCCTGCATTCACATTCCTTGCCTTCTCTAGAATCCCTTCTTCTCTTTTCCAAGAAACCTAAGGTATTGAAATAAACCCTTCCTAAGCCTAGGATATTATTCCATCCATTATTTCTTTTTTAACTTATCTATTTCATTAATTTTTTATAGAGATGGGGTCTTGCCATCTTGTCCAGGCTAATCTTAAACTTATGGGCTCAAGCACCATGGGCCCTGCACTGGAGCCTAGGAATGTGATCCAACTTCTCTCAAATTGGACAATAATGCCTTCTCTGAATGTTCCAAAATAAAGCATTATTAGGAAAAAAATAAATATCTTTTTATTACTGAGAAAAAAAATTGTAAAATGCCAGCAAATAAAAAAATACCAGCAAATTGCCCAAAATATAAAATGTCAACCCTCATTTTTTATATGTTTATTTTATGTTTTTCTCATTGTAAAAACAATGCATCCATTAATTAATGTCAGGAACAATACAAGGATTCCTACATTCATATATATATTTAAAAGTGCTCTGGAAATGGTAGCTAGATAATTACATACAGGATGGGAACATGAGCTGCTAAAACAAAAAGTGAGATGCAAAATAATCAATTTGCATATGAAATCATTATATAACTGGAAAATCCAAAGAAATCAACTATAATACTATTAGAACAATGAGAAACTTATAAAATGGCTTATATAGATTTAATATAACAAAATGAAAAACTTTTCTAAAATAATGGTCAAGTAGAAGTTATGAGAAAGAAAAAAACCTGATTTATGATAACTTTAAAAAGGATGCCTTTGCTGGATGCAGTGGCTCATGCCTGTAATCCCAGCACCTCGGGAGGCCAAGCAGGTAGATCACCTGAGATCAGGAGTTCAAGACCAGCCTGGCCAACATGGTGAAACCTCATCTCTACTAAATATACAAAAAGTTAGCCAGGCATGGTGGTACATGCCTGTAATCCCAGCTACTGGGAAGGCTGAGGTAGGAAAATCACTTGAACCTGGGAGGCAGAGGCTGCAGTGAGCTGAGATCCTACCACTGCATTCCGGCCTGAGCAACAACAGAGTGAGACGTCTCAAGATAAATAAATAAATAAAATGGTACATTTTCTGAAAATATAGCAAAAAAAGTATCTATAGAAAGAAAGTAAGTTTTAAAATATTACAGAACTTAAAAGAAGAAAAATAAATGCAAAGCTATTTAATTGGGAATGCAACTTTTCTACTAATTAATCTGTATATTCAGACATAACAGAACATTTTTGAAATAACAAAGTACAAAAATTTATCTGGTAAAATAAACACTTCAGAACATCCAAGAAATTCTGAGAAAAAAATATAAATATTAAATGGCAGTGGGAAGCTACAGGAGTAATACAATTTGATGCTAGAATAGAACAGAGAAAGAGACCAACAGAGTAGAAAACTCCGAAATAGACTCAAATACACATGGAGAATTTAGTGTACATTGAGGGATTTGTTGCAAATTAGTAGTAGGAGGGATTATTAAGTAATTTTTTTTTGAGAACAAAACTTGCTAATCATTTGCAAAAGAACAAGGCATTCCTATCTCACTCTTGGTGCAAAAGAAAAAAGCCCAGAAGAGTATGTAGAATAATAGTGAGCACTCATGGACCCATTTTCTAGCTCAAAAACTAAATCATCACAACCTTGGTGGGAGCTTTCTGTGCTCCTCCCAAATCACATTCTCCCTTGGCTCCTGAGAAGCAAGTGTTATCTTAATGCTGGTGTTTAACATTCCCAGGAATCCTTTTATAATTCCACTGCACGCACACACACACACACACACACACACACACACACACACACACAGACACACATATATATATACAGTATTCCCCATTATCTGTGGTTTGCCTTCACACTTTCAGTTAGTTACCCAACGTAGAGTACAATAAGATATTTTGAAAGAGAGAGAGAGAGAGACAGACTACATTCATGTAAGTTTTACTATAACATACTGTTATAATTGTTCTATTTTATGATTATCAATCTCTTACTGTGCCTAATTTGTAAATTAAACTTTATCATAGATTTGTATGTATAGAAAAAAATACATAATATATACAGGATTCAGTACTATACATGAATTTAGGCATCGACCGCAGGTCTTAGAATGTATCCCCCATGAGTAAGGAGGAGCTACTGTATTCCTAAACATTTTTTTTTACTTTTAAAACTATATGAAAGTCACATTACATCCAACTTACTTTTTCATTCAATATAGTATCAGTGTGAGTAACACTCTGACTCATTCATTTTCACAGGTCTATAACATTCAATTTTATGGCTACACCATAATTAAACGACTTTGTGCATACGGATATTTAGATTTCTTCTATTTTTAAATCATGTTTTAAAAAATTATCAAATTTTTCTCATAGTATATAAATGGAGATTAATAAGTGATGTTCCTAGAAATGGAATTACTGTGTCATACAGTTTATTCCTATGTGCTATAGGGTACACAAACATTTAAATACACTAGATATTGTCAAATTACATCCTCATATCACTTTTCAAAAGTTATTACATGCAAATAAAAATCATACTAATCAAAAATATAAAGTATCAAAATTAAAGATGACACATAGATGAACATGTTTATGGTAAAATGGGGATGGGGATGGTGTTTTAAACTATAAGGGAAAACTCAGAAGCCATCAAAGAATAGTGCATGTAACTAAATTACTTTAAATAATAGAATAAAAACTGGATAATATTTGCAGCAAGAAGTCTAATTTCTCTACTATTCTAATACCTTATGAATGAAAAAGAAAATGCAATAAAAATGGTAAGAGAACAGAACTATCATTCAACCTAGCAATCCTGTTACTGGGTATGTACCCAAGGAAATATAAATTGTTCTACCATAAAGACACGTGCATTTGCGTGTTCATTGCCTCACTATTCACAATAGCAAAGACGAGGAAGTGACCTAAATGCCCATCAGCAATGGACTGGATAAAGAAAATGTGGTACATATACACTATGAAATACTATGCAGCCATAAAAGAGAACGAGATCTTGTCCTTTGCAGAAACAAGGATGGAGCAGGAGACCATTATCCTAAACAAACTATTGCAGGAAGAGAAAACCAAATACCACATGTTCTCACTTATAAGTGGGAACTAAATAATGAGAACACATGGACAGAAAGGAAGGAACAATAGACACTGGGGCCTACTTGAGGGAGAAGACGGGAGAAGAGACAGAAAAAAATGAACTATCAAGAACTATGCTTAGTTACGGGTGATGAACTAATCTATACACCAAACCCCTGTGACACAAGTTTACCTATATAACAAACCTGCACATGTACCCCTGAACCTAAAATTAAAGAGTAAAACATGGTGAAAATACATAAAAGACAGTCTATGTAAAATTAAAGCATTCAGCAAATACCCATTAAATGTACAGCCCTATGCAAAATTAATTAAAACAACAAACAGATACCGTTTTCATCTGTTAGGCTGGCAAAAGGTAAAAGTTTAACTGTAGACATTGTTGGTGATAAAGATGGTAAAAGATTCTCATGATTTGTTTCTAATGAGATTAAGAACTATTGTTTATCAAATGTTTATTATGTGATAAGCAGGGCCCAAAGTACTTTATTACATTAATTTCTCATATAAGCATAACACACCCCTGAGGTAGTTATTGTTATTATTGCCACTTTACCAATGAGGAAAGTGAGGCATAGAAAAGTAGCTTATCTATCATCAGACAGGATGAGACAGAGCCAGCATCTCTGATAGAGTGTAATGGAGCTATCGAATCTATGCTTTTAGTGTATGTGTAAACATATTTGTGAGTACATACGCATATTAAATTCTTGCATATATGTTCCTATTTTTAGTTTATATCACATACATAGTTATATAAGACACATGTATTTATAACATATGTGTATATATATCAAATATATTTATTGTGTAAATACACACATTCATGTACACGCTGTTGTATGCATTTAGACAGTGCTCAGAGCCACACACAATAACTTGTTGATTTTTGTAAGCCCTATGGATTGGAATTGGAGTGTTTTGGGTGGAGAAAAAGACTTATTGTTTAACATTTTAATACTTATCATGGGCATGTATTACTTTCTAAAAATTAATTTATTTTATTTATAAAAGCCTGATGCATTTAATAACATAATAAAGGGAAAATATAAACCTAGAAAGACATAATGTCAGTTACTAAAGATGATTAATTTTACATTTTAATGCATATTCTTATATACTGAACAAAATTTAAACAATTTAAACATAAATATCTCTTTAAAGCTATATGCATATATTTGTTTATATATATTCATATCTATATATAGCTAAACATATATGTAGATATGCTTACATATGGAACATTTCTAATGTGAATACGACTCATAAATAGATCACATTTGTATACATAAATTCCTATCATGGTTACTGCTTTATGATCTCTTCTAATTTATTTAACCATTGAGTGAGTAGACATTCAGGTTGTTGAAATTCCCTTTCAACAGATATCTAGAGTATTCCACCTCTACACTACAAAACTAAATAGAGTAATGACAGCCACAAATAAATAAGTTACAAATGAAAGGGAAACCTCTACAAATAAGATAAAAGTGATTAAAAACTTACAAGTATTCACCGATTATCCCACGGTTTGCTTAATTTCAGCCTTTAGAAAATATGGCCTTCGCTAACGCGTGAATGACCCTGTTAGCCCCGTCAGCTCCCAGAAGCACTCCTCTCTCAATCGCTACCACGGCACTGTTATGTGAACACAAATTTCATCATATTTCATTCCTTTTAGAGGTCAATATTCTCATCCTTTGTAGAATGCGACACAATGTCCTTGCTTTTCCAATTCTCAAGGAATCCTCTCATAATCTATTTCTACTCATGTGGCTGAAAGTTCCCCAAACCCACCACGTTCTTTCTCCCTCCAAGCCTCTGCATTACTGGCTCCTCTACCTGTACCGTTGTTCTCCCCAATATGCTGTGTGAGGCCCAATGCTTCTCTCCAATCTCACAATGGAACTGCAGTCCAGGCACCAAGGAACACCCATAACGTTTATTGTGATCGCCCAGCTTTTCCTCCTGTTTGCTCTTCTCAGACTAGGTTGTCTACCTTTTTTTCTTTTTTTTTTTGAGACAGAGTCATGCTGTCGCCCAGGCTGCAGTGCAGTGGCGGGAAATCAGCTCACTGCAACCTCCACCTCCCAGGTTCAAGCAATTCTCATGCCTCAGCCTCCTGAGAAGCTGGGATTACAGGCGCAGGTCACCATGCCCAGTTTATTTTTAGTACTTTCAGTAGAGAAGGAGTTTTACCAAGTTGGCCAGGTTGATCTGGAACTCCTGACCTCAAGGGACCCACCCGCCTCAGCCTCCCAAAATGCTGAGATTACAGCCGTGAGCCACCATGCCAGGCCCGTGTGTTTTATTTGTAAAAATCAGTCCCTAATTTTAACCTGATTTTGATTATTTATGTATGCCATGATTAATTTGAACGTTCTTGAGACCATAGGCAGCTCGTAGAAAACAATATACTAGCCAACATTAAAAAGGGGACACTTTAAATATCCAAATTAGGTAAATAGGAGGCGGGAATAAAACAAATATGCAAGGGTCGGGAGCTGTTGCTCACGCCCGTAATCCCAGCACTATGGGAGGCCGAGGCGGGCAGATCATGAGGTCCACGAGATTGAGACCATCCTGGCTAACATGGTGAAACCCTGTCTCTACTAAAAATATTTAAAAATTTTTAAAAAATTATCTGGGCTTGGTGGCGCACACCTGTAGTCCCAACTACTCAGGAGGCTGAGGCAGGAGAATCACTTTAACCTGGGAGGCAGAAGTTGCAGTGAGCCAAGATTGTGCCACTGCACTCCAGCCTGGGCAACAGACTGAGACTCTGCACCAGAAAACAAAACAAAACAAATAAAAACAAAAACAAAACAGATATGCAAGACTTAAGATAACACTTGTTTTGCAGAGGGTCACCTTTAAGATTGGCATTCAACTTCCCTTTGACCAAAGCACAGTTAATGATTTGGTTGATTTTTATTTATTCATGTGACAAAATCATTAGGATTCCTTGTGAAAACAAAGCTTAACATTTCCCAAGTCTTTTTTAGAGACTTTCCTGCTACTATACTCTCTCTGCTTTCCCACTGTGCCCACGGTTGATTTTGCCTCAGCTGCACTTCATAGCGTCCTTTAGTGTGAAGTTGTACAGGTGATCCACCTGGTGCATGGACGTGTGCTTTTCTTCCTCGGTGAAGACATTGACCCACAACCCCTTCTGAACACCCTTCCTCCAGGTCATCTTTGGTTATATCCCCATTACCACAGTGTCCTTGGACAATGGATGTGAACCAGGCTTGGGGTCCCTATGCCATAGTCCTCTCAACAATCCCTCCTCCAGACATT
The DNA here is from genome assembly GCF_009761245.1 of Sapajus apella. Classification (NCBI taxonomy): domain Eukaryota; kingdom Metazoa; phylum Chordata; class Mammalia; order Primates; family Cebidae; genus Sapajus; species Sapajus apella. The sequence goes on along the minus strand of NW_022436944.1, from coordinate 54,190,247 downwards.
TTGTATGGCGGATAGATTGCTATAGAAAATAGAGCTAATTTTGCTCATGTTTTTATTCCAAGAAAGTGTATTTTTCATTTTAGGATCAAGGACTTAAGAGTAGAAGTTATGCGACTCTAAAGGGGAATGTCAGGAGACAGAAAATCAGGCTTGGTTTTGTGTCATTAAAGAGATGACGTTCAAAGCCTGAACCCATTACCACCCCGTCCCTAGGTCAGGTGAAATCAGCACCAAAAAAGAAGAAGAAGAAGAAGAAGAAGAAGAAAGGAGAAAGAGAATAAGAAAGAGAAGGTCCAAAAATGGGCAAGCAGAAAGTAAGCTAAGCACTGTATAAACTTAAATTGTAAAGGCACTTTTTACAACTTCTCACACTCACATTTCTTCACCTCAAAATTGGAATAAAAAATAGAATTGGAATTAATTTCCTCTTCTGTCTTTTCAGAGTTCAGGAAGAAGATGGAGGGTGTACAGTGTTACTTGGAGTTCAGTACTGAGCTTAGTGAAGCTTTTTCTATAGTAGCTCCACAGAGTTCAGCAGCCTATTCAAAAAAACAAAAAAAAAAATCTCCAGTTTTGTAACTCCTTAAGTTTAGGACTAGTGGAAGCACTAAGAAGCAGCACTGTTTTTTTTTCTCCCACAAAATAATCAGAGTGTCACTCTTTACAACCTTATCCAGGAGAACCCCAGATAACCCAAAGCTTTTTATCTTTCACCCTATCCTAATACCTCTATAGATTTCTATCACAAATAGGAAATAGAATACAGAAATTTTGGATGTGCCTGGCAAACTGTACATTTGGACTTTTCCACAAAGCCGGATTTGGGGCAAGTCAAAGAATGCCACTTCAACTATTTCAGCAACTTTAATTTTACTTTTCAAATTCTGATTGATTTTTACAGAGTTATGAGGTCCACAGGAATCAGGAAACATGAGTTTTGTAAAAATAGACACTTTACCACATCTCTCCAGATATTAATTTTCTGTTATTCAGGTGATAGCCCCATTGTTACTGCCTTAGCAAAACAGATGTCAAAGAGACATTTTGATTACCTTTGGGAGAAACAAATACTAAGGAAAGACTTGTTTGAGTTTTATTTAATAACAGAGTACTAGATTATTTGAACTGATTATCTCATTGTAGACAATTTAAAAACTGGACCAATAACATCTCCTTGAAGACATCTGAGCACTTTCACATGCTAGTGAGGGATTGCTTAGTTTAGATGGGGGGCCTGACTTCCCTTTCAGGGCATTTGCTTGTTTTGAAAGAGGCAATTTAAGCAATAAAGATTGTGATTTTGAAGAGCACTGAGAGGCCTTTTGGGGTACAGAAAATAGTCTGTTATTATGAACTGTGTCACGATACATGAGTGTTTGATATATAATAATTCATTAATATGTATATGTATATTTTATGGATTTTGCTCTTTGTGCTATAGTGTAAGACAAAATAGATTTTTAGACAAGTCTCTGGAATTTCTTTGATAAAAATCTCCTCAAGGCAATTGAGCTTTATGGGAGAGAGAATAGAAAATAATTAGCCTTCTGTGTTAAGCTGAGAAACTGAGAAAATGCCAAGTGATGCTACCAACCAATCTCCCTCCTCCAAACTCTTGGATTCATGAATATTGAGTTCTTCAAAAGGTAATTTTGTTTGTTTTTTGAGAAAGAAGATGATAGTTCAGTATCAGTATCAATTACTTAAAAGTAGAGATGGTGGAACCCTAAAGGGGGAACTTGGAAAAAAGGAAACTAGGGGTGAATTCAATAGTGCAATAGGAAAATTACAGTTAATACCAATTTATTATATACTTCAAAATAGCTAGAAGAGATTTATAATGTTCCCATCACAAAGAAAACATAAATGTTTGAGGTGATGAAAATCCTAATTACCCTGATTTTATCATTACACATTGTATACAGGCATTAAATATTTGTACCCCCAAAATATGTACAACTATTGCAAACTGATAAAAAATTAAATAAATACAAGGCAATTTTGTCTTTTCATTTCTCTTTTCTAAGAAAGAAGATGATATTTTGCCATCAAGTACTTAAAAGTAGAGATGGTGAAACCCTGGAGGGAGAAGTTGGAAGAAAGAAAACTAGGCTGGATTTTGCATCTGCAGAGAAATAATGCCTGAACTCATCACCATTCTGTCTCTCTATCAGATTGAGCTAGCCCAGAAAAATATGTTGGCTGCCAAAATGGGCACTGTGCCCTATTACAGCTCCTGGAATAGAAGATCCAGCCAGCAGCAATTCAGATGCAGACGACTTTGGCCAGCTGCAAATCTGTTATCATTATTCCACAACCTCTGTGGCTGGTCATCAGGGCCACCTTCTGAGAGGGAGCCCCATTCATTCCAAATTTCAGAACTGCCTGTTGCCCGTTCTCCTAGCTGTTATGGCTGGAGACTTGAGTTTTAAACTCTGAAGACAGACAATACATCCCTATGGACCCTGAGTTGGGGATTTGTGGGTGAAAGGAGCTGAAAGAGGACTGGGCATCCCTAACATTGTAGGGATGAACTAGGTGCTGTCCAAGTTCCCTTCTTTATAACTCCATGATTCTGGCTTCTTCCTATCATCTTTCCTTCCTTATCATCACTTCATGTCCTTCTCAACATCTGTTTAACTTCATGTAAGGTTAAAGTTGGAGATGCTCAGAATTGATAGTGCTGATTCAGTTTCTGTTACTCTGAAGGTTAGGGACTTCTCGCCAGAAATACTCAGAAGGCCAGCTTTGTCCTAGAGAAGTCAGTTTAACAAGCTTTGTCTCTCAAACAAATGATCTATTTTCACGTGCTAACCTTCAAAATAAGAAAACTTGCCGAACTGTAAAGACCAGAGATGGGTTATTTGTGGTTTTTATTTATTTATGGTTAACCTTAAAAGTAGCAAATATTTTGGGGAATTAGAGAGCATTCCATCATAGTTGCTGCTGCAAGTAATTCTAATTTATCCAAATTTTTTGCCTTGTTCAGTATTATACCCTGAATTGCATTGGGCTTTGATGATTAATGGTAACATTATGAGTCAATATGAGTTTAATGATAATTGTGTAGTTACAGAAAATGAAGTTCAGCAAATATCAATCTTGAACATGGTATGGCTCAAGCACTGTGCTAGGCACTGCCACAATGTTAAGCAACTTTGTGGAGCTCCTTTTCTTACTGAAGGAGGGAAACGTATATAAAATTAACAATAAAATGAAGTGATAAGCATCTGCTATCATAGCTATGTAAAGAAATTAAGAAAAGCTAAAGAAAGGGGATATTGAGCCTTGCTCTGTGTGGATGTGCAGAAGGCATGGGTCAGCCTCAAAGCTGATTTCAATACATATTTATTGAAAGGAAAACTGATATTCTGATTTAACAAATTCTAAGTATGAGACAACCATATCTTAATTAAAGGAGCACTGAATTAAGTGTCAAAACAACAGGGCTGAGGTCTTTATCTAGTTATATGACTTAGGGACAAATCACTTAATTTTCCTGAAGCTCAATTTTCTCTTGAGAAAACAGAAATAATAATGTGTCATGATCCAGAATTGCTGTTAAAATAAGACTTAATAATGTTACTTGAAATAATCCAGTAAATAAATAAACATTGAAATATGAGTTGCTATTTCATAAATTTAAAAAAATCTAATATCAGTGTCCTCTAATCACATTCCTCTTGTTACTAAAATCCAGATTAGAATTTAAAATTTCCTACTTGAGATTCTAACATAAAAAAAAATCTGGCTTATCAATTATTACATGTGAAATCACAGCTAACTTCTAATTTATCTATAACGTTCCTGTGGTTTTCTTTAAGCTGAACTCTTCCTTTTTGAATGGAATACATCTTTAGTTTCCACTGAAATATTCAGACAATACGAAGTTATTATGCTTTCCATTTTCTCTAAGTTCATGCACCAAAACTTCTATCATTGATCAATTAACATAAAGATGCTAATTTGTTCTTGCCTTCCATATCCATGTCTTTAGAAGTGCCCCACCTCTTGCATTTACTCTAATATGGCATGGAACTTGCTTTGGCCAATGAAGGGTACACTTCAAAGTCTCTTGTACATTATAGTTTGCCCTCTTTTCTGCAACCGGATCTCTAACCACTTCATAAGCAAACCTGGATTGGTCTGATGAAAGATCAAAGACCCTACGAAGACAGGCCAATCATCCAACCATCTTAACTGATGTCACTGAAAAGCAGCGGACCCACTTGTTAAGCATGTTGCTATCAACAAGCCCAGTAGAGATTAGATGTGACAAGTCAAGACTACAGAGCTGCCCAGCTGAGCCCACTCCTAATCGCCAACCTACAGAATCACAAACTAAATAAACAGTTGTCTTTTTAAGCCACTATGTTTTGGATGGTTTGTTAGCCAGCAATTCAATAATTTTGCAGCTACTAATAGGGAGAAAAAGAATCTGTTTTAAGTTACACTACAGATCTCTTCATGGTCAGAAGGCATCTTAAGGAGGGAAGAAAGAAGGAAGTAATTAGTATGAATAATTCCCAAACTGAATAAATAGGGCTTAGCAGATTTTAAGTTTTTATTTTCCTTGTCTTTACATTAGCCTTCAGGCTGCCTTACCAAATTACGTTTTGCTCGGTTGATCTGTAGTTAGAATAAGGAAATGAGCACCTAGAATAAGCAAAGGATGTTAGCAGAGGAAGACACTTTGAAGTCTGTTCCTGGAGTACAACTTCTTTTGTCTCCGTACATTACTATAGTTTGATCACCATCTAGATGAAAGCTACTGTCATATATTCAAAGTTAACGTGTTAATCCCTGAGATAAACAACTACGTGGGAACCAAATTTCAAAGGAAATTGGTAGATTGATTGAATTGCTTTACCGCCCCATGCTTTTTTCCAGCACGCATAAGTGAAATCTATCTAAAGAGAGACATATATCAGCAAAGAAAGCATAAGGAGAAAAATCATTATATTTTAAAAAATAGCCAGCAAACATTTATATATGTTAAATAGTATCCCTTAAACACTTTAAATTGACTGATTACATTTATGAATAAAGTGTTGTTTTTGTTTTGCAAATTGCACAGTGACTAAGGACATAAAATTTGCCAGGGTGAGCAAGCAGCAGGTCAATGCTTTCTTCTAATTGACATTGTTTTATTTCCCCAGTCCTCCTGTGTATTATCTAATCTGACTATTTGTCTTTTGAATTTATGTAAATTCCTCTTAGGATAATAAAAAATTGGCTCTATCTCTAGAAAAATCTCTCCCCTTATTCTTTTTATCTTTTTTTACCTCTAGGTACCCTTTAAAAATTCTTTAATTCTAGAGAGATATTATGAAATTCATTTTAGATTGCTGAATCTGATATACCTTGTGGCACTTCTTCCAGTTAATGTTAAACATAATAAAATAAAAATAATTTAAAAGCATTAATTCCAAACTGCAAACTTAAAAATGTTTAGAATGATAAATTTTACGTTATATATATTTTATCACAATTTATACATTTAAAAATAAAATGAAGAAATAAAAATTAATTCTACTTACTATATGTGAGTGTTATTATCAAAGATTTACAGATTTCTTAAAGGAATATTTTATGTTTCTAAACTTATTTCCATTGGTATAATTAAATGAAACCACAAATATTACACTATAACGTATCTAACTGCATCTACTTGTAATAGGTGTGCAATGTGAATGTCTGAATATGAAACTTCAGGCACTCACATTACTATTAATAGGTAAATGAACACATGGCAGAGCCTGGTGCCTCACGCCTATAATCCCAAAGGTTTGGGAGACCAAAGGCGGGAATCACTTGAGCCCAAGAGTTCAAGATCAGCCTAGGCAACATAGTGAGACTTGGTCTCTACAAAAAAATAAAAGAAAATTAGCCAGGCATGGTGGTACATGCTTGTATTCCAGCTACTTGGAAGGCTGACGTGGAAGGGTCGCTTGAGTCCAGGACATTGAGACTACGGTGAGCTATAGTTGAGCCACTGCACTCCAGCCTGGACGACAGAGGGAGACTCTGTATTAAAACAAACAAAATGCTTTATGACAGTATATAACTATAAACTTAGAAAAGGCTAGAATTTTGTTCACAGACTATTATAGGAATATTAATACACAAACGCATGCAAACAAATATTTCCTATGAAATGTAGGATGTTAATATATAAATGTTGAAGTTAAAAATACTGTTTCTCTCTAGTAACTCATCTTCAGAATATCCAATATCAACTTCCTTGAAACACTGATACTAACTCTTTGAAGAAGATTCTTATGAGACAATTACTACAGTAACAAACTGAAACACTTCAAAATTATTTTGAGGTTTTTATAGATTCACAGGCTGTTGCAAAGATGGTTAAGAGGCTCTTTGTACCTTTCCCTCATTTACAAATACTTCCCTTATATAATTATACTAAAAATAAAACCTAGGAATTTTATATTGGCATGTGTGTGTATATGTCATTTTATCATGTATGTATATTCATGTAACCACCACCAAAATCCAGATTCAGAACTGTCCCATCCCCAACAATACCTCCCATACGTTCCTCTTTGTAACCACACCCACACCAGCCTCCCCACTGTCCTTCACTGCTGATAACCCCTTATCTCTTTTCCATCTAGGAAATTTTGTCATTTCAATAATGTTATACAAATAAAACAATACAGTATGAGACCTTTTGAAATCTATTTGTTTTATGTGTACCAAGTGTTTATTCCTTTATATTGCTAAGCAGTACTCTGTGTTAACAGATGTAACAGATTAGTGTTTGTTCAAACACTCATTTATTGAGGGATGTTTGTTTTGTGTTCAGTTTGAGGCTATTAATACAGCTGATGAGAACAAACATATATACATCTTTATGCAAGCACAAGTTTTTATTTCTTTGGCACAAATACCCAGGAGTGCAATTGTGTTGGTCATATGGCATTTGCATGTTTAGCTTTGTTATTGTTGTCATTTTAATCTGCTTTATTGAATTATAACTGTATACCAAAAAACTATCCAGGTTTAATGTATACAATTTGGTGAGTTTGGACATAGGCAAACATGCAGGAGATCATCACCACAATCCAAGAAATAGTTTCCAAAAGTTTCCTTGTGTTTGTGTGTGCATGTTTTATTTTTCTGCTGTTTAGTTTTATTAAAAATTGCCAAACTATTTTTCAGAGTGGCTGTATCATTTTAAATTACTACCAGAAATGTATGAATAATCCATTTCCTCTGCGGCTTTCTTACACGTACTATTGTTACTTTTTTTAGTCATTCTAATAAGTGTACAGTGATATCTCATTATAATTTTAGTTTGTATTTTCCTAATGGCTAGGGATGCTAAACCTTCCTTCATGTGCTAATTTGCTCTCCATATATCCCTATAAGTTTATTGTTTCCTCCTGTTTTTGCCCATTTTCTAGATGTATTGTTCAGCTTTTTAATATTGAGTTATTAGAGTTCTTTATGTATTCTAGATATGAGTCCTTTATCAGATATCTGAATTGCAAATTTTTATGCTAGTCTTAAATAGTTTGTCTTTTCATCCTCCTATAAAAGTCTTTTTCAGAGTAAAAGATTTTAATTACAATGTAGTCCAACTTGTAAGTTTTTCGTTATATAGACTGTGCTTTGATTTCATGTTTAAGAACTTTTTCTCATGCCTAGGTCTTTAAGATTTCCTCCTATGCTATCTTCCAAAATGTTATACTTTTATATTTTGAGTCTAAGATTACTTTTTAGCTAATTTTTGTATAACGTGAAGTTTAGATCAAGGTTTTGTTGTTGTTGTTGTTATTGCTGCTGCCAATAAATATCCAATTACTTTTCAACCATCTGTTGAAAAGACAAATGGTGCTTCCTTCATGTAATGACTTTTACAACTCGGTCAAAAGTCAGTTAACTGTACATGTATGGAGCTATTTCTGGCTTCTCTTTTCTGTTTCATTGATCTACTTCCCTGTTGTCCAAACAACACCATGAGATTTTGATTAACAAAGTTATTAACAATGTCTTGAAATTGAAGAGTGATTTTTACTGGTCTTTTCCAGAATTGTTTTAGCTTTTCTAGTTGCATTGCCTTTTCAGATAAATTTCACAATAATCTGTCTATATCTACAAAATGGCTTCCTGAGATTTTGTCTACATTAAACCTCTATATCAATTCAGGGAGAACTGACATCTTTAAAATGTTGAGTTTTCGATCATGAACATGGTAGAGCTTTCCATTTCTTTAGATAATTATCTTTTATTTATTTCATTAGTATTTTGTAATGTTCAATATGCAAGTGTTGTACAGTCAGTCCTTTATATCTGCAGATTTCACATCCACGGATTCAACCGTGGATCAAAAATAATTAAGAAAGTATAATACACAAATGAAATAGAATACAAATTTAAAAATACACTATAACAGTTATTTATGTAACATTGTATGAGGTATTACAAATAATGTAGAGATAATTTAAAGCATACAAAAGCATGTGCATAGATTATATGCAAATATTACATAATTTTATATAAGGGACTTGAGTATTCAAGAATTTGGGTATCGACTCAGATGTCCTGGAACTAATATCCTAGGTATACTGACGGATGATTATGTTTGTTTTGTTAAATTTGCAACTAAGTATGAATTTCCTGAGATATTATAAATCATATAATTGTAATTTTTCTTTTCTGATGCTCATTACTAATATATAACAGTGTAATTGATTTTTATGTTGATTTTATATCCTGCAAGTTTGCTATAATCATTTATTCTTTCTAGAAGTTTTTAAGATTCTTTTTTATGAAATAAACATTTATTTATTCAATAAATACTTATAAAACACATTCTTTAAGGCATTATGCTAGAGGTCCCAAAGTAAACTAATGCTGAGCAAAACTAACGTAGCCCTTTCCTCACTGAACTTCAGTGCAGAGAGCAGACAGGCATTCAACAAGAATGTAAACAAATGTATGTGTGATTTCAACGCATGCCAAGTGCCAGGGAGAAACAAAGCACAATGATGGAGCCAAGAAGAGGAGAACACTCAGGAAAGGCCTTGCTGAGGAGGGCCTTTTTTTAAAAAAATTATACTTTAAATTCTGGGGTACATGCGCAGAACGTGCAGGTTTGTTACATAGGTATACATAAGCCATGGTAGTTTGCTCCATCCATCCCCCATCACCTACATTAGGTATTTCTCCTAATGTTATCCCTACCCAATCCCCCCACCTTCTGCTATCTCTCTCCTAGTCCCCTCACCACCCCTCTGACAGACCCCGGTGTGTGATGTTTTCCTCCCTGTGTCCGTGTGTTCTCGTTGTTCAACAACCACTTATGAGTGAGAACATGCAGTATTTGGTTTTTTGTTCATGTGTTAGTTAAGATTCTTTAGGATTTTCTAAGTCAACTATCATACCAATTTCACAAAGAAATAATTTCATTTCTTTTTTTCTAATTTTCATTTCCTTGTCTTATTGCATTGGCTAGAACTCAATATGATGTTGAAAAGCAGTGATGGCAGTGCAACTCCTCCCCTTCTTCCTAGTGTCAGTGAGTAAACATTTAATCGTTGATCCTTAAGTATAATGTGTTAGCTGCAGGTATTTGCAAATGTTCGTTCTACAAATTTGAGAAAATTCCATTCTAGTCATAGTTTTCAAAGAGTTTTTAATCATGAATTTGTATTTAATTTTATAAAATGCCTTTCCTACATAAACTGATATAATTATGTGACTTTTCTACCAATCTTTATCTTTTAATTAATATACCTAGGACATTTACATTTGAATTATAGATGCATTAGGGCTGTCAGTTTTATTGTTTGTCTGTTTATTTTTGAGACAGTCTCGCTCTGTTGCCCAGGCTGAAGTGCAGTGGCACCATCTAGGCTCATTGCAATCTCTGCCTCCCAGGTTTAAGCAATTCTCCTGCCTCAGCCTCCTGAGTAGCTGGGATTACAGGCTCATGCTACCACGTCCAGCAATTTTTGTATTTTTAGTAGAGATGGGGTTTTATCATGTTGGTCAGGCTGGTCTTGAACTCCTGACCTCGCGATCTGCCCACCTTGGCCTCCCAAAGTGCTGGGATTATAGATGTGAGCCACCGTGCCTGGCCTGTCTGTCAGTTTTGGGTTGTTGTTCTGTTTTTTCTTCTTTGCTTTCTTTTTCTAGAAGGGATTGTAGACAATTTGTATCATTGCTCTTTAAAATATTTGATAGAAATCTCCAATAAAACCATCTTGACTTGGTTCTTCTTTTAAAAGACTACTAATTATTGATTTAATTTCTTTTATAAATATAGACCTATGAAGATATTCTGTTTTTCCTTATATGAGTTTTGGTAGCTTGTGTCTTACCAGAATTGGTACATTGTACCTAAGTTGTCAAGTTTGTGGTCAGAGTGATGTTCATAGTATTAGTTTATTAATCTTAATCTACATGGGATCGATAGTGAAGAGCTCTCTTTATCTCTTATAAGAATTTGAGTGCCTTTTCTTTTTCTCTTGATTAGTTTGACTAGCAGTTTTCCAAATGTTGTGACGTTTTTAAAACAGCAGTTTTGGATTTTGTGGATAATTGTCATTGTTAGCAAAGCCTGTATTTTCTGACCTGTAAAGTGGAAATAAGCCTCATAATACTTTTTATCATGATTTTATAAGAATATGTAAGAAAAATAATTTGGTAATTTCTAAAATGTAATTTTTGTATATTATTTTTTATCATTCTAGGTAGGTAAGTATCAATATGCCCAAACAAATATGTCCCACTTTCAGGAAAGCCATTCAAAGATACATAATTGAAGGTTAAAAAGCAAGCCAAAAATATTCATTCAAAAACATTCTTCTAAATAACCAGTGCTCTGTGAAATTTCTTTTTCAAAACTGTTTGACAAAAAATGAAACAAAATAAAAAGTTAGAAGTTGACTAAATCTGAGTAATGGACAGTTGATACTTAATTCTCAATACATATATTAAGTCCCCAGTGTGTTCTATGGAGTGTTCTAGACCCCAGTGCTCCTACAATAAATAAATAAATAAACAAGGCCTTTCCTTCCCCAGATCTCTTGTCTACTGGAAAGAAAATAAACAGATACATAAGCAAGAAAAAAGCATAATAGTAATTGACAGAGATTAAAATACACTGACTTTAGAGTATGATTAAGTTGCTACTTTAGACTGGAGACAAGGGCATTCTTTAAATGTATGACATTTATGATGAAATTAAAACTGCAACAAGAAGTCCGACAGCTTTAGAAAGAAAGAAAGTTTTGCAGAAACTCAGTTATCTTAGTCTGTGCCCCTCTAGAAGCAGATTCTAAGAAATGGCTTGAGTACAAGTACTTTACCTTGTGGATATTCTCAGGAAACACAAATAAGGAATAGAGAGGTGATACAGTGAAGGTAAAGATGTTGATAAAGGTTTTATAACTTAGCAAGTTATTCCAGTGGTCAATGGCAACTTAATCCTGCTGTGCAACTCTGGGAGGCAGTTAAAAATACACATCTACCCCATCTGAGGGATAAAAAAGTTAGGTGTATTATACCCTCACTTTGGTCAGTTCTTGACTGAGGGTTATTTCTAAGAGATAATTCCCTACAACTTCCAGACTGTCTCATTTGCAGACTTATCAGCCTCCAGTAGCGAAAGAAAGATTTCAGGCAAATAAATGCACATGCTGGTAGTGAGAGTTCATCTGGGATGTAAACAAATGAAAGCATCAGGGAGCATGTATGTGACATCAACAGCATCTGCTGAGATGTGTTTGAGATCAAACTATAGATGGTGAGCAAAGGGTAGACTAGCAAAAATTAAGTCCAAGAGATAAGAAGAGGTCAAATCCTAAGGAGCCATAGGCAATAATAAGTGTGGATTTTATTTTAAGTACAATGATGAGCTTCTGGGCAATTTTAAAGGAAGGTGGCTTAATTGACGTATCTGTAAAAGATTACCTTCATTGCTAGTTAGGAAACAACATGTAAGAAAGAGAATAGGAGCAGGGAAATTAGTAGGGTACCACAGAAATTGCAGCAATACCAATGACACAAACTTGAGCTTAATAATTTATTATATGGAGCATTAATTCTTAATTCCCCAACCCCTCCACCTAAACATACAGGAAATACACTCAGAAATGATGCTTAAAATCTAACTAGTGTCTTCTAATAGGTGTTCTGCAATGTATCTTTAAATCTTAGCAACAGCCATAATTCCAATCCTTTCTCTCCCACTCAAGAAAACATATGGAGGTGTGTGAGTGAAAGTGATTCTATTAAAAGGAAAACCTAGAATTTGCTTTAATATTTTTTGAAAAGTATTTTGTCATCAGTCAATTATGACACACTTTACACTTGATTCAGATAAGCTAGTGTTTCCCAACATTATGATTAATCACTGAAAGAAAAATGATGGACTATGTTCTCTCGGAATCTGATCAGACATTAGTATATGGTTTTTCAGATATAAGATAGCATGAAATATGCATATTTCTAATAAGGCCACATAATCACAATCAATATGAATTCTTCTTCTATCTGACTTAGATAAAGGTTTTGATGCATTAATCAGGGTTCCAGAAAATAAAAAGACTTACTGAGGAATAATTGACTTATCAAGGAATATTAAAAAGAAATAAAAATGGTTACATTCGCCAAATGATGTCTGAAGAATAATGGTATTACTCTATAAATATTTGAAGCACCTAAAAACTTAGCAAAGATACTAGTTTTGATTAAAAATTTAGTAGATACCTGTTGAAATACAGCCAAGAATATTCCTTATACATATGGAACAAATATCTGTATGTGTTGTCATGAAACACAGCACATTAGAGCAAAATAAACCTTAGAGTTCAGCCCAACAGACTTCCATGTTTCATGAAGAGGATGTGAATTCCCAGAAAGAACAAGCAAGAGGCACAGGGATTCAGTTACATAGAGGAGAGAAGAATAGATATTTTCAAATTACGTAAAATTAGATTAAGGTAGTTTTTTCCCACTTTATTCCTGTTGAATTACTGATAACAATTTTCCAAATGTTGTATGATATCTACCAGTGGGAAAAAAAGGTGCTCGTAATGGAATTTATTTGAAGAAATATCACAGATGAGCAATAAAGTACTCATGTTGGTATCTATAATTTCCTATCTCTATTGCAGAAAATATGTATTGTTAACTTTTTTGCATTCAGAATCAGATAATTGGAATAAAAGTCACAAAAAACCTAAGCAACACATTGTATGCCCATTAGAAGCTTCCTACAATTTTGTAAAAAGGACAAGTGAATGAGAGGAGCACAGAACTTTGTTGCCAACTTAAATGGCAAGAGAAATAATGTCTGTATTGCTTTGCATACAATTCTGCTGTTACCAAAGTAGGAGGCAGGACTTGACTCTGGAGGTAGGGACTCAAACTCAAGACCATACAGAAGACTAGCTGAAACAGGGAAGAGGTGAAAGCACCTCTCCCTAAGACATGCTCACCAGTGCCAGGTCAGTTTACCATTGCCATGGCAACATTCAGAAGTTACTGTCCCTTTCCATGACACAATGACCAAGAAGTTACCACCCTTTTTCTAGAAATTTCTACAGCATCTCTTCCTAATTTGCATGTAATTAAAAGTGGGTGTAAATATGACTACAAAACTCTCCTTAGCTGCTACTCTGGGCACACTACTGATGAGTTATCTCTGCTCCAAAAGGAGCCATTCCTCTGTTGCTGCTGCACACTGCTGCTTCAATAAAAATTCCTGTCTAACACTACCACCTTGCCCTTTAATTCTTTTCTGGATGAAGCAAAGAACCCTCCCATGCTAAGCCCCTATTTGGGGGCTTGCCTGTCCTGCATCATTACCAGATAAAATTTTGATTACAAGTACTTTATTGCAAGCACTAGGGTTTTTTTGGTAGTTGTATCTGATAACTCTGGAAACGAGCCTCAGTGACCTCTTTCTTCTAATGTTGTCCCCATCTATGCATCTGGTAGAATATTGCACTGTCCCAGTCCCTCTGCTGAACACTGATAATTATTTTAAGTGCATGAGACCAAGTACCAGGTATATCCAGTACTCTCCAAAATGATTTTAACATTTACCTCTATCTATAAAATAACCTTTCCATGAAATAAGCCCATACCTCCAATTCATGTTTATTATACCAACATTTGCTAATATATTAACATATATACATTACTAAAAAAGGACAATAGAAATTTTAGACATTAGATAAAAATAAGTACCAACAGAAAATTAATATTATCTTACTACATTCCACTAAAGAATGTTACAATCCCCTAAGGAATAAGCTTTTCCTTCTGGTACTAGCTATTAGGAATAAGTTAGATGAACTGACTTTCCAACTAGATTACAAGTTTCTTTGGTGATGAGACCTCATTCTATCTTGATATTCTCTGCATCTCCTAGAAATTCACAGATGCTCGTACCTCATGAGCGCTTAGTTTAATTAATAAGAGATTTTTAAGTACATGCTTACTTCCACTGATAGACAAGAAGATGGACTGCAGAGAAAAGGCTAATTTAAACTCTTCAAGGGTTAGGTCATGCCTGGCTTCTTAGACAAAAGACTTAGAGGTAGATGTGTGAAGCCGGGTGACTGATTTCATTTTCAAAACTCTGCAGGTATGTATTGACTTGCTATGATTACAATTTGCCTTGTTCAGAAAAGTTTCAACCCAAGTTCATTTTTAATTTGCATTACCTCCAAAATCCGGGGAATTATATTTTAGAAAACACCATTAGTCAGCCCGGTAGATAAAGATGGCTGTTTAATATTCTTTTTATTCTCTTGCTCTCTCTAAAGCAGGGAAGGGGGTAATACAGTAAAGACACTTCAATTTAACAATAATTTATAAGGTCTTTCTTCACCAGGAAATAATTTTGTAGCTTATAGATTATTTTTAGCCGCATAAATAATTTCTCTTCTTATTAAGGCAGACATTTATTTTAGTCATCTGTGACAAACTGTGGGATGTCTACTTCATCAGTCCATAAAAACAAGCTTTTTTATTCAGTCCTAGAGGCCACAAAGCTATACAGATCTCTTTCAAGGAATTAAAATAAAAGCCAAATCTAACATGCATTGCTCCCTCACTGGTAATTCACCCACATACATGCAGAGGCAAACATTTTGACCACTTACTAATGTGTCAAACCTTGGGCTACTTTCCAGTTAACTATTAACTTTTGAACATTAGGATTCATATAGCCTAACTCTAATAGAAACAATTCACTTAAATGGGAAAAAATTCATACAGTGAGTTAGACCTCTAATATAACCTTCTTTCCATAAGTGCCAGATATATTTCATTTTTGTCTCTGACCACAGAGGAAAGCTTGCAGGGATTGCATGCTCTTCAGCTAGTGTCCTCTTAGCCAAGAACACGTTTGAAAACTGAAGAAACAGAATAGGAAAGTAAATTTTAGAAGTTATCACGTAGAGCCTCAATTTTTTTATATATTCTAGACAATCTTGTTCTTTCATCTGTGAATGGAGCTCCTGGGAGGATTTTCTTTCCAGGATCAGTTGGCAGAAGACAGGTCCCTCTATGCAATTAGCTTTAATCCTCTCTTCAATTTCTTTCTTTCATATCTCAATAATTCTTTCTTATTTTGAGAAGTCATTTTTCCCAAAACTTCTTAGAAAATTATAGGAGCAAACGGTATATTTAAATTCTAACTTCTTCGCTAACAAATATTGAGTGCATAATGTCATTCTAAAACCTGTGCTATGACCTAGCCATATGCTGCTGCCATAATATGTACATTCTTATATGGAGGGTATATATCAGTGCGATTCATGGAAGAAGAATGATGTATATTATTTATATATTTCAGAAATATACATTAGCTTTTTCTTTTTTTTCCCCATTATTTTATTGCATTTTAGGTTTTGGGGTACATGTGAAGAACATGCAAAATTGTTGCATAGGTACACACGTGGCAGTGCGATTTGCTGCCCTCCTCCCCATCACCTACATCTGGCATCTCTCCCCTTGCTATCTCTCCCCAGCTCCCCACCCCCCACCGTCCCTCCCTATTTCCCCCCAATTGACCCCAGTGTGTAGTGCTCCCCTCCCTGTGTCCATGTGTTCCCATTGTTCAACACCCGCCTATGAGTGAGAACATGCGGTGTTTGATCTTCTGCTCTGGTGTCAGTTTGCTGAGAATGATGCTTTCCGGGTTCACCCATGTCCCTACAAAGGACCCAAACTCATCGTTTTTGATGGCTGCATAATACTGCATGGTGTACATGTGCCACATTTTCCCTATCCAGTCTATCGTCGATGGGCATTTGGGTTGGTTCCAGGTCTTTGCTACTGTAAACAGTGCTGCAATGAACATTCGTGTTCATGTGTCCTTATAGTAGAATGATTTGTAATCCTTTGGATATATACCCAGTAATGGGATTGCTGGGTCAAATGGAATTTCTATTTCTAGGTCCTTGAGGAATCGCCACACTGTCTTCCACAATGGTTGAACTAATTTACACTCCCACCAACAGTGCAAAAGTGTTCCTATTTCTCCACATCCTCTCCAGCATCTGTTGTCTCCAGATTTTTTAATGATCGCCATTCTAACTGGCGTGAGATGGTATCTCAATGTTGTTTTGATTTGCATTTCTCTGATGACCAGTAATGATGAGCATTTTTTCATATGTTTGTTGGCCTCATGTACGTCTTCTTTTGTAAAGTGTCTGTTTATATCCTCTGCCCACTTTTGAATGGGCTTGTTAGTTTTTTTCTTGTAAATCTGTTTTAGTTCTTTGTAAATTCTGGGTATCAGCCCTTTGTCAGATGGGTAAACTGCAAAAATTTTTTCCCATTCTGTTGGTTGCTGATTCACTCTAATGACTGTTTCTTTTGTGTGCAGAAGCCGTGGAGTTTGATTAGGTCCCATTTGTCTATTTTGGTTTTTGTTGTCAATGCTTTTGGTGTTTTGGTCATGAAGTCCCTGCCTACACCTATGTCCTGAATGGTTTTGCCTAGATTTTCTTCTAGGGTTTTTATGGTGTTAGGTCTTATGTTGAAGTCTTTAATCCATCTGGAGTTAATTTTAGTGTAAGGTGTCAGGAAGGGGTCCAGTTTCTGCTTTCTGCACATGGCTAACCAGCTTTCCCAACACCATTTATTGAACAGGGAATCCTTTCCCCATTGCTTGTTTTTGTCTGGTTTGTCAAAGATCAGATGGTTGTAGATATGTTGTGTTGCCTCCGAGACCTCTGTTCTGGTACCAGTACAATGCTGTTTTGATTACTGTAACCTTGTAGTATAGTTTGAAGTCTGGTAGTGTGATGCCTCCCGCTTTGTTCTTTTTGCTTAGAATTGACTTGGCTATGAGGCTCTCTTTTGGTTCCATATGAAGTTTAAGGTGATTTTTTCCAGTTCTGTGAAGAAGGTCATTGGTAGCTTGATGGGGATCGCATTGAATCTGTAAATTACTTTGGGCAGTATGGCCATTTTCACGATATTGATCCTTCCTAACCATGAACATGGAATGTTTCTCCATCTGTTTGTGTCCTCTCTTATTTCGTTGAGCAGTGGCTTGTAGTTCTCCTTGAAGAGGTCCTTTACGTTCCTTGTTAGTTGTATTCCTAGGTATTTTATTCTCTTTGTGGCAATTGTGAATGGAAGTTTGTTCTTGATTTGGTTCTCTTTAAGTCTGTTATTGGTGTATAGGAATGTATGTGATTTTTACACATTGATTTTGTATCCTGAGACTTTGCTGAACTTGCTTATCAGTTTCAGGAGATTTGGGGCTGAGACGATGGGGTCTTCTAGATATACAATCATGTCGTCTGCAAATAGAGACAATTTGACTTCCTCCTTTCCTATTTGAATACTCTTTATTTCTTTTTCTTGCCTGATTGCTCTGGCTAGAACTTCTAATACTATATTGAATAGCAGTGGTGAGAGCGGGCATCCTTGTCTGGTGCCACATTTCAAGGGGAATGCTTCCAGTTTTTGCCCATTCAGTATGATATTGGCTGTTGGTTTGTCATAAATAGCTTTTATTATTTTGAGATACGTTCCATCAACACCTAGCTTGTTGAGGGTTTTTAGCATAAAGGGCTGTTGAATTTTGTCAAAGGCCTTCTCTGCATCAATTGAGATAATCATGTGGTTTTTGTCTTTGGTTCTGTTTATGTGGTGAATTACGTTTATAGACTTGCGTATGTTGAACCAGCCTTGCATCCCCGGGATGAAGCCTACTTGGTCATGGTGGATAAGCTTTTTGATGTGCTGTTGCAATCAGCTTGTCAGTATTTTATTGAAGATTTTTGCATCTATGTTCATCATGGATATTGGCCTGTAGTTTTCTTTTCTTGTTGAGTCTCTGCCGGGTTTTGGAATCAGGATGATGTTGGTCTCATAAAATGATTTGGGAAGAATTCCCTCTTTTTGTATTGTTTGGAATAGTTTCAGAAGGAATGGTACCAGCTCCTCTTTGTATGTCTGGTAGAATTCGGCTGTGAACCTGTCTGGACCTGGGCTTTTGTTGGGTGGTAAGCTCTTAATTGCCACCTCAACTTCAGACCTTGTTATGGGTCTGTTCAGGGTTTCGGCTTCTTTCTGGTTTAGGCTTGGGAGGAGGCAAGTGTCCAGGAATTTATCCATTTCTTCCAGGTTTATTAGTTTGTGTGCATAGAGTTGTTTGTAATAATCTCTGATGATGGTTTGAATTTCTGTGGAATCTGTGGTGATATCCCCTTTATCGTTTTTTATTGCATCAATTTGGTTATTCTCTCTTTTCTTTTTTATTAATCTGGCTAGTGGTCTGTCTATTTTGTTGATCTTTTCAAAAAACCAGCTCCTGGATTTATTGATTTTTTTGAAGGGTTTTTTGTGTCTCTATCTCCTTCAGTTCTGCTCTGATCTTAGCTATTTCTTGTCTTCTGCTAGACTTTGAGTTTTTTTGATCTTGCTCCTCTAGCTCTTTCAGTTTTGACGATAGGGTGTCAATTTTTGATCTCTCCTTGCTTCTCATGTGGGCACTTATTGCTATATATTTTCCTCTAGAGACTGCTTTAAATGTGTCCCAGAGATTCTGGTATGTTGTGTCTTCATTCTCGTTGGTTTCGAAGAACATCTTTATTTCTGTCTTCATTTAATTGTTTATCCAGTCAACATTCAAGAGCAAGTTGTTCAGTTTCCATGAAGCTGTGTGGTTCTGGGTTAGTTTTTGAATTCTGAGTTCTAACTTGATTGCACTGTGGTCTGAGAGACTGTTTGTTACGATTTCCGTTTTTTTGCATTTGCTGAGGAGTGATTTACTCCCAATTATGTGGTCAATTTTAGAGTAGGTGTGATGTGGTGCTGAGAAGAATGTATAATTCTGTGGATTTGGGGTGGAGAGTTCTGTAAATGTCTATTAGGTTTGCTTGGTCCAGGTCTGAGTTCAAGTCCTGGATATCCTTGTTAATTTTCTGTATGGTTGATCTGTCTAATGTTGACAATGGGGTGTTAAAGTCTCCTACTATTATTGTGTGGGAGTCTAAGTCTCTTTGTAAGTCATTAAGAACTTGCCTTATGTATCTGGGTGCTCCTGTATTGGGTGCATATATATTTAGGATCGTTAGCTCTTCTTGTTGCATTGATCCTTTTACCATTATGTAATATCCCTCTTTGTCTCTTATGATCTTTGTTGCTTTAAAGTCTAATTTATCAGAGATGAGAATTGCAACTCCTGCTTTTTTTTGCTCTCCATTTGCTTGGTAAATCTTCCTCCATCCCTTTATTTTGAGCCTTTGTGTATCCTTGCATGTGAGATGGGTTTCCTGGATATAGCACACCAATGGGTTTTGGCTTTTTATCCAATTTGCCAGTCTGTGTCTTTTGATTGGGGCATTTAGTCCATTTACATTTAGGGTTAATATTGTTATGTGCGAATTTGATACTGCCATTTTGGTGCTAGCTGGGTGTTTTGCCCTTTAGTTGAGCTGGTACTTGTTGTTCCTTTATATGTGTAGAGCCTCTTTCAGGAGCTCTTATAGAGCTGGCCTGGTGGTGACGAAATCTCTGAGTACTTGCATGTTCCCAAAGGATTTTATTTTTCCTTCACTTATGAAGCTTAGTTTGGCTGGATAGGAGATTCTGGGTTGAAAGTTCTTTTCTTTAAGGGTGTTGAATATTGGCCCCCACTCTCTTCTGGCTTGTAGGGTTTCTGCTGAGAGATCTGCTGTGAGTCTGATGGGCTTCCCTTTGTGGGTAACCCGACCTTTCTCTCTGGCTGCCCTTAGTATTTTCTCCTTCATTTCAACCCTGGTGAATCTGACGATTATGTGCCTTGGGGTTGCTCTTCTTGACGAATATCTTTGTGGTGGTCTCTGTATTTCCCGGACTTGAATGTTTGCCTGCCTTGCTAGGTTGGGGAAGTTTTCCTGGATAATATCCTGAAGAGTATTTTCCAGCTTGGATTCATTCTCTTCGTCGCATTCAGGTACAGCTATCAAACATAGGTTAGGTCTTTTCACATAGTCCCATATTTCTTGGAGATTTTGTTCATTCCTTTTTACCCTTTTTTCTCCAGTCTTGCCTTCCCATTTTATTTTATTGAGTTGATCTTCGACCTCTGATATCCTTTCTTCTGCTTGGTCAATTCGGCTATTGATACTTGTGCATGCTTCGCGAAGTTCTCGTGTTGTGTTTTTCAGCTCCATCAATTCACTTATATTCCTTCTATTTTGTCCATTCTCGTTAGCATTTCGTCAAATCTTTTTTCAAGGTTCTTAGTTTCTTTGCATTTGGTTAGAACATGTTCTTAAGTTCACAGAAGTTTCTTACTACCCACCTTCTGAAGTCTGATTCTGTCATTTCATCACACTCATTCTCCCACCAACCTTGTTCCCTTGCTGGTGAGGAGTTGTGATCCCTTGTAGGAGGAGAGGTGTTCTGGTTTCAGGTGTTTTCATCCTTTTCGCGCTGGTGTCTTCCCATCTTTAAGGATTTATCCACCTGTCGACTTTGTAGTTGCTGGCTTTCAGATTGGGTCTCAAATCTTTCAGATTGACGTTCTGTTTGTTGATGATGAGGTTATTTCTGTTTCTTGGTTTTCCTTCTGACAGTCTGGCCCCTCTGCTGTAGGTCTGCTGAGGCTCACTCCAGGCCCTGCTTGCCTGGGGTTCACCTGCAGCAGCTGCTGAACAGTAAGGGTTGTTACCAGTTTTCTTCTTCTACTATCTTTGTCCCAGAAGGATACCCACCTAGTGTCAATCTGATCTCTCCTTTATGAGGTGTCTCTTTGGATATATAGGGGTCAGGGAGCTGCTTGAGGAGACGGTCTCTTCTTTATAGGAGCTCAAATGGTGAGCTGTGGGCTCTGTTGTTGTTCATTCAGAGCTGCTGGGCAGGTACGTTTAGGTCTGCTGCAGCAGAACTCATAAACTGCTTTTTGTTCCCAGGTGGTCTGTCCCAGGGATTTAGGGCTTTATTTATGAGTTTTCATTATGCTGCTGCCTTCTTTTTTTTTTTCCTTCAGACCTGCCCTGCCCGGCAAGGAGGCAGCCTAGTCACTGTCGGCCTGTAGAGGCTTTGCTGAGCTGCTGTGGGCTCCACCCCGCTGCCGAGTGAACTTCCCTGCAGTCCTGTTTATATGAGTGTAGTTAGAACTGCTTTGGCGATGGTGGCCCACCTCTGTTGAGGCAGAGTCTCTCTGCAGTGGCAGGTTGCCTTGGCAGCGGCTGGCTGCCTCAGCAATGGCGGGTTGCCTTGGCAACGGCGGGCTGCCTCAGCATTGGCCGACTACTTCTGTCGTGGCGGGCTGCCTCAGTAATGGTGGACGCCCCTCCCCCACAGAGCTGGACCGTCCCAGGTTCAGCTGCGCTTGCTGTGAAACTCTCAGTCCAGAGTTTCTGGTTGCTGTTCTTTTGTAGGGGTGGGACCAGCCGAGCCTGATCGCCTGGCTCCCTGCCTCAGAGCCTTTTTTAAGTTGGTGTTCCAGTCGCCTGTTGAAGAGGCACCGGGGTCTGTTTGTTTTCCCCTGTGGCCACTCACTGCGCTGGCTTAAACAGCGGCACTGAGGTTTGTGGCGCTTTTTTTTTTTTGCCCTGGAATCTACTGTCCTGGTTCCCTGCTCAGTCCCCTTTTTAAACAGATGAATGGGCGACTTCCCGTGGCTCCAATCGCCAGCCAAAAGGGCACCCAGACCGGTGTATTTTGTATGGAGAACCGCTGCTCCAGGGCGCTTACAAAGCAGCCACATGGGGCAAAGCAGCGGCGCCTGCCAGCACAGCCGCGCTGGCGACCTGTGGAGCTCCTCCGCCTGGGAATTTCCTAGTCTGTGGGCAATAAAAATGTGGCGTCCACTCACCCTCTGCGCTTTCACTGGGAGCTGCAACCCTGAGCTGTTCCTAAACGGCCATCTTGGATCAATGTCTACATTAGCTTTTTCTTATTGTATGAAGCAGAAAACACTCAAAGCAAAAGTCAAAAAGGTAAAAGAATCTACAAAACCAAAACAAAACAACTTCCTGGAACTAAGAATTAGAGCAAAGTTGCAGAGCATATAAGGTCTATTAGCTTGCTAGTACTTCCATAACAAAATATCACAGACTGTGTTTCTTAAACACCAGTAATGCAGAAGTGGGGCAGGAAAGTGCTGGAAAATGAAGGGTGTAGTCTCTGGCTAGGGCTCCGCCCCCCAGACTGTCCCCATGTACCCAGGCAAGGCCAGGCATTTGTTTTCCTGTCCAAATATTGTATTTCCCAAGACTACCCTGGCCCATCATACCCCCATCCTGTGCCTATGAAAACCCTGAGACCCTAGCAGGCAGGCACATAAGTAGCTGGACATCGAGAGGAAGGAATCAGTGCAGGAGTACACCAGCAGGCCATCCACCAGCAAAATGATGTGGAGTTCGGCCCAGGCAGTTGTAGGAGAGCCCAGGCCACTAAGTGGTCCGACTTCAGAAGGGAAAATCACCTTCCTACTCCATCTCCCCTCTGGCTACCCCATCTGCTGAGAGCTACTTCCAATCAATAAAACCCTGCACTCATTCTCCAAACCCACGCGTGATTCAGTTCTTCCAGTACACCAAGGCAAGAAGCTCCAGAATACAGAAAGCCCTCTGTCATTGCAATAAGGCAAAGGGTCTAATTGAGCTAACACAAGCTGCATATGAACAGCAAAACTAAAAGGGCATACTATAACACACACCCACTGGGGCTTCAGGAGCTGTACACATATACCCCCCGATGCCCCTGTGGAGTCGGAGCCCCACAACCTGCCCATCTGCATGCTCCCCTTAGGGATGTGAGCAGCGGGGCACTGAAGAAGTGAGCCACATCCGCATCATAAATCCTGCTAGGGGGACAAGAGAACTTTTCCGGTTTCAATAGGAATTCATTTTCTCACAGTTCCGGGGGCTAGAAGTCTACAATCAAAGTGTCATTAGGATTGGTTTCTTCCAAGGCCTCTCTCCTTGGCTTGCATAGAGATGCCTTCTCACCATGTTCTCACATGGTCTTTCCCCTGTGCACACACATTCCTAGTGTCTCTCAAATGTTTCCAAATCTCCTTAGGCCAGGCACAATGACTCACGCCTGTAATCAGAGCACTTTGGGAGGCCAAGGCAGGTGGATCACTTGAGGCCAGGAGTATGAGACCAGCCTGGCCGATATGGCAAAACCTTGTCTCTAATAAAAATTCAAAAATTAGCTGGGCGTAGTAGCACATACCTATAATCCCAGCTACTCAGGATGCTGAGGCATGAGAATCTCTCGAACCTGGGAGGAGGATGTTGCAGTGAGCAGAGGTCCCAACATGACAGTGAAAATGTCCAAAAAAAAAAGAAAAAGAAAAAACCTTTTCTTATAAGAATACTGGTCAGATTGGATCCTAATGGCCTCATTTTAACTTAATTATCCCTTTAGGAGCCCTATCTCCAAATATAGTCACATTCTGAGGTGTTAGGAATTAAGGTTTCAAAATATAAATTTTAGCGGGTGAGGGAGCACAATTCATACCATAACACAGGGTTAATATACAAAGGTCAGTTGTTTTCCTAGAGGACAGCAATGAATAATTAGAACTTGAAATTAAAAACATAATACCATTTACATTCACGCCTCCAAAAACAGAATATATAGATGTAAATCTAACAAAATAAGTGCAAGATCTATAGGGTGACAATTTCAAAACTCCAATAGAAATCAAAGAAAAACTAAATAATGGAGAAAGACTCTATAGATAGGAAGACTCAGTATTTTCAAGATGTCAGTCCTTTCCCACTAGGTCTATACATTGTACGTAACATCAATTTTTAAAACCCAGCATGTTATTTTGTAGATACTGACAAACTATTGTTGACCCTTGACCAACACAGTGCTTAGGGAACCACTCACCCACACACCTGAAAATCCATGTATAATTTTTGATTCTCTCAACATTTATTTATTTGTTTAGAATCTTGCTCTGTCACCCAGGCTAGAATGCAGTGGCACTACCCTGGCTCACAGCAACCTCTGTGCCCTTAGGTTCAAGCAACTCTTGTACCTCAGCTTCCTGAGATGCTGGGACTATAGGCACACAACACCATGCCTGGCTAATTTTTGTATTTTTAGTAGACTGTGTTTCACCACGTTGGCCAAGGTGGTCTCGAACTCCTAGTCTCAAGTGATCTGACTGCCTTGGTCTCTCAAAGTGTTGAGCCATCACACCCAGCCTGATTCTCCCAAAATTTAACTACTAGTAGCCTACAAATGAGCAGAGAAGCCTTACCAATAACATAAATAGTGAATTAACATGTGTTTTGTATGCTATTTATTATATGCTGTTTTATAATAAAGCTAAAGAAAATGTTTTTAAGAAAATCAAAAGGAAGAGAAAATATGTTTTCTATTTATTAAGTAGAAGTGAGTCATCATAAAAGTCTTCATCCTCACCATCTTCCTATTGAATAGGATGAGGAAGAGGAGGAGTAGAAGATAGTCCTGCTGTCTCATGAGTAGCAGAGGCAGAAGAAAATCTGCATAGAAGTGGACCCACACAGTTCAAAGTCATGTTGTTTAAGGGTCAACTGGAATTCTAAAGTTTAGATGGAGAGGCAGATCAAGAATACCTGTTGTGAACTAAGTGCACTCTCCCAAAATTCATATATTGGAGTTATAATCTCCAATAGCTCAGAATGTGACTATACCTGTAGACAGAATCCTTAAAGAGGTAGACAAGTTAAAATGAAATATTAGAGTAGGTCCAAATCCAGTCTGACTAGTGTCAGCTTAAGTAGAGGAGATTAAGACATACTAGAGATACCAGGGATGTGTTTGTACAGACAAAAGGCCATGTGAAGAGGCAATAAAAGGTGGTTCTCTAAAAGTCTAAGAGAGGCCTCAGAGAAAACCAACCCTGCCAGCTCCTGGATTTTGGACTTCCAGCCTCCAGAACTGAAAGAGAATAATTTTCTTTTGTTTAAGCCACCTAGTCTATGGTACTTTGTTATGGCAGCTCTAACAAATCAATACAATAGCCAACACAATATTGAAAAAAAAATCCAAAGGGCTGACACTACCTAATTTTAAGATATATTACAAAACTATAATAATTAATAAAGAGTGGTATTAGAGAACAAATAGAAAGATAGATCAATGAAGCAAAATGGAGAACTCAAAAAAGACAGACAGACATAGTCAATTGACCTTTGACAAAAGAGTTAAATTCAATAGAAAAAAAAAATACAGGCTTTCTAACAAAAAGAACTGGAACAACTGGACACCCATATGCAAAATACATAAATCTAGATACAGACCTTACACCCTTCACAAAAATTAATTCAACATAAATCACAGACCTAAATGGAAAGTCCAAAACTATAAAAATTCTAGAAAATAATATAGGAAAAACTCTAGATAACCTTAGTAATGACTTCTTAGAGACACCACCAAAGATACATGTTCTGTGAAAGAAAAAGTTGATAAATTGAACTTCACTAAAATTAAAAACCTCTGCTCTGTCAATGACACCAGCAAGAGAATGAGAAAACAAGCCACAGACTGGGAAAAATATTTTTAAGAAACATATATGATAAATGACTAAAATAAACAAGAATTTATCTAAATTGTATCTAAAATAAACAAGAATTCTGAAACTCAACAATAACAAAATTAACAATCTGATTTTAAAATGGGATAAAGATCTGAACAGACACCTCACCAAAAAAATGCATTGGTGGCAAATAAGCATACGAAAAGGTGCTCAACGTTTTAGATCATTAGGGAATTGTAAATGTAAACAACCAGCTACTACTACATACCTATTAGAATCGCTATTAGAATTGAAAACCCAAATGCTAGCAAGGAGACAGAGCAAAAATAACTCTTCTTAAATCCTGATAAGAATACAAAATGCACAACCAACACTGGATGACAGTCTGGCAATTTCTTATACAACTAAAAATATCCTTAGTATATGGTTGAGCAATTTGCACTTCTTAGTATTTACCCAAACAAGTTGGAAATTTATGTTCAGACAAAAACCTGCACACAGGTATTTACAGTAAATTTACTCATAACTGCCAAAATTTGGAAGCAAGCAACTTGTTCTTTAATAGACGTATATACAAATAAACTATGGGAATGCTATACAATGAAATATTATTCGTGCCAAAAGAAAAGAGATGTTGACATAAAGAGACATGGAAGAATCTTAAATGCATATTGCTAAGTGAAAGAAGGCAGTCTTCAAGGTTTATATATTATTATTCCAACTATATGACATTCTGGAAAAGGCAAAACAATGTAAAAAACAATCAGTGATTGCCAGGGAATCAATCAAGAGGGATGCAGAGATGAACAGTCAGAACAAAAAGGATTTTTCAAAGCAGTGAAACTACTCTGTATGATACCACAATGGTGGACACATGTCACTATACTTTGTTCAAAGCCAAAGAACATATACACCAGGAGTACATCCTAATGTAAACTATGAACTTTGGGGTGATAACGATGTGTCAGTGCAGGTTCATTGATTGTGACAAATGTAACGCTCTGGTACAGAAGTACAGGAGGATGATGGCGGGGAGGTTCTGCATGTGTTGAGGCATTTGGTATATGAGACATTTCTGTACTACCCACTTAGTTTCACTTTAACCAAAATTGCTCTACAACGTAAAGTTTGTATTTCAAAAGTTAGTTTCTCATTATCCAATCCCCAATAAGTTTAGAAACATAAAAGTACCAAAATTTTCTTAAATTTTAGTTAAAATATGCAAGTAACATAATATGCATGCACACACACACAGTTTACCTAAGAAAAAGAGAATACAAGATCCCCTAATGCAACCATGGCTTGCTCTTAGAGTTTTATAATATATTTTTAAGATCTATTGATAAAAGTAAATACCAATGTAGCACACTTTTTAAACAGTGTAAATTTTGCTGCTTGAATATATAGTGTTATATTTAATGCCTCATAGCTTATATTTATGTATATTTTTAAACTATTAGTAAACTATCTTCCATATTATTGTGTAGCTTTACAGCAGTGCCCCTAGGTCAAACTCTAGTAATGAAATTGTTGGGTGAAATGGTATGCACATTTAAAATTGTGTTGGATATTGACAAATTACTTTCCAAAGTGGCACCAGTTTGGACTTCAATCAAAGGAGAATACCCATATTCCAAGACCTTCTTAAAAATGGATATTATTAGTGGTATTTGCTTTGGCAATTAAGTAGACAGAAATACTATCTCATTTTATTTTCATTTGAATATAAGTGAAAACTAAAATTATTATGTTTATTTGTATTTTGTCTCATTTTCTGTAAAATAATTTCCCATCATACGGGTGCAATATATATTAATAATTTTATAAAACCAGTGTATGTATTTTAAGTATTTGGTGAAGTTTTATTTTATTTTTTATACTACCATGCTGTGGCCATACCCTAGTTTTTCATGTTTAAGTAACTAATTTATTAATATTTCTTATAACTTAAATGACTTGTCATTGTTATATTTCTATAATAGATCTCAAATTCATTTTGAAACTGAAGTAACTGTAGCCACCCAAGTTTACTTTTTTCCACAAATGCCAATTCAATTTTCACAACACCATTTTTCAATTAACCCATCTTTCCTACTGAATGAAGTTCCATCTTTATCATAGATAACATATCCATGTATTTCTGGACGAATATTTTCTAGAATCTAAACTTTATTCCCATGACCCTATTTTTTTTTTCAGAATTGTAGCAATTTTATAAATATATTTCTCAGAAAATATTTTGTAAAGTTTTCCCTAAAACATTTCATTGCTATTCTATTTATGAATGTCATAGGATTCATAAATTAATTTTGCAAGATAACATCTTTAAGATATTGAGACTTTCTAAGAGTAACTTATGTCTATTTTTCAAGTCTCCTTTTATAACTCTCAGACGAGTTTTAAAGTTTCCTTCCCATAAACCCTGAATATTTCTTCTTACGAGCTTTTTAAATCTTTTCTTTCTTGGTATTATAAATGGGATATTTTCTTTAATAATTTTTCTGTTTATAGTTGACATATAGAAAAACCAATGATTTTAATATAAATTTTGCAAACAGGGAATTTTCTGAACTCTGTTTTATTTCTAATAGTTTTCAGACAATTCCCCTGAGTTCTAATAGTACACAATCATATCATCTGCAAATAAAAATAATTTTATGTGTTTCATTCTCACATTTATAGTTTTTTTTTCCTCATATAACTATACTACCTAAGACTTTCAGAACTATAATACTGGCGATAATCAACCTCTTTGACATCCTCCTGACCAAACCTACTTCTTACTTTAGTATACGGGCAAGATTTATCAGAATTTTTTCACTCATCTAGCTTTCTTCTTCTACTCTTTATGGGGTAGAAATATTATTAGGAACATTGCCAAATCATGCAAAGCCTTGGGTATTCTTGTACTCTTCTTTCTCTGGCTTACATATTTTAAAGTTTGCTGTGTGAAACAGTACCATTCTATGTATCGGATGGTGCCCAGGGCAGCAATAGGACATCTCTTTTTGTTTATACCTTCTAGGCTACACAGATGGAGGTTGTGATCTAATTTCTCTCTCTCTCACCACACATGTGCCATCCTGCAACTGACTGTGTGTCTATAACGTGCCAGACACTTCTCTGTGGAATTTACATTCAGTAGCTTATTTAACTCTCACGCCAAGCCAAAGAGATAGTTGTTATTATCCCTACTCTACTGATGAACGACTTGTTTTAAGTTATATGATTAATCAGTGGCAGAGACAGTACTTGAAACCGCATCTGTCTATCTCTAAAGCCCACACTCTTTGCTGTATCTCTAAATATCAGGAAGGCTAAAATAAGAAGTATACAAAATTTTGGTTGGATGTAGAAAAAGCAGCAATCAATTTTGCTCAGGGAGGATCAAAAAGTGTTGTTTCTACTCTTAATGATCTGCACTGAAAAGAATGAACTAAGAATTGATCTCTCACCATGATTCAGGAAGTACCCTTCAAACCCCATAAGAGAAGTAAGCACATCACAATCTTACAATAGTCCTTGATTGATTTTCCTCTGGGAGTGAGACAGTTCCTCAAGTTATAGCTTGGTCAATTATCATCAAGCCCAGGCTACCTTCCTTAAGAGTGAACACATGCTCATAAGGCTTTTCATGGAGAAAAAAATGTGTTTGTACCTGAGGAAACTTAAGTTTTAAACTCATTTCTTCTTTCAAGCAGTTTCTACTGCAAACTCAATTCTGTGGTGGGATTTATTGAAGCACAGAACAGAAAAGACATTTGCTCAGAAGTAACTCCAGGATATGATGTGGATTAGATCTGGAAAAAATAAAAAATCATAAAGCTACTGAGTCCTGAAAACACTGAGCCATACTTGAAAGTAGTCTGAGACTTGAACACGGTGAGCTACTATTAAATGAACGTGAATATGTCAAGAATTATATCTGAATTACTTCCCATTTCAAAAGTGTCATTTGCCTCCAATTTTTCTCTTAACTCCTTTTACACTATTAAGGACAACATTAGAATATCCTTTCACTCCCTTTCATAGAAGAATAAATAAAAGAATAATTGAATTTCCAAAGGTTATTCAAGGAATAACTAAATATCTATCATTAGAATCTGTAATTCCTGATCAAAAAAATCCTTTAATTCCTTGGTTGATGCTTGCAATTTATTATTTCTTACTATTAATAAAAGGATGCTGTAAATCAGTTTCATCACAGACAAGTTTTTTAATTCTCTCTACATCACCTAGCCCTCTAAAGTTTCTATACAACTAAGTTCTGTTGTTTTCACAAGAAGGCCACGTCAAAAAGCCCTAGAGCAAAGCTAGGCAGCTGGAGAACCTTACCATAATGCTCACAAAGATTATATAATCAACTGTTATTT
This sequence comes from Sapajus apella, assembly GCF_009761245.1. Classification (NCBI taxonomy): domain Eukaryota; kingdom Metazoa; phylum Chordata; class Mammalia; order Primates; family Cebidae; genus Sapajus; species Sapajus apella. The sequence continues at coordinate 54,159,890 of NW_022436944.1, read as the reverse complement.
TCTGTCAAGAAAATTCAGTGGTTGTTTCTTTATCACTTCCTTAGTACTGGCATTATTATATTATGCTCTAGAATACTTGAAGAAAAGTTTGGCATTTGACTTTCTCTCACAGAATGTGTAAGCTAATGAATAATCAGTTCTCTCTGAGATGCCCAGTTGCCAATGACTCTGCCTTGGCAGAATAAAATCCTGACCATAATCAGAACTACCACTTTTCCATTCTCATGGAAGATTTACAATTTGGAAATTCTGGCTGAACACCTTTCTATTCACTAGGTTATAGAGACTGTCCAAAACCAATCCTAGGACATTTATTTCTGGGGAAGTCAAAGGTGAGTTTCCAAGGATACACTTCACTTTACTATCTCTCATCAGAACTAAGTTCCAAGCCTGCCAAGGATCTGAATTCCTACAAGTACCAAACTAATTTCTTGCTGCTTTCTTTCCATTTTTACTTATTCATATCTTCTCCTTCTCTCAAGTATTTTTATTGTATTTTACTAAATGTGATCTTTCAAAGAGCCTCAAATCCTATTATAAAAATGTGTGGTAAGAATAAAAATATACATAGAAAATTAGATCAAGATATTAGTCTGAGAACAAATGCATAAACTTTTGCTTCCCCAGAGAAGACATACACAAATGTAATAGATCAAACAAAATTATAACACTAGCAACAAACAAAGGTTCTCCTCAGTGAATCAAATTGGTTGAAGAATCTATCAGAGTAAAATTCAGAAACAATCAGCTTCACAAAGAAGACCACAGATTAAAGGACATAAAGAGAAAGACAGCTTCAAAAGGCAGGAACATTTTTAGGGATTCTCCAAATCAAAGGTAAAAGATACAAGCATATATATAGAGAGAGATATATGCATATAAATTTATATTTTTAAAATATATACATATATAAATATATAAATTTAGTTCTGCCACAGTTCATCATAATTCTCAATGAATATATATTGAGAATCATCATGAAAAATTTTGGTGGACCTAAATTTACACCAGTTGATTTTTCATACCTTGGTGATGGAAATTTCAGGAAGAGATGTGGATACTGTATGAAAGAAGCCAAGAAGTGTCAAGGTGAGTGGTGACATCCAGAAGGAATAAGAACATGCTCCCTCCAAATGCAAGCCACTGGTGAATGAATCAGTAAGCTTGTTTCATACCATTCCATAATGAAGCAGGCTACAACATGCAAGGAAAGTGGAATCTCAGAAAGAAAGCTAAAACAAAGTCAAATACAATTGAAGAAAAATCGAAATAAAAAAGACATTTGCAAAAAATTAAGAGTACAACATAAAGGAATCAAAAAATGTAGATAAATGTTTATTCAAATATTTTAATAAATATTTTATTATTTAAATAATATTTAATAAGCTAATACATAAAAATTTAGATTTACTATAGAAATTATTTTTAGGAAAGGCCTAATTAAGTAAGGCATAAAACTCAAAAGCCATAAAGGAAAATATTATTAAGCTTAACTATATAAAAATTATAAAATTTTTTAGTATGGACATCATAAACAGTATTAAAATAAAATTGGAAGGGAGGAGAAAATAATTACAACATGTATAACAAATAATCCATGTAAAGACTATCTAAGAAATTCTACAAACCAGTAAGAAACAAAAAATCTAAATTCCCAGCATATTGCCTAAGAAACTTATGAAGAGATACAACCTAACAAATTATCAGAAAAATAACAATAGAAACAAGAAAATATTTTTAATTTTTTTATATTAGCTTATTGTTTGAGATAATAATTACTATAGAATGGCAGTAATTAGAAAAATACATGGAAAAACTCTACTGTTCCCATAGTAAATCAGCAAAATATCAGAGTAAGCAACTTCAAGCTTCCTTCTTTTCATAGCAACATTGAGAACCATGCAGAAACTGTCAGAACCAACTTTATTAGAACTGCAGAAAACAGTCAAAGATTTATAGCAACTCAGTGAGTACTAAATCAAGTAAAGAAAACTGTTAAATGGTAAAAAAAAAAAAAAAAAAAAAAAAAAAAAAATTTTGGAATTTAACTTGCTTCATTCTCTCCCCAGCTCAGCAGCAGTCTTGAAGATTGTAGGCCAAAATCCTAGCATGGAACCCCAGTGTGTGTTTACAGGGAAAGCAAAAAATACCTTATTCACAGATTATTCAATATGTCTGTCCTAACTTGTCTGGAGGATACCTACAGGATTGACCAAAGCTGTCATCTCTATTTTGCCTAATATGGAACTTATTCAGAAAGGAAAATTGGTGAACATTGCTTGAAAACATTGTAAGCTAATGAAAAACCAACAGTGGCCTGGGACAAAAGATACAGCTGAGACATAACAATAGACTATCAAAAGCATGGGAAGAAAAACTAGGGAGAGTTCATTTGGAAAGTTAGGGCATTCAAAAGCACTCAGGTACATTAGAGAATTCAGAAAGCCATGAACATGGCCAGGGCAAGACTTCATGATTTAAAAAATATATCTGAAAAGAGGCTAAGCGTTCATAGCTATCATATATTTAGGCTCAGTGCAACACTGTCTAAGTGTTGTAGGATTGTTCCAATACAAAGCCAATATGCAAAGACTGGGAGAGGTGTTTTTGCTTGTTTGGCTCATCATGTTAAAAAAAAAAAAAAAAAAAATCTCTGTCAAAGCACTTTCCAAACACAAGCTAAAGTAAAAGAGGCATAAGGCATCCCCAAAGGACCAAAAAAAAAAAAAAAAGAGAGAGAGAAAACAGACTGCACAAAGAGAGTAGTTTGGGAAAGTCAGTAAACAAATGGATGACCACAACTATCAACAATCCAAAAAAGCAACTCTAGAGGAGAGGTAGACTGATTTATACCACATGATATTTACAATACAATATTACTGCAATATGACCCTCAAATGCCCAATTGTAAACAAAAAAAAAAAAATTACAAAGTATACAAAGAGGAAGTATGACCCATTCAAGGGAACAAAATCAATTGACAGAGACTGCTCTTGAGGAAACCCAGACATTGGAATTAGTAGATGAAGACTTTGTCAACTGTCAATATATTCAAAGAGCTAAATTGGAGATAGATATAACAAAAGCCAAAGAATATAAGAACAAAAGGTATATGAACAAAATGAGAATGCCAAAAAGAAGACTGGATATTTATATCGATCAATCGATCGACATAGATATGAGATTTTATTTGGAAAGTTAGGGAATTAAAAAACATTCAGGTACACTAGAAAATTTAGAAAGCATGAATATGTCCAGGGAAAGATACAGATATAGATATGCCAGAACTCAAGAGTTCTAAGAGTACCATAACTAAAATAAGAGAGGTTAAGCAGGTAGATTTGAAAAGTCAAAAGAAAGAATCATGAATCTGAAGATAGCAAAATTGACATGATCCAATCTAAAGAGCAAAATGAATAAGGAAAGTGAAGAGAGCCTATGGAACCTGTAGAACACTATCAAGTACATTAACATGTTCATAATGGGAAGCCCAGAAGGAAAGAAAAAGAGAAATGTACATAAAGAATATGTGAAGGAATGGCCATGAACTCCCAAACTTGATGAAAGACATGACTCTATAAATCCAAGAAACTTAGCCCCACCACTGTGATAAACCTAAAGATATCCATCCTGAGGCATACTCTAATCAAAAACAAAAACAATAAGAAATTCTTGAAAGCAGCAACAGAGAAGTAACATGATCACATATGACACACTTCACAAAATTAAAAGCTGACTTCTCAACAGAAACCATGGAGGGAGAGACAGTGGGATGGCATATTTAAGGTGCTAAAAGAAAGAAACAACTGTCAACCAATAATTTTACATCTAGCAAAACTGTGCTTCATATGGGGAGAAATGAAGACATTCTCAGATAAACAAGAGCTGAGGAAGAAATGACAAATGAGTCCTTCAAGTTCAAATTAAAGAACTCTAAGAATGTAATTTGGTTTTTTATGAATAAAGTATTCCAATAAAAGCAACTAAATGGGCAAATATAAAAGTGAGAATTCTTATATTTTTGGTTTTCAATTCAAATTTTTTATTTTCTAAATAATTTAAAAGTCAAATGTATAATAATAATAATAAATATATATTATGATAGACACAATGTATCAGATGTGATTTTTGACAACTACAACATATAAGGGGCAGAACAAATATGTATAGGAGCAGAGTTTGTGTCTGCTATTGAAGTTATGTTGGTATTAATTCAAACTTTATTCAATAAACATAGGCTATTAAATATAGTCCCCATGGTTACCACAAGAGTAAATGTATATATTTTAAAATGCACACAAAAGAAACAGAGAATAATTCAAAATACTTTACTACAATCAACTAAACACAAAGAAAATGACAATAAAGGATATGAAGGACAACAGAGGTAAAAACCATAGAGAAAGTAGTGAAATGACAGTTTTTCCTTACCAGTAATTAATTTAAATGTAAGTGGATTAAGCACTGTAATCAAAAGGTAAAGATTTGTGGAATGGACTTGAAAAAAGGACCCAACTACATGAAATCTATAAGACATTCATTTTAGATCCAAAGACATAAATAGGTTGAAAGTGAAATGATTTATGTTTATGCAAATTATAATCAAAAGAGAGCTAGAGTAACTATACTAAATTCAGAAAAATAGATGTAAGCAAAACTGCTACAAGAGACAATTGCACTACACGTTGATAAAAAGGTCAATTTTTCAAGAAGATACAAATAATGAAGCCCCAAAACATATGAAGCAAAGAATGACAAAATTAGAGAAAGAGATAGGCTTTCCTAAAATAATATGTAGAGATTTTATACACCAACTTTAACTAATAGACAGAAGATCTAGATGGGTCAATATAGATTAAAAATAGTATACTATACTATGCTAGTAATATACATCACTAGACCTACAAGACATATACAAAACATTCTTCTCACCAAGACAAGAATACATATTCTCAAGTGCATATGGAACATCCCCCAAGATAGTCTATATGTTAATCCACAAAACAAGACTCAATAAATTTTAAAACACTGAAATTATACAGAGCATCTTTTCCAAATATAATTAACTACAGTTAAAATTGTTAACAGAAGGAAAACTGGAAAATCCACAAATATCTGGAAATTAGACAACACAGCCTTAAATACCCAATGAGTGAAAGAAATTCAAGAGAAATTAGGAAAGAATTGAGGTAAATAAAAATAAAGCACAACATAACAAAACTTCTGCATAGAAAGCAATGCTTAAATAAAAATATATAGCTATAAGTGCACACTAAAAATCATCTCAAGTCAATAGCTTGACTCGACAGCTTGACAATTTAGAAAAAGAGCAAACTAAATCCTATGCTAGCAGGAAAAAAAAAGAAAGTAGATTAGAGTGGAAATAAATGAAATAGGTAATAGAAAAACAATAGAGAAAATTAACAATAGCAAACGGTTCTTTGAAAATAGAAATCAACAATTTGACAAACCCTTAGCTGGACTGACAAGAAAAAGAGAGTTAGCTGATACAAACAAATAAAATAAGAAATGTAAGTGGGGACATTTCTACTGACTACAGAATTTTTTTTTAAATTATGAGAAAAAATGATGAACAATTATATACCAACAAATTAGATACACCAGATGAAATGAGAATGTTCCTAGAAATATACAAATTACTTAAAATGACTAAAAAAGGAAATGAAAATATCAGCAGACCTATAAAAAATAATTGATTTATCAATTTAAAAAAAAACCCTCTGAAGAAAAACAGTCAAGGACACAAAGTTTTCACTAGTAAATTCTGCCAAACATCTGAAAAAGCATTAAGACCAATTATTTTCAAACTCTTTTAAAAAATGAAAAAAGAGAAAATACTTAACTCATTGTATGAGGTCAGCTCTACCAGGATATTAAAGCCAGATAAAGACATCTCAAGAAAGGAAAATTACTGATAAACATTCTCTATGAATATACATGCAGAAATTCCCAATAATATACTAAAAAACAAAACTCAACAGCATATTGAAAGAATATGAATGAGGAGAATTTTTCCAAGGAATGCAAAGTTTGTTCAACATAAGACAATTAATCAATCCAATGCACCACAAAAATAGAAACAAAGCAGAAGAAAATTAAACAGACTTTCATGATTAAAACATTCAGAAAATTAAGAATATAAGTGGTTAGCCTTAACATATGATAGGGCATTTCCATTACAATAGCATCCAAAAGAATAAAATTCTTAGAATAAATTTAATCAAGGAGGTAAAACATCTGTACACTAAAAACTGCAAAACATTGCTGAAAGAAATTAAAGATCTGAATAAATGAGGTATTTTGTGTTCACAAATTCAATAATCTAATACTACTAAGATGCCAATACTGCACAAAGTGATCTACAGATTTAATGAAGTCCTCAAGTTTATTTGAAATTGCAAGGAAACCTGAATAACCAAAACAATCTTGTAAAAAAAGAACAAAGTTGGAAGACTCACACTGCCCAATTTCAAATTACTGCAAAGCTCCAGCAATCCAATTAGTGTTGTAGTGACATAAGGAGAGATATACAGGGCAAAGGAAAAATATCGAGAGTCCATATATAAACGCATACATCTATAGCCAACTGATTTTTCTGCAAGAGTGCCAAGACCATTCCATGGTAAAAGCAGAATCTCTTTAACAAATGGTGCTGGGACAACTAAATTAAAGAATAAAGTTGAATTCCTATCTCACACCATATATAACAATTAACTCAAAATGATTCAATAATCTAAATTTAAGTGTTAAAACTGTAAGCCCTTAGAAGAAAACATAGGGTTAAATCATCATAATCTTATATTGGTTTAAGATTCTTAAACGATGACACCAAAAGCACAAGCATGAAAACTAAATATAGATAAATTAAAGGCTGTATCAAAGTTACTAACTTTTTTTCATAAAAGAGCATTTTCAAGAAAGTGAAGAGACTGGCTTCTGGTTCCATAATGGCAGAATAGAAGCAAGTTAGTTTCACTACCCACTACAGAAAACCAAAAACTAATATACAGCACCAAAATTATTACTGGCAATATTACAGAATTCAAATATGAAGATGAGACAGTTCCCAGGGCCACAGAGAAGTAAAAAACTCCAAGTAGAGAGTAAAAGAATCTAACCTACATATCTATGACGCCCCTCCTCCTGTTCTGCCCAGCAACAAACACAGGGAAAATTTTCCTCCAACTCACAATTTCTAAACTGGAAAAAATGAATTGAAGTGGACAGTCAGCTTCCCCACAATCTTAAGTTCACTGGCAGGAAATCTTCTCATGCTGTAACCCACAAGAAGCATCATGAGTGGCTGAAGCATCACTGAGGACAGGGAAGACAAAAAGGAAAGATGGGATTACCATCCCCAGTCCTAGAACTCCTTCTCTATAATTCAGCAAAAGGACATGGCCAATCAGAATGGCTGTTTAGCATCACCATGCTGTAGATTTGTTCCACAAGTCCTCTGGACATAAACCCCTCTCCGGTTTTTCCACATTGCTGGGTATCCCCTTCCAGGCCTTCCACATTCAGGAAGGTCAGTGCTCTTCCCTTTACTAGAGCTGAAGTGAACCTGGGCTTAAAATGCCACTAACAGCCAAAAAAGAGGCAATGATCTAGTGGTAAGCAATTTATAAGCAAATATACTCAATAAACAACAAAACAAGCCAGACAGAAGACTGGAATAAATAATCCTTCAATGCAAAGACACAGATGTATGTCCACAACAAACAACAGAAAACAGGGAATCATAATCTCTCCAATGAACAAGGCAAAGAATCAGTGACTGACCCTAAAGAGATAGTGATATATGGGCTCTCTGACCAAGAATTTAAAACTGTAGTTTTAAGAAAACTCAGTGATCTCTAAAACACAGAAAAATTATTCTGAAATTATTCACAGAAATTTAAAGAAGACATTTAAATAATTTGAAAACTTTTAAGTATTATTTGTTTAATACTGAAACTTAGAAAATATATGTATTTGCTAGACTGAAAAATTCATTAAAAGATCTCAAAAGCAAAGTGGATTGGCAGAGGAAAGAATCAATGAGCTTGAAGACAGGAAATTTAAAAATACAGTCAGAGGAGAAAGAGAAAAATGGAAAAGCAACAAAGATCACCTACAAGATACAGAACACTAGCTCATAATACCAAATATAAGAATTACTGGTGTTTGAGGGGGAGTTGAACAAAAGCACAAGGTGGAAAGCTTATTCAAGTAAATAAGAGAATACTTTTCAAAATTCAATAAACATTTAAATATCCAAGCACAAGAAAGGCAGAGAATACCAACAGATTAGACCCAAATGATACTGCTCCAAGGCATAAATTAATCAAATTCTTAAAGATCAAGGACAAAGAGAAGATACTAAAAGCAGCAAGAGAAAAGATGCAAATAACATATAAAGGAGCTCCAATTCATTCGGCAACAGAATTTTCAATAAAATCATATAGAGGGAAAAGCTAAGCTAGAAGAGTAAGTACAAGGAGTTGTGGGAATGGCTGTAGATTCATTCTCATTTAGGGCAGAGCACAGGAATCCTCCCACCACATGCAAAAATGTCTGAGTAGGCGAGTAGGCTCTCATACTTAACTCTGATTACTTATTTTATTAATGAAATAATTCATACCTAAGACTATACAGTATTTAAAATTCACAATTCTAGAATAATACTCTCCTATTCTTATGAAGTCAGAAACATTTTTTGTCACATTTTTCTGTTTATTATTTTTTCTTTGCCTTCTGCAAATGAAAATATTGTTTGCCTATATTTGCTTTTCAATATTGGACACCCTCAAATTGAATTATCGGCTTTAAGTTAGGGTGATGCTTTTTTACAGTACTTCCTGCACTCACTCCATGCCAGAGAAGTTATTTTTCTCCAGAGACTCGTTTTTTGGTGTAAAATTGAATTCTGGCACAGTCTTGATTCTTATTGATGAGCTTCCTTGTTTACTGTTGTTCATCCTTAAGATATTGCCTCATTAAATACTGAAAGGTTAACAACTGAACCCTGTTTGCCTTGAGTAAATCATACTCAATTTTCTGGAGCTCATTGCAAACAATCTGCTCCAAAAGAGCTAATTAGGGCTGAGAATACAAATGTGAGTCTGGATGGCACTGTCTGCGTAATCTCAATTGCAGCCTTCCTTTTTCCCTTCAAATCAACAGAGTCATTGTGTAAGTCAATCTCCTTTTTTTTTTTTTTCTCAGAAAGGAAACATTTGCTGAAGATGAAAATCCATGCACTGTGGCAACCTGATGGCAATGATGGCTGCAGTGGCAGAACATGAGCCATAAAATGTATGAAAAAAAAAATATTCAGCTTCCTAGATCTATACTAATGGTTAATGGCAAGCTCATAAAGGTGCTGGAACTGCCATTCATTTGATTAAGAACTGCAGTGTGAAGTTTCTAAGTGCACCTTAGTCAGAAACATTCCTCTGCCTCCGCACCATCCCCCCATATACACACACAACTCTCTCTCTCTCCGTGTGTGTGTGTGTGTGTGTGTGTGTGTGGTGGGGGAGGTGTTTGGGAAGAAAGGTGGAGACTTGTCAATAGATAAAAGTAGTTCTTGTCTCATGTGTTGGTTATGTCTTGCTGCATAACAAGCACCCAAAATGCATGGCTTCATACATTTTATTAGTGCTCTTGTATCTATTGAGCGACTGGGTAATTCTACAGATCTTGGCCTGGCTCAGATCACCTAATCTGGGCCCATTTATAAGTTTGCAGTCACATCCTGGGTTGAGCAGAAGCCCAGCTCAGCTTAGGTAGAGGAGGGTTCATCTCTAGTCCATATGGTCTTTCATCCTTGAACAGGCTAGCCTGAGCTTATTAGCATGGTGGCTCAGCTGGGTTCCCAAGGAGTGAACAGAAGCATGTATGTCCTCAGCCAGGAGTGGAGGCTCAGGCCTGTAATACCAGCACTCTGGGAGGCTGAGGCAGACGGAGGTCAAAAGATGGAGACCATCTGGCCAACATGGTGAAACCTGATCTCAACCAGAAATACAAAAATTAACTGAGCATGGTAGCACATGCCTATAGTCCCAGCTACTCGGGAGACTGAGGCAGGAGCATCGCTTGAACCCAGGAGGCAGAGGTTTCAGAGACTCTGTCTCAAAAAAAAAAAAAAAAAAAAAGCATGCAAGTCCTCTTGGCATAGACTTGGAACTTACACAACATCCCATCTACCACAACTTATTGACCAAAGCAAGTCCCAGAACTATCCCAGATTTAGACAGTGGAAAAACAGACTTAATCTTTAGATGCATTTTTAATTAAGGAGTTCTTTTAATTAGGTAGTTCTTTTGCTTACTGATTTCTGGGAACTCTTTTTATATTAGAATTGGTTGCAATCATATTTTCTAATTTGTCATTTAACGTTTTACCTTGTATGCTATGTTTTCTTTTTTGTACTTAATTTAGTCAATTATCTCTCTATTGACTTTTGATTTATGAGTAATACTTATGAACTTCTTCAATGTGAAGTTTTATGTTCACATCTAATAAATTTATGGTTTCATCTTTAAGTTTGTATTTAAGTATAAAATGCATACATAAATGTTTGTAAACCATAAGTGTAAAACTGACTGAATTTTCAGCACTCAGATCAAAAAAGAGAACATTTACAAGATACCAGAAGTCCACTTGAACCCTTTTTTAGTCACAAGCACCTACTTCCCCAAGGTTAAACACTGCCTTGACTTCTGAGACCACATACATATGAAATTCTTACACTTCACATTCTCAGAGTGTCTAGACAGTTTCCAGCGCTACAGAATTGCTTACTAAACAGATTCATTTACAATAATCAGAATAATTACCCACACTGCCAACGGAATTGACTGTGCTCAGAAAGGACAGCATATGTTAGGAATTTATAGATGATTCAGACATCAACAATAATGTCTGAGACATTATGAGGAAAAGGACTATATCAAATTGAAGATTAAAATAACGTTCTAAAGAAACTGCATTTTAACATCTGTAAAATATTTCATGTTCATTGAGTGTGCCATTTCTGGATCCTTCTAATAAATAACAAGTTTCCTTATCCTCATCACTCGATGCCAAAAATGAATCAAAACCTTTACCAATGTATTTTGTTGGATTTTGTTGTTGTTGTTTGTTTTTTGAGACACAGTTTCACTTTATTACCCCAGCCAGAGTGCAGGGGCATGATCTAAGCTTACTGCAACCTCCACCTCCCAGGTTCAAGTAATTCTCCCACCTCAGCCTTCCGAGTAGCTGGGATTACAGGCACATGCCATCAGATCTGGCTAATTCCTGTATTTTTAGTAGAGACAGGGTTTCACCACGTTGGCCAGGACAGTCTCGAACTGCTGACCTCAAGTGATTCATCCACCTTGGCCTCTCAAAGGTGTACAGGCATAAGCCAGCACACCTGACCTGTGTTTTGTTTCAATATTCTTTTAACATGCACAGCAAACTCCAGAATTTAGAGAGGGTGAATGGTAAGACTTTTTTTTAAATGGTGATTTATATAGTCAAAACAAAAAAAGGCAAGAAAACCAGTTTTGATGATGAAGTAAGAAAGTCATTGTCAATCATGTAAAGTTAAAGAAATCAAACAATTAGAGAGTCACAGGTAAGTAAAAAGGGGCAGCAGAAAGTGTTGGCTAAGGTAAGAGAAGTGGGCTGGCTCAATCCAAAGGAAGTGGTTTAATTAAATGCAAAATAAATTTGTGGAGACAAAAGGGATACAGTTAACTTGTATGTTTCAACATAGATTATTTCTTTGGGAGGTTGGAAGTGTTAAAGTTTATAGCCTGGAAGTTCAGGAAGATGAGGAAATTTGTAACTCAAAACCAGAGAAATGGAGACTTTGAAAAAAATTCAACAATAGAAAAAAAAAATCTACTTTCTTTATTGCATTGACAGCTCTATTCCAAGATTGTCTCTAAACCTTCCAATTGTTAAATGTGATTCTTTCCCATTCTCATCTTTGTTTTGTTTGAGACAGGGACTCACTCTGTCACCTAGGCTGGAGTGCAATGGTTCAATCATGGCTCACTGTGGTTTCGACTTCCCAAGCTCAGATGATCCTCCCACCTCAGCCACCATGGTAGCTGGGACTACAGATGCATGCCAGCCTGCCTGGCTAATTTGTATATTTTTTGTGGAGCTGGGGTTTCGCCATGTTGCCCAAGCTGTTCTCAAAGCCCTGGGCTAAAGCAGTCCTCCCACCTCTGTGTTCCAAAGTGCTGAGATTTTAGGTGAGGGCCACCACACCCGGCCCATTCTCATCTCATTTGACCTCTCTATAGCTTTTGATATTACTAATCATTTTTTCAAATTTGTCTATCTTTTGACTTACGCGAAACCACTATCTCCATTTCTCTTGTCACTCCTGCTCAGTCCCTAAGTTTGGGTTTCCACCAATAGCAGACCCTGAGTAAGAACTTGTGTCCAGTGTTGACTCAGGAGGTGATCCAAGGAGGGAGAGTGAGAACAGGAGAGAATGAAGGAAGGACGAAAAGGTAATAAAAGTCAGGTACCTTAGTCCACTGCTGTGGGCAGCTGGGCTCAATTTCATTGTGAGCATTTGATTTCTAAAGCCACTCCTGGCACTATTTTAACTTAGGTTGTCCAGAAAATCAGTCAGTGACAAGGTTTCTGGGCAAATATTTATTCTTAGACTCAGGAGAAAAGGACCTGAGAGACTGAGGGAGAGAGAAAGCTTCAGTAGAAAGCTACATTCTTGATCACTTACTGAGAGTAGTGGGCAAGATCCTCTACTGCAACCTTAGAGGAACATATAATTTGCTTCTCAGAATTTTCCACCAGAGAGCTGACCTGAAGTTTTAAATCATCAGCTCCCATTCCGTTACATATTTGTTGAGGGCTGTCCTGGGTCATTTCACTCCCTGCACTTCCAGACTGTGCACAAGTACTTAACTAATGAGCTCCTGACAGTGTCCAACATGTTAGAGAAACTTGGGACACAAAGGTGATCACAGGTGGCATGCACTGTAGGTGAAATGTCTAAATGCAGTGCATGAAGCCCACAAGGAACTAGCCACTGGAGAATAGTTGAAATCAGAGGTGAGTTTGAGAGGACATGAGTCAGGCAGGGTCCCAGAGGTGTGCGATAGTGCTCCCTATATATGATCTCCTTTTTTACTCACTAGTCTATCAAGACTAGTGTGTCTAAGAAATCTATGGTCCTGACCCACCTTCACCCACACAGAAACACTATTTAACTGAGCACCTCCATGCTTCTGTAATGAGGGCATATGATTTTAAAAATTCTACAGTTTAATTATTTTTCTGGACTATCACCTCAATATCTATTGGTCTTCAAAAAGTTGATGTGATTAGACTAAATATTCATGGGAGTATAAAGAAAATATTTCTTTCAAAATCATTGTGAAGAGTTGACAACCACAAAAACATACCTAAAAGCCCATGATCTTCTTGCCTTTGAAGGATGAATGCTAAAAGTAGTCTAAATAGCACATTAGCAATTAGAAAAACAAAATCTGAAAGAATGTATTTATTTTTAATTCTTGGGTATTGCTTCCTTGGTTAATAAATGGTTTAGGTCTTCACACTTGCTGCTTGCCGGTCTGTCAGGCTCTAAACTTCTGCTTCCTCCTCCCAACCCCATACATTTACTGTCTTCCAGGAATGGCATCTTTTCTTGATACATTTTTACCCTGGGTTTTGTATCACCTGCTTTCCAGTATGAAGTGTAGAATAAAGATAGGTATGTGAATTCTGGTCTAACTGATGTCTCTTACACACATGTATGGTTTATTAATTAAGTTCTCCAATGAACTGTCAAGCTGTAATTAGCACAAAAGCTTTTGAATACTTGCCAATACCACACATTCAGGAAAGTCTAGACAAATGCAGGGGTAAGAATCATAGGACTCAAATAATATTTTAGGAATGGATTAAAATGCAATAGCCAAAATACAAAAGACAAAACTGAGCATCTTTTTTTGAAGCAAAGAAAGAGGAAGGAGTATGATCAATAAAAATATAACAAGGAATATCTACCTAGCTTAAAAAAGCTGCAGTGATTTGTGGATATTTGAAAGGATCCACAATAACAAACTAAGACATTATTACATTGCTGTGCCATATGTAAAATGAATTCCTATATAATTCTACCAGTAAACGATTATGCATTTTCTCTCTTACAAATAGCATTTCTCTAGAAACATTTTGAGCTCTTGTTCTCTCAGAATTGACACATTCTAGAACAGCTCCTGGTTGCACTGATTGTTCTCTAGTTTATGAACAAAGGTGTATGTCTTTTCTTTTCTTTTCTTGCGCCTCATAATGAAGAATGCCTCCTTGAACTTTTCCCTCAACAGTTCCATGTGATCTCTGTATATCATACTGTAGGTGAGTTTGAGTTAGTCTGCTGCCTCCTAAAGGGACTAGATCTGACTCAAATTAAAAACAGCCATACACACCACAACTCTGAGACCACCTCTAGGACTAAAGAGATGTTGAACAAGACAAGGGTGTCTACTCTCACCACTCCAATTCAACACATTACTGGAAGTCCTAGCTAGAACAATCAGATACGAGAAAGAAATAAAAAGCATCCAAATTGGAAAATAAGATGTCAAACTACCTCTCTTCACTGATGACATGATTCTACACCTAGAAAACCCTAAAGACTCTGCTAAAAGACTCCTGGAACTCCTAAATGACTTCACTAAGTTTCAGGATATATACTTCAGTAAAGTTTCAGGATATACAATCAATGTACAAATATCCATGGTATTTCTATACACCAATAACATTCATGCTGAAAGCTAAATCAAGAATATAATCTCTGTCCAGGTACAGTGGCTCACACTTGCAATCCCAGCACATTGGAGGCCAAGGCAGGAGGATCACTTGAGGTCAGAATTTCAAGACCCACCTGGTCAACATGGCAAAACCCTATCTCTACTAAAAATATAAGAATTAGCTGGGCGTGGTGGTGTGCACCTGTAGTCCCAGCTGCTGAGGAGGCCAATGCAGGAGAATCACTTGGAGCTGGGAGGTGCAAGTTGCAGTGAACTGAGAGATCATACCACTGCATTTCAGCCTGGGTGACAGAGCAAGACTCTGTCCCTCCCCTATGCCCCCTCCCCCCCAAAAAAGAGAACATAATCTCATTTACAACAGCCACACAAAAAAATACATCTGACCAAGGAGCTAAAAGATCTCTACAAGAACTATAAAATATTGCTGAAAGAAATCATAGCTGATGCAAACAAATGGAAAAACATGTCACGCTCATGGATTAGAAGAATCAATATTATTAAAATAGCCACACTGGCCAAAACAATCTATAGATCCAACATGATTCTTATCAGACTAAGAGCATAATTTTTCACAGAATCAGAAAAAAACGATTCTAAAATTCATTCTCTAATTATGGCATTCTTGGGGGCCTAAGGCATGTCTCTATTATTTAAGTATAATTGATCTGTCAGTACGAATTAACATCTTCCTGATAAACTCTGCTTACAGCCTAAAAGTGAAGTCTATGGTCATTTTGGGGGACCTTCTGAGACAGGATAGTTCCCTTGGCTCCTTCACAGGACTCACAAGGAGTGACTTTCTTACTCAGCCTGCTTCTCTCAAAGCCCTTGCAGGAGGGAGAGCATGTAGGTGAGCAGGTGCAGGAGCCAAGGCAAGTGCCTCTGGGCACCAAACAGGTGCAAACCGTATACCAACCCATGGTAGCATCTAGGGGTTGCCTGCAACCCCTGGAGCCCCAGAGGGCATGTGTTACAGTGTGCTCTTTTAGCGTTGCCATCCCACTTGTGGATGGCTTAAGTGTTAAACAGTTCAGTGGAGGGTCTTCTCTATGACAGCCTTTTGCACCCACACCCAGGTCCTTGTTGGGTGTCCAGTAGGAATGAGGTTGTGCAAACAAATTGGAGGGTGGTGAATGTGGAGGATTGTATTGAGTTACGGAAGTGGCTCTCAGCAGGAAGGGGAGCAGGAAGCAGGATGGAGTGGGAAGATAATCATCCCCTGGACTTTGGCCGTACCTCTAAAGTCAAGCTGCTCTTCTCCGATGCCTAGCTGCTGCTTTTGTCTTCTCTGCTGCTCTACTCTGCTCCTCTGCCAGTGGAGCTTGGGGTTTTTTATGGGTACAAGGTCAGGGGAGTGATGGGTCAGAGTGTTTTTGGAAAAGGCAACATTCAGGCAAGAAAACAGGAATGCGTGTTCTCATCTAGGGCTGTGGATCCAGGTTTGATGGTGGAGTCGTGCCAGTGACTGTGCCCTTTTCTAGCTAGTATTTCCCTGCTTCCTGTCCATATAACTTCTCTGACAAAAATGCATCTGCTTTTTCTAATAATCACATTGATGAAAGCTAGAACGTAACCATTCATAACTCTGAAAATAATATACAGCTTACCTTGTGGTAAATATTCTAACATCTCACAGATTGAGGGCTTGCTCTTTTTTCAAAAAAAAAAAAAAGACAATATTCTTTTTCAAGAGATATTTTGATAAGAACTCTTAAAATTTTAATATTTAAAATTACACATGGAAAGTTTATTTTGTTGTGATGGTTGTATAGTATGATGAGTTTTAGTAAATGTGTAGAGTTATGTAACCACCAACACAATCAAGATACAGAATAGACTTCACACTGCCCTTCAACTTCAACCTTTAAAAAATTGTGGTAAAATATACGTAATATCAGAATTATCATCTCAAGAATTTTTAGTATACAGTTCAGTATGTTAAGTACATTCATGTTGCTGTGCAACCAATCTCCAGAACTATTTTCATCTTACAAAACTGAAATTTCATACCCATTAAACAACAATTCCCCATTATGCCCTTTCACCATCCCCGGGCAACTACCATTCTACTTCTTGTCTCTATAAATTTGATTACTGTAAATAACTCATAGAAGTGGAATATAACAGTATTTGTGTTTTGTGACTGACTTATTTAACTTAGCATAACGTCCTCAGGGCTTACAGATGTAGTAACATGTCAGAATTTCCTTCCCTTTTATGGCTAGATAATTTTCCATTGTGCACATGAGTGTGTTTGTGTAAATATATGTACCGCCTTTTTTTATACATTCATCTGTTAATGGGCACTGACGCTGCTTTCTCCTTTTCTACTGTGAACAATGCTGCTATGAACACGGCTATACAGATGTCTCTTTGAGATCCTTGCTTTCAGTCCTTTGGAGCATTATACTCAAAAGCAGAATTGCTATATAATATGGGATATTAGTCTGTTCTCGCACTGCTGTAAAGAACTACCTGAGACTGGGTAATTTATAAAGAAAAGAGGTTTAATTGGCTCACAGTTCTGCAGGCTCTACTGGAAGCATAGCAGCTTCTGGGGAGGCCTCAGAAAACTTTCAGTCATGGCAGATAACAGAGGGGAATCAGGCACGTCTTACACAGCTGGAGCAGGAGAAAAAGAAAGAGCAGGAAGGTGCCACAGGCTTTTAAACAACCTGATCTGCGATAACTCTGTTACAAGAACAATACCCACGGGGGAAATCCACCCCCATGATCCAATTACCTCCTGTTGGGCCCCTTCTCTAACACTGGTGATTACAATTTGACACAAATTGTACAGGTTTGGACAGGGACAAAAATCCAAACCATATGGTAACTCTATTTGTAATATTTTGAGAAATTGTTATACTTATTTTTCATAGTGGCTATCCTGTTTTACATTCCCACCAGCAGTGCACAAGTTTCCAATTTCAATTTCTCCACATTCTTGCTAACAAATTACTTACTGATTTTTTAATAGATATTGAGTGGGCATGAGATGGTATCTCATTGTGACTTTGATTTGTATCAACTCCAGTTTTTGACTTAGGATTTTCTCTAAATAGCCAAAGCTAATTTACAAAGAAGTAAAAGAATAATACTTATAACCCTCTAGAAATAGGTTAGTCTTTAATATGCTCAAATTAATAATTGTAACACTTTACATGCATTTGTTTATTTTGGAGTATAGGATCATCCATGATTACACTGAAATCTAAAGTAGTATTTCCATTTTTAGATCTTTTCTTCTCATAAGTATTTAACACAAGCTTCAGTGATATGTAAGATGCTAAAGAGACAATTGTTGAGTCTAAATCTTTCTAATTTAGCCTCAATTTCTCTCCCTTTTCATCTCCCTTTTTTTATTATTTTTTGACTTTGAAAAAAATAGGAAAATAACTTTTCAACAAGGAAGTAATTTGGGGAGCAAGGAAACTTGATCTGGACTCATTGATTCTAAAGCCCTTTTGTCTATCCTCTTCTGATTAAATTCTAAAGATTTTCCCATCAGGAGTAACTGAAAACACAGGACAGGCTACCAGGAGAACCATGTTGGTTATAATATTATGAGACTCACATCATGTGGTCCTTCACATACCAAGTAGACCACAGGAAAATTGGCTGCTATAAGAAGAAAACTTGCTTCTAGTCCCCACAATGGCTATGTATTCTTTTACAGATCTTTAAACTTATGAACATGTTTCCTGATCTTAAAGAGGGTTAAACTACATGTTTTCTTAGTTTTGAAAATTCAAGAATTCCATATCACTTGGTAATTTATATCTCAAGAAGAGATCATCATGCTGAAGTTGTCCAAAATTGGGCCTATTCTAAATGATGAGATTATTTACATAATTAAAAATATGACACATTGTACTACATGACATGTCATTTTAGATGATAATATGAAAATAGTACAAAAATATAATGCTTAGAGATGCTAGTAGCAATTCTTAAATGTTGAACAGCGCCCCCCACCCTCTTCACACACACAATGCTTTATCCGATCAAAGTATTTCTTCTAAGCATGAATATAGTAGCAGTACTAGTGTCATCTTGAATTATTGTCCATCACACCGCATGGGATCATGGCAGATGACAGACTGTGTTCTGTCTGATCTAACCTAGCTCAATATATGTGTCCTTTTACATGATGAGTTAAAATAAAGCAGGGCTTTGTCACAGTTTATAGAGCCTCCGGAAAAAATCTGTTCCACACCTAGTCTACTTTGTCAAACTGCCATCTCTTCTTTGCATTACTGTAACTGCTCCTTTGCAAGTCCCTGCTAGAAGTGCATTTCCCATGATTAAAATTAGAGGATATTTAAATAATTCAAATTAAGTTTCAAAATAAAAAGCCCATTAAAATCCACATTCACTGAACTGCCACCATCTCCAGGTTCTATGTTAAACGAAGAGACAGATAAACCTGAGTAAAGCTCTCACCCTGCCTTGACAAAGCCAGTGAGCTGGTGGAAAATATAGATATGTTGTGGCCAAGATGGGCTAACCTCTTCACTAAGTCTGTTTTGTTTTCCTCCTAGGCATAGAAGAGGATTCCATTTTAACTTCTCATTTTCAGTTACATGTGGCCATAGGACTCAATGTGGCAAGTGGGAGTGGGTGTGCCAGGTGTGCCACTCTCAGATCTAGCTCATAAGAATCTCCCATATGAACATGCAGTTTGTTTTGTTTATTCCTTCTGCCTACGGAATGCTAAGGCCCAGGGTGATCTTGGAATCTGCATCCTAAAGGTGGTAGAACCAATATCACAACTTAGCCCCTGAATGACTATGAGAAGTGAAGCTCCCCTCCTTTGGCATTTCCCCTTGCTTTCCCTTGCCAACTGAACTTAACATTGAATGTTATTAAATGTTATCAGTTTACATAAAATAACTTTAATATTGACCGATGAAATAGCTGCAATAAAAATGTAAAGCGCTATTTGAAGAACAGGAATTAAATAACTTAGTATGGTGGCAGTTTAATTTTTAATTTCTTAGTTTTATCCCTCCTAATGAGTTCAGAACACAACAGCCCACAATATGGCACCTTGGCATGCTGAGTACTTTGAATTGAAGAGTATCAGAAGCATCAGAGAAGTAAGATGATCTTGATCTTCCTGTTCTTCTCTTTCCCATCCCTCTGTCTCCCCTGGAGCAAATCATAGAAACTAGCCTGCTGAGACTGCAGGGCAAGTAGCTGTGGCAAATCCTAGAGCCCTTTGGAGCCTCTAATCTGGATACGAGGTTCACCTAGCACACAAACGCTGATTCTTCACGGCCTGCCTTAGATAGGTCTACATGTGCAAGGACGTCACTATATTTTGAAATTTGTTTTCTTCTAAGTAAGAAGGCATTTGCAAAGGCAGTAATACTGCAGGGAGGTCTAGGATATCAAAGCAGACCAGAGGTAGCCATTAGACAGTTGAACTGCCTCTTTGTAAATCCAGCTATCTTCCTGAGTCTTTAAGGTGTCAACAAAAACTTACAATAAATCTGAAGTTCTCATAAATTAAAAGTAAATGTCCCCAATAACATGCTAAAAACTTGTGGTGGTGCTAGAACTTAGACTTAGCTCTACCTGACTTTAAAGCCCATATTCTTTCCAGTATCCTTCACTTTAAGTATTCCCCCTCCCCTACTTTTGTTTGTTTGTTTTGTTTATTCTTATACTCACATCCTAGGTAAAAACACTGGGGGGGGGGGGGAAGAAGAAGAAAAAAGGAGATCAGATGAAAGAAGAGGCAAGCAGAGAAAAGAGACACTGGTATATTCTGAAAGAAATTGTATCTGATCCTAGTTCATGACAGTCATTGTCATTCTTCCCCTAATCAGGTGGAAAGACCAGAAAAAAATCACCAAACATGTGAAAAGCCTCACCACATAGAAAAAAAAAGGTTAGTGTGAATGATCAGATTTTTTTCTGAGAGTCATTTTTTAATTCCACTGTGGCAAAGGGAGTCCTCGAATTGGGGAGCAATCAGTGAGGTAACTTGTTTGTTCACATAAAAGGAAATCGTGGAGGCAGAGGAGCCGGGAGCAAGTATGAACTGGCATTCAGGTTACATCATTAACTGACTAGCCTTGGACAAATGATTTAATTAATTGAGCCTCAGTTTTAACAAATTAAAAATGAGAATAATAACACTTGGTATTTTTAGTTTTGGCTAATGCAAACAAAAATGGACAGTTGTTAGAAGCATATTACTAATTTACAGAATTAACCAAGGAACATGGGAATCAAGACAACGAAACTGTGGGCAAGTTAGTAGGAACACTGTAACCTCATCTAGGATTTCCACAAAGCACGTAAATTTAACAATATTCAGTAATCTTAAAGCTCAGGTCAAGATTTATCTACTCAGGATTAATTCTAAGTGGCCTCATTGTTTCACATTTCTACCATGGCTAGGGCATCTTAACTTGCCTCTAACTGGACACTATCAGATGGGAAAAAGGTAATTTTCTAAAAGTACATCAAGGTGATATTGCCAAAAAAGAGTTGAATGGATGTTTAGTAGACTGAAATAACAAGTGTCCAACATTATATCCTCATAAGGTTTTTATGGGGTTTAAATTAGAGACTGTCAGCAGAGCACTTAAAAATGAAGGCTAAAATCAGACAGGGGAAGGATAAGGGTTTTATGGTCTGGTAAATTAGAGGACGTGGCCATCCTGACTTTGTAAAGCAGAAACATGACCCATCCTGTTTTGTTATCAATTAAGAAACTTCTGAGGGACCAGAGTCAATTCAAGTGTCATTTCAGCCATTTTTCTTAAACTCACCTGAAAAAAAATCAAAATAATGTGCTTTAGAGCTCTTTATCCTCTTATTCTTACCTTTATTCAGAAAAAGAAAAAACGAAAACTTTCCCTCTGGCCCTTCTTCCATTGTCTTATTTTAATGTCCCTTGAAAAACATTTTTTTTTTAATTGGCAGATGACACTTCTAACTGCGGTTGTATCCTTGGAAACTACAGAAAATTGGCTATTTTAGGCTAATCCGTTATTGTGAATTTTCATGACAACAGCCAAGGGTATATTTTAACCACTGTTTTTACTCTAACTCAATTGGAAAATAAAAAATGTTTAAAGCCAAACAGCCCTTAGACATTCTAAGCTGTTTGTTTCTTTATGTGCCTTAGTGGTGAGTATAACAGGAGCCAGGAGACAGTCAATACATATGCAGCTTGCCTTCCTGGGTTTACTGCAAGAAGGATGACTACGTTGTGTGGTAAGACTAAGGTGGTTTATGGCCAATAATATGTTCAAATCCCATGTAGGTGGTTCATGACCACTGATCCGAGACTTGCCCTGGCCAGTCACCTTTGTTTGGGGGATACAGATAAGTAAAAGCAAAAGCATTTCCTGTCAAGGCTTAAGTTTGAAGTCAGTGATATCAATTTCTTCCAGGCAGGAAATATATAGCTCCAGCCAAAAACTAGCTGAAACCCACCCTTCTAAATCTAAGACTGCAGTACGACCTGGATTTCAGGGATGAAGACCTCAAACACTCCCAGGGCTCACACTTATGCTACAGTGCAAAGGAGAGGGACAGAGAGTCATAAACGCTTATTAATTTTTCTTCACATTTCCACCTAGCCAGAAGGGAAACTGGCTTTGACTGTGCCAGTCTGAAAAAGGCAAAAGAAATATAATTATTTTCTTACTGTAAACATACATAATTATTGCTTCCTAGCCAGTACTTCAAGATAAGTTTCAGGCAGGGTCTTTCCAACCATGATGTAAGTTTAAGGAAATGCAGACATCTCCTTCACCAACCCCAGCACATGATGTGTGGACTCGTGCTCTAAACTTGGTATGTCCAGTGCTGTAACCTGTGAATCTGAATCTCTACCATAGGATGTAACAGCACAGGTTGAGTTATAGATTAGTCACCTAGACTGCTGTATGTTTGAAAGCCAAATAAATGGCAAGGCAGCAATTATCCATGATTAACAGAACTCAGCAGCACATGTAGTCAATGTCCATAATTCCTGTAATGGTTCTGTCACTGATGTATATGTCCAAGGACATGTGCCCCAGCATGGCTTGCTAAACTGACTGTTCAAATAGGGAGATGGTGATAGTGCTTTGCCACCATAACTTTCTTCTTAAGACTGCTTCACCAGCCTTCTCACTGATCTTGAAAGGAAAAGGAATATAGAGCATGCCTGGCAAAGCATATGTAGGAACACTGCAGTCCCACTCCAGTCAGTACCTCACCCCAGCCAATGCTTATGCACCTGGCTGCACTTCCCCAGCTGCTGGCATGCATGAGTGAGAATGGATCTCACTGCCAACACCCATCAAAGTCTTATGGCCAGGTGGACTGGGACAACATAGCCCCTTCAGTGCAGCAGGTTCCTAACCTAAAGAGGCCAGAGAACAAAGCCTGGAATCCAGTACCAGCACCCTAGAGCTACAGCACATAGCCCAGGATTTCTGAGCTGAGCCTTGGCCCCTAAAATCATCCAGAAACAAAGCCACTTGACCAAACCCACCTTACACTACAATCAAACCCCCAAGGGCATCAAAGAAGATAAAAGAAAAAAAAATCCATGTAAAGGATAGCACTTTCAAAGACTGCAGGAACAACATCCCATACAGATGAGAAAGAACCAGTACAAGAACTCTACAAATGCAAAAAGCCATAGTGTTGTCTCACTTCAAATGACTGCACCAGTTCCCCAGTAATGTTTTTTAACCAGGATGAAATGGATGAAATGGCAGAAATAGAATTCAAAATATGGAGAGGAAAAACGATGACCGAGATTCAGGAGAAGGTCAAAACCAATCCAAGAAATCTAAGGAATATAATATAATGATACAAGAAATGAAAAACAAAATTGTCATTTTAAGAAGGATCCAAACTGATCTGATAGAGCTAAAAACTCACCTCAAGAATTTCATAATATAATTGTAAGCATAACAGCATAATTGACCAAGCTGAGGACAGAATCTCAGAGCTTGAGGGCCAGTTCTCTGAAATAACTCAGTCAGATAAAAATAAAGAAAAAAATGTAAAAGAATGGCAAAGCCTCTGAGAAATATAAGATTATATAAAGAGGGCAAATCTATGTCTTACTAGCATTCCTGAAAGAAAGTAAGAAAAAGCAAACAACTTGGAAAACATATTTGAGAACATAGTTCATGAACGTTTCCCCAACATCACTAGAGAGGCCAATGTCCAAATTCAAGATGCAGAAAATCCCTCTCAGATACTATACAAAATGACCATCTCCAAGACACATGGGCATCAGATTGTCCAAGGTTGAAATGGGGGGAAAAAAAGTTAAAGGCAGGAGGAAAGAAGGAGCAGGTCATCTATTAAGGAAACCCATCAGGCTAACAGTGGACCTTTCAGCACAAACCTTACAAGTCAGAAGAGATTGGAAGCCTATGTTCAGCATTATTAAAGAAAAGAAATTCAAACTAAAAGGGAAGGAAGGAGCTTCAACGAAACTAAGCTTCATAAGTGAAGGTGAAATAAAATCCTTTTCAGACAAGCAAATGCTAAGGGGATTTGTTATCACCACACCTGCATTATAAGATATTTTAAAGGGAGTGTTAAATATGGAAAGGAAAGACTGTTACCAGACACCACAAAAAAACACATAAGAATATAGACTATTGACACTCTAAAGCAACCACACAATCAAGTCTGCATAACAACCAGCAAACAATATGATGGCAGGATCAAGTCTGCACATATCAATACTAACCTTGAATTAAAATGGGCCAGATGTCCCAACTAGAAAATACAATGGCAAGTTGAATAAAAAAGCAAGACCCAAGGTTATGCTGTCTTCAAGAGACCCATCTTAAATGCAATGATACCCATAGGCTTAGACTAAAGAGATGGAGAAAAATCTGCCAAGCAAATGGAAAACAGAAATAAGCAGGGGTGGATATTCTAATTTTAGACAAAACTGATTTAAAGTTTAAAATGATCAAAAAAGACAAAGAAGGGAATATAATGGTGAAGCGTTCAGTTCCGTAAAAGACTTAACTATCCTAAATATATATGCGTCCAATACAGGAGCACCCATATTCATAAAGCAAGTTCTTAGAGGCCAATTAAGAGACTTAGGTAACCACACAATAACAGTGGGAAAATTCAACGCCCCACTGAAAGTATAATAAGATAGATTATCAAGGCACAAAACTAACCAAGATATTTGGGCCCTGAACTCAATCATTGATCAAATAGATGTAACAGGTATCTACAGAATTTGCCACCC
The DNA here is from genome assembly GCF_009761245.1 of Sapajus apella. Taxonomy (NCBI): domain Eukaryota; kingdom Metazoa; phylum Chordata; class Mammalia; order Primates; family Cebidae; genus Sapajus; species Sapajus apella. The sequence continues at coordinate 54,134,831 of NW_022436944.1, read as the reverse complement.
AAAAACCACAGAATATACATTCTTCTCATTACCACATGGCAGATACTCTAAAATCAACCACACAATTGGCCATAAAGCAATCTTCAACAGGCTCAAAAAAAAGCCAAAATTATAACAACAACACTCTTGGATCATAATGTAATAAAAATTAAAATCAATAATAAGAAAATCATTTAAAATCATACAATTACATGAAGATTAAACAACTTGCTACTGAATGACTTTTGGGTAAACAATAAGATTAAGGCAGAAATCAAGAAATTCTTTGAAACTAATGAGAACAAAGATGCAATATACCGGAATCTCTAGGACACAGCTAAAGCAATGTTAAGAGGGGATGTTTATAGTGCTAAACACCTACAACAAAAAGTTAGAAAGATCTCAAATTAACAACCTAACAATCCACCTAGAGGAACTAGTGAAATAAGAGCAAACAAATCTTAAAGTTACCAGAAGACAAGAAATAACCAAAATCAGAGCTGAACTAAAGGAAATTATTATCTGAAAAAGCATATAAAAGATCAATGAATCAAGGAAATAGTTCCTTGAAAAAATAAATAAGATAGATAGAATACCAGCTAACCTAATTTTAAAAGAGAAGATCCAAATAAACACAATTAGCAATGACAAAGGATATCACTGCTGACCCCACAGAAATACAAGAATCCCTCAGAGACAACTATGAACAACTCTCTGTACACAAGCTAGAAAGCCTAGGAGAAAAGGATAAATTCCTGGAAATATACAACCTCCCAAGATTGAAACAGGAAGAAATTCACTCCCCGAACAGAACAATAACAAGTTCCAAAACTGACTCAGTAATAAAAAGTGTACCAACCAGAAAAAGCTGAGGACCAGAGGAATTCACAGCCAAATTCTACCAGATCTATAAAGAATAGATTGTAAAATTCCTACTGAAATTATTCCAAAAAACTGAGGAGGAGGGAATCCTCCCTATCTCATTCTATGGGGCCAGCATCATCCTGATACCTAAACCTGGCAAAGACATAACAACAACAACAACAAACTTGAGGTCAATATCCTTGATGAACACATATGCAAAAACACCCATAAAGTACTACCAAACCAAATCCAGCATCATATCAAAAAGCTAATCAACTACAATCAAGTAGACATTATTCCCAGGATGCAAGGTTGGTTCAACATACGCAAATCAGTAAACATGATTCATCACATAAACAGAACTAAAACAAAAACCACATGATTATCTCAATAGATGTAGATAAAATTCAACATCTCTTCATGTTAAAAATCTTCAACAAACCAGGCATTGAAGGAATGTACTTCAAAATAATAACAGCCATCTATGTCAAACACACAACAAATGTCACATTGAATGGGCAAAAGCTGGAAGCAATCTTCTTGAAAACAAGTACAAAGCAAGAATTCCCACTCTCACCACTCCTATTCAACATATTACTAGAAGTCTTAGCCAGATCAATCAGGCAAGAAAAAGAAATAAATCGTATATAAATAGGAAGAGAGGGAGTCAAACTATCTCTGTTTACAGATTATATGATTCTATGCCTGGAAATCACCATAGTCTCTGCCCAAAGGCTGCTTGTTCTGATGCACAACTTCAGCAGAGTTTCAGGATATGAAATCAATGTGTAAAAATCAGTAGGATTTATATATATCAATAACATCCAAGCTGAGAGCCACATCAAAATACAATCTCATTCATAATGGCCACAAGAAGACTAAATTACCTGGGAATACAACTAACTAGAGAGGTGAAAGATCTCTAAAATGAGAATCGCAAAATAGTGCTGAAAGAAATCAGAGATGACACAAATACCCCGTATTCTATCTATGAGGTAGACACAAATCTACCTCATAGATAGAATCAATATTGGTAAAATGGCTATACTGCCCCAAGCAATTTATACATTTAATGCTATTCCTCAAAATATCAGTACCACTCTTCACAGAATTAGATACAAAAATTTTTTAATTCATATGGAATGAAAAAAGAGCCTGAATAGCCAAGGCAATTATAAGCAGAATGAACAAAGCTGAGGGCATCACACTATCTGACTTAAATATAATACATGGCTACAATAACCAAAACAGCATAGTACTGGTACAAAAATAGACACATCGACTAATGAAACAAAAATAATGTGACACACGAATGTTCATTGCAGCACTGTTTACAATAGCAAAGACCTGGAACCAACCCAAATGCCCATCGATGATAGACTGGACAGGGAAAATATGGCACATATACACCACGGAATATTATGCAGCCATCAAAAACAATGAGTTTGTGTCCTTTGTAGGGACATGGATGAACCTGGAAAGCATCGTTCTCAGCAAAGTGACACAAGAGCAGAAGATCAAACACCGCATGTTCTCACTCGTAGGCGGGTGTTGAACAATGAGAACACATGGACACAGGGAGGGGAGCACTACACACTGGGGTCAGTTGGGGGGAAACAGGGGAGGGATGGTGGGGGGTGGGGAGCTGGGGAGAGATAGCAAGGGGAGAGATGCCAAATGTAGGTGATGGGGAGGAAGGCAGCAAATCACACTGCCGCATGTGTACCTATGCAACAATCTTGCATGTTCTTCACATGTACCCCAAAACCTAAAATGCAATAAAATAAATGGGAAAAAAATATATATATATAAAAATATGACATACCTACGACCATCTGATCTTTGACAAAGTTAACAAAAATAAGCAATGCAGAAAGGACTCCCTGTTTACTAACTGGTACTGGTATAACTGCCTAGCCATATGCAGAAAACAAACTGGATCCCTTTCTTAAGCTATTTACAAAACCCAACTCTAGAAGGATTACATAATTAAATGTAAAGCCTAAAAGTATAAAAACCTTGGAAGGTAACCTGGAAAATACCATTCTGGACACAGGGCCTGGAAAAGATTTCATGACAAAGATGCCAGAAGCAATTGCAACAAAAACAAAATTGACAAGAGCTACTTAATTAAACTATTAATAAACAGCTTCTGCACAGAAAAAGAAACTGTCAACGGAGTAAACAGACAACCTACAGAATGAGAAAAAATATTTGAAAACTGCACATCTGACAAAGGTATAGTATCCAGAATCTATAAGAAACTTAATAAGTAAAAAACGACCCCATTAAAAAGTGGACAAAGGACATGAAGAGACACTTTTCAAAAGAAGATATAAGCAGAACCAACAAGCATATTAAAAACGGTTCAACATCACTAATCATTAGAGAAATACAAATAAAACCACACTGAGACACCATTTCACATTAGTAGAATGGCTGTTATTAAAAAGTCAAAAAATAACAGACACTGGTGAGGTTGTAGAGAAAAGAGAATGTTTATACACGCTAGTGTGAATGTAAATTAGCTCAGCAATTGCGGAAAGCAGTTTGGGGATCCCTCAAAGAACTTAAAACAATTACCACTTGACCCAGCAATCCTATTGTTGAGTATGATCCAGAGGAATATAAATGGTTCTACCAAAGAGACGTGTATTCATGCATGTATTCATTGCAGTACCATTCACAATAACAAAGATGTGGAATCCAACTAAATACCCATCAGTGGTAGACTGGATAAAGAAAATATGGTACATGTACACCATGGAATACTATGCAGCCATAAAAAAGAACAAGATCATGTCCTTTGCAGCAATATGGATGGAGCTGGAGGCCATTATCCTAAGCAAATTAATGCATAACAGAAAACCAAATACCACATGTTCTCACATATTAGTGCATACACATTGCATACACGTGGTCACAATGAATAGAACAACAGACACAAGGGCCTACTTGAGGGTGGAGAGTAGAAGGAGTCAGAGGATAAAAAACTACCTGTTGGATATTATGCTTACGAAGTGGAAAAAAAAAATAGGCTGTACACCAAACCCCCCTGACACACAATTTACCTAGATAACAAACCTGCACATTTACCTCTGAACCTAAAATCAAAGTTAAAGAGAGAAAGAGAGAGAGAGGGAGGGAGGGGGAGAGAGAGAGAGAGAGAGAGAGAGAGAGAGAGTGTGTGTGTGTGTGTGTGTGTGTGTGTGTGTGTGTGTGTGAGAGAGAGAGAGAGAGAGAGAATATGGAAGGTGATACAGCAGAGAACAGTTCAGCATTTTCACAAGTTTTGTTTTACTATTTGGATACTAAATTTTTTATACATATATTTCACAGGAATATATGATTATGGCTAATTGAAAATGGGATTCTACATGACAGGAATGCATGGGCAGTCCACTAAAATTCTGCTTGACATTTATAGCCCTCAAAATCTTGAGCTTAGCATAGGCAATATCTAAGCCTTCATAAGATCCTTTTACACTTGAGTTACTTCCCAGATTCAGACCCTTTTTAACTAAGAAAAAGCTGGATACCCTGGAGGGAGGACTCTGCAATAATCACACGTACTTACCATAAATCTTCCTCCTAGCATTTCCCAGATGGCTTTGTGGCCATTTACCAAGCTAAGTGGGCATTGGGTAAAGAGACGTATTTGGACATTTGGAAGTTAAAGTTGAATTTAAATGAAAGTGAATCCCTAGGGATGTAGAATGTCATTGTGATGTACAGAAAATAATAAAGTCTTTATAGAGGTCAAATGTTCAATAGACTGGAGTCACAATCTATCTCACAGTCCAAGTTGGTTATTGAACCTATATCACGTATATTTCCTCAATTCCCATGTATGTTTTAGACTATATATCCTCAGCAACTGGCATAATCAAAATCGTAATCTGATCCACGGAGCAAGGTTTATTTTGGTAGAAAGGTGAATGAAAGGATCTAGAACTCCCTTTATGTACCGAAATTCTGAACCAAAAACATAATGGCATCCCTTGGAAAATCTCAGAACTATGGATTCAGGATATGCAATGTGTTGATTCTTCTCACATTTCTATTTAACTCACCAATTTGGCTAATACAGAAGATGAAGATCCTTGGGAATGACTATTAATGTTCACTTGTTTAATCAAGTAATGAATCCATTTGAAGCTGTTTGCTAGATGTGGTCTGCTTACTGGAAGAAATTAACGTTAATCTGCAGTAGTCAGTATGTTGCCATTTATTAATCTAACCAACTATTTTTTCTTATCTTAAAAAGAAGAGATACCAGAACCCACTGTTTTCACCTAGCAGAAATAGCTATACAACTTTGCCCTTCATACTTAGCATATTTCAGTGTTCTGTGTCACAATTTGGTTTGCAAACACCTTGATGTTCTCAGCATCTCAGAATATATCATACTGTTTCATCATGTTAGTGGATCTATGGAGCTGAAAACAGAAAATACAAAGAATGCCTTGGAAGCACTTGCATGATACTGGTTAGGAGATGAATCCCTTTCAAATACAGATATCAATTTTAAGGTAACCAGTAATCTGGAGCATTTTGGCATATACTTTCTTAAGTGAAAGACCTATTTCTAAATCTTTCTTTTCGTATTACCGAGGAAGATGCCAAATGGACTTTCGGGATTTTACAGGCAACCCATACCATATTTGAGTACGCTTTTCCAATCTATTTAATGGATTATCAAAATGTTTTGATCTTTGAGTGAGCTCAAAAGTAAAAGGAAGTTATTTAGCTTGTCCAGGTTGCAATGCCAGAAGTTCTGCCACTTGGCTCTCACAACCCAGCTGACTCCAGGACGCTTGAAATCTGTGGCAGTGGGGTGCTGCCTGGAGCCTGTGACAATGCTGATAGAGAAAAAACATCACAATTCTTAGGATTTATGGATTAAATCCTGTGCAAGGGAAAAAAAAGCCTGTACACTCTTTAAAAAGTAATTATTATTTTGAAGAATACTCTTCCTTCATCTTATAACTCGGTTGTTGCTAATCTATGTACCCATTCAAACTGAGCTAGACATCATGAATTACGCATTATCTAGAAACTCCAAACAATGAAGTCAAATGCACACAGAAGCACATCTTTATCAAAAGGAAAAGGTGTACATGGGACTCAGCCCAAGCAGTTCCTAAAGCATAAGAAAGTTACATGAGCAGATGGCTCACACAGACAGCATGTCTTCTCTTGGCACACGATCTCTCCTCTATCAACCCACATTTTTGATCTCATGGAGAGTCCCTTCTGACTACAGTAACTACAATTTATCACAAACAGGGACAGTTTTGAGCTAAAAAGTAGGCCAAGAAAACAGGCCTAAAATAAAACTGTCCTAGCCAAATCATTAGGCATCATCACCCTACCTAGAACTCAGTACTTTCCAAACAGGAGTGATTCTTACCCAACCATAAAACATTTGACAGTATCTGGAGGCATTTTTGGTTACCACAAATCAGCGAAGGGTACACTATGGGCATCTAGTGGGTAAAGGTCTGGGATGCTACCAAACATTCTATAATGTACATAAACAGCTCTCCCAAAACAAAGAATTATCAAACTTAAAATATCAACTGTGCTGAGATTGAGAAAACTTAATAACTACTTGGTTCAAAAGAGAAAAAAATTATAAAAAATTCTGCTTGATACTCTAGCACCAGGTAAAAATGTACAGATGGAACATTGCAACCACACTCAGAGATGGACTGGATGAGAAAGAGTTTAAAATAGGGAAGTATTCCTAGTAGGCATAAGTTTCAGTGTTACAACTCATTTTCTACATGGATTAGAAGATAAGATATGCTGAAGTAATGATCCACATAGACATATGATTACATGGTCATGTCCTTGGAAGGAGCAAGTTTGGAAGACTGCTGACAAGGCGATTTGGGGAAAATATACATGAATGTACCACTTTAAATGGACCTCAGGATCCCATTGCAGAAGAGGCTGTTCAATAGCAAGATGGTCTTCTCTGAGTCTGTCAACTGGCCTCCTCTTCCCAGTCTCTCAGTAAGGTTCTTAAAATGTGGCCATGGCAAGTGAGATGGTGACTGTAAATAGGCTTTTTTAAAAGTTTGTTCTTTAGTTTTACTATACGTGCTGAAAAATAAAAAAGTTGGTTTTCTTTTTGTTTTGCTAATTCTCATCTGAATCCCACCCAGATAAGTGAGATATTTCTTTGTGGTAATTCACTAAGTGTAGTGACCTATCAGGAGCCCCAAATATGGGGCTAAAATGATTCTAAAAACGATCAGTTCATCTCCTAGTGGCAAAGTGATTACACTGGATCCTTTCAATTATGGAAGAACCAGTAATGTGTCCTCATTCTAAGTGACACTTGTATTGAACTCAAATTCTCTTTACTTGCTAAACATACTTCTGTTAGTGTCATCAAATCCTTATAACATTAATATGGTAGCATGCACAATGATTCTTTCCATCAAAAAACTTACCATAAAATGGATATTTAAAAAACTAATGCCAATGGGATTTTTTTCATGTACCCCATCTTCTAGAAGTAGCTTGCCTCATGGAATGGTAAAGTGGCTTATGGTAAAGTCACTTCAACACCAGCGGGGGAAAAAAATACCTTATAAATTCAGGGTCCTCCCACAGAGGAAATGATATTTGGAACTAAAGATAAACACACGGTGATTTTTTTCATAAGGCCGGAATAAACAAGTCTGAGTCAGGGAGTTCAAGTAGAAATGGAAATTCGAAATATTATGTCTAATACATGATTTTTGCAGGTCTGTTTTACACAAACCATTTTCTTGCTCACATAATATTACAGTTGGTTCTTTCTTATTTGATGTATCATATATGAGGTATCCTATACAATTCTATAAATGACTTTATATTAGGCAGTATATTTTATTTCTCTCTGATTTCCCAGTGTTTAGTAAATGTGAGAGGCACTCTGTAAATATGTATTTAATAAATGTATGAATAAGGGAACTAGATCAATAAACAATAAATGAAAATAAGTCAGATAGGCCTATTTTCTCAAGTGACCTCATAGGAAATTTTCCTTCATTTGCAAATTTTCTTTCCCAAGCCAGGCATGACTTAATGCTAGAAGCATTATTAAGTAAAGGATACAGTCACTTGCTTTCATTGATTTTGCTATCTACTTTTAGAGAAAAAAATGAAATATAGAAATGCACTGCTAAGGCTTTTGTTGTATCACCTTCTGCTGTGATTTGCTGTTGGATAAAAATCTACATTATTTTGGTACAATCAGAATGCCAACAATTGTATAACTACATGCAATTAAAATGCACTGTTTTATCCATCTACCTGTCATCTACTTATCTATCTAATCTTTAGCAGCAGCCAGCACAAACATGTAGTAAGTACATGTCACTACCAAACACATTCCTCTGTGACATTTGAGGCACTGTTTCCTTACTCCACAGCCTCTCTGCCTTCAAGGAAGATTTTTGCCACTGTAACTGGACTTTTCTGGCAAATCAAAATAGGAGAAGTGACTCTATCTACCTTTTACCTTAGCAGAGTTTTAAATCTTTTTTAAAGACTAAACTTGAACATTCCCCTGCTCCAAAATTGTTTTCAATGAGACACTTTCAACACACATTTGAAGTGGGATCAAATTTCAAAGGATCTCTCTGAAAGAACAGAAATCCTTCAGTGATCATAGTAGCAGATGAAAGAAGAATCAGATATGGAGGTACCAAGAAAACCAAGGTGCTTAATAAACCACCCCAAAACTTAGTGGCCTAAATATGTAGCCATTTATGTCCGCAATTTGGGCTCAGTTAATCTGCATGGTTCTTCTAGTCTTGGTTGGACTCAGTCATGCATCTGCGACCAGCTACACAGTTGACTGGTTACTAGCTGCTCTAGGATGCCCTCGGCAAGATGTCTTTTTTTTTTTAATTGATTTTATTGCATTTTAGTTTTGGAGGTACATGTGAAGAACATGCAAGATTGTTGCATAGGTACACACGTGGCAGTGTGATTTGCCGCCCTCCTCCCCATCACCTACATCTGGCATTTCTCCCCTTGCTAACTCTCCCCAACTCTCCACCCCCCACTGTCCTTCCCCTATTTCCCCCACAGACCCCAGTGTGTAGTGCTCCCCTCCCTGTGTCCATGTCTTCTCATTGTTCAACACCCGCCTATGAGTGAGAACATGTGGTGTTTGATCTTCTGCTCTTGTGTCAGTTTGCTGAGAACGATGCTTTCCAGGTTCATCCATGTCCCTACAAAGGACACAGACTCATCATTTTTGATGGCTGCATAATATTCCATAGTGTATATGTGCCACATTTTCCCGGTCCAGTCTATCATCGATGGGCATTTGGGTTGGTTCCAGGTCTTTAGAAAGTCACGCAGCAAACTATCACATACTCCTTTACATGGCAACTGGGAAGAGCTCAAAGAAGAGGTATCTCAAGCATGCAAGGCCTCTTGAGGCCTGGGTTTACAACTATCATATCATTTTGCTGTGCTGTATCTATCAAAACAAACCTTATGTCCAGTACAGATTCAAGAGGTGGAGAAATAGAATGCATCTCTTAAGAAGAGCTGCAAAGTCGTTAGCAAAGGACATGGCTACAAGCAGAGGTGGAGGACTGTGGTCTTTTTGCAACCTACTACCCTAGAGTTCAGGGAGGAAGCTGACTTTACAGAGCATAGCTGTCCATAAATAACTAATAACATATAGAGTGTCTCATCGTAATGAATTAGTGGATAGAATCTGGAATTTAGAATAAGAAGACTCGTGTGTCACCACGTTTGACCTCAGACAAACTGCTTCACCTCCCAGAGCTTTCGTGTCCTCATATTTAAATGAGGATAGTAATATTTAGCTCACATGATCACTATGAAGATCAGTGAGTTATCAGTGAGTTAATTCATGAGAAAGTATCCTAAGGTCTGTAAAACATCAAGTAAAATATTAGCATAAGCGGTAAAGTATAGGAGTTGAGAGCGTTGGCCCTGGAGCCAGACTGTCTAGGTCAGAATGCAGTGCCTACCACTGACTAGTTCTTATACTTTCTATGACTTATTTTCACCTGTATAAGTTATAAGCATTATTATTTTGTGGTTATAATCAGTGAGGCATTCTGCCAAAATTTGAGGACTAAAATGTCTAGAACCTTGAATAATACTCTACATTCAGGCATATCTTTATTGTAAATAAGGGGCATTACATAAATTTAGGCAAGTCATTTAAACTTTGTTTCTTCATGTGTTAAATAAGAATATGTCCAATTGGCTACTCACAGAAGCATAGTGAGAAGTAATCAGCACATGATAGTTAGAAATGTTGAGTGCTGAGAACTTCCTCCTTTTGATAAATTTAGGTCTAGAAAGACTATGCGCAGGAACATAGGCTACTTTAGAGCCACTTCTGGCCACCAAATTAAGCAGCTCAAGTCCGGAAAAGTTCTCATGTTAATGGTAAAACCTTAGTCTGAATAGATCCTTACCATTTTAGGAAAGGCAGTAGGCATTATTAGCCCATGTTTTGTATGAAGCTCCCAGCATTAAAGTAAATTGCAAAAGATCACATAACTAATTAATGACATTAGCAATTCTAGGCATAGAGACTCGCCTTCACAGCCAAGGTTTTTGCAACGATAAAATAATGTTGTTCATTTTATTTATTACTTATTATTCCCTTTATTTAATAATTGTTGGAGACTTGTATTCGAATGGGAAAAGTAATGTTCATGTAGTACAGACTTGAATTTTACCATTATTTCATTATATATATATATTCCCATACACATTCATGTAACCTTTCTTCATCTATTTATTCAGGATATATGTATTGAGCCCATATGATTTTTGTATGAAGGGGACTGAACCTACTGTTTAATGTGAGGTGAATTACTCACCATCTCTGGCTTTGTAAAAATGACATGATAATCACTACTTGGATTAATACAGCTAACAAATACCAACCATTTAGCATAGTTTACTGTACAGTAGAAACTTGACAAATTGTTGTTTGGTGGAGGATGTTAGAGTGGTCTTTATTTATTCCACAAACATAGATGAGCAAGGAGCTGCCAACATCTCCCCTGCCAGTACCCAGCCCTGCTGCTGACTTCATGGCAGAACAAAGTGAGTACAATTAGTCTCTCTTGTGGTCAAGCCAAACTCTGAATTGGAAGGATAGGGTGAATAAAAAAAAGTATATGACCAGGGACTTATGATCACACTGAGACAGAGAGCAGCTCAAAAGCTGAAACAGAGCCAAGCTTATTAATATATTTATAGAGTCACATGTATTGCTTCAGATGCAGTCTGAATTTCTATCTTTCAGTGACTCTAATAGTTTTGATTATTAGAATATCTTAGTTTTCTACTTTTCTTTCTTTAACCTATTTCTATATAGATGACTTGATCTCCCAACCATAAAGGCTGACTGCAACTAAAACATTATCAGTGCCTGTATCTTACCATCTCTCACTCCCCAAATCCAGCCGCTCCGTCCAGCCCACGGATCCCGCCTCTGCCTTGTCTCACACTTCCAGCTTCTCTTTTCCATTTTAATTGCAATAACCTAATCAAAACCCTCACTGCCTTCTGCCTGGACTTCTGCAGTATAAACATAACCTCCTGTCTCCAGCAACTCCCCGGCACCTCCACACCATCCTTTATGTTAGCCCTCATTTTTCCTCCAACCCAGGTTATAAATTCTCCATTATCTTCTGTTTTCCTGGCAGGCTTCCTATAATCTTAATCAAAATGTCCCCAGTGGTAGGAAAGGGATTTTGGTTAGCATTTCTCAGGCTAATGCTTGAATTAACTTACAACAGTTGCACCAGTACTTTGACAATTTCACACATTTTGTAATAAAAAAATTTTATTTTTTTCTACCAAGTATTATTTTTCATATGAAAATCATGTTTTAAGTTACTTACCATGACATAAAAATTGCCCTTCAAGAGAACGTACCAGGCACATACCATGGTTGTGCAGATTATCTAAGTACTGCTGGTGATCCAGATTGAGAGGCCCAGACCCGCAACTCTAAATCTTTATCCTGCTAAGACTCTTCACGAAGCAGAGCCAGCTTCTCTATCACTGTCAAACCACCTCAAATCATCTACCTGTCCATCTTCTTTCACCTATGTGCCCTGAGCATATTAGAAACTTTCCTAGCCAATGTCTCTGTTCAAACTGTATCCCTAATCAGAAAAACCGATGTCTCTAGTAATGGGTTCTATTTCTTCTTCAAAGAGAAATGGTAATGCCAGCTACTCTGTTAGAGTAAATGCGTTTTCCTAGTTTAGAGAGGCACTAGGTTTCACTCACTCGTTTCCCTTCCAGTTTTCTGCATAGAGCAGGTAGGTACTCATTGAAAATTTATTAATTTAAATGATTATTACCACAAATATTGGCATTGATGGCAGTCACTAATGTTATTAATGATGTAATGAATACCTTATTTACCACACTTTTTTTCCCCAAGTCGTTTTTCAGGATCCCAGAAAATCAGGCACCAGCAATAATATTTCGAATTTATTAATTTTGGAGATCAGTTAAATCTGAGAGCAGTGGAATATCTTAGCCAAGACTGCACAGCTATAATAACATCTGGAGTTGTTTTCCCTATCCTACTGAGGAAGAAACCAGGTCCAGGACACAACACTGGAAACATGAGTAGCATTGCAGAGAGAATGACTAATAGGTTCATGAACATGACTATAGTCAAGGACTACGGGAGAGAAACATACATTGGTAAGATCTGTATCATCCTTCAGAGAAGATATCAATTCTCCTCCCAACTTAGTCTCTGATGTAAAGTAAAGCTCAGATAAGTTATTTATACCTTTTTCTAGATATCCATTTCTTGTGCTATAAAATGGGAAGAGCAATACCCACATTCTGTACTACACACATAAGTTATGAAGATGAATAATAGAATTAAAGTTGAAGAGCAGACACTGAGAAACCATAACGAGTAATTTCTCTAGAAGAAAGAGTGTTTCACTAGAGTAAAGGCACTAGCTGGTTTTAGTGGCTTCTTAATCGAACTGCACTGCATCGAAAAGTACTATTATACACTTGTCTCTTTTTTCACACTTTTCCAACTTTCTTCAACTCTACTTCTAATAAGAAATATGTCTTAACTTAATGAAGAGGCTGGAATCTGTCTAATTTCCAACTAACAGTTCTGTTCTCAGGTTATTTAATACTATACTTGTGTCTGAGCGATTCAATTGTTATGGATTGAAAGTGTGTGCCCCCGTTCCCCAGATTTACATGTTGAAGCGCTAACCTCTAATGTTATGGTATTTGGATGTGGGGTCTTTGGGAGATAATTAAGTTTAAATGAGGTCATAAGGGTGGGGTCATCACCAGAAATCTGGATATGTTAAGTTTGAAATATTTGTAAAATATTCAAATGGAAATAAAATTAAAAACTGAATATGAGTCTGAAACGGAGACAACCAGTTCTACTTTGAGATATATATTTGGGAATTCATAACAATCAGGTGGTGTTCACATCTAGTGAATGAATAAGTTCTCTGAAGAGAGATTGCTCAGAGCCCTGAAACTGGGAAACTGGTGAAAGAGTAACGGAGCTCAAATGAGAGAAAATGTGATGTGTCGCCCAAGACAGGAAAATGTTACAACCAAGTTGTGGTGAATTATATTAACTACAACCTAAATTTCAAATAGGATAAGGATCCAGAAATGTGCTTATGGTATGGAAACAACCCAAAACCAGTTTCAGGAGAGTGGTGACGAGACTTCAAATTGGAATGAGCTGGTAACTGAAAAGGGTAGGCTTATGACTGAATAGCATATTGAGTAATCAGAGAACTGCAGGCAGATATTCCTTCTTTCTAGACATTTGTCTTATACAGACAGCAGAAAAAGTGATGGAGAGAGCTTAAAAACTGAGACAGGGTGAAAGAAGGTTTTAGTAACACCTCACGTGTCATCCTCCTCACCCGATCTTAACACGAAGCTTGTAAAGAACCGAGGACAGACAAGGGAGTACCTTATCTGGGCCTGCTTTTAGAAACTTTGTCAGGAGTGCATCTCTTTCATGTTTCTAGCTGTGAGGCAGTCAATAAAGCTGGGCTGAATACCTCAGGCTCCCTCACAGATCATCTGTCAGTACTTCATCCTTCTTCCTACTCCCTGGATTTCACTCTTCGAATTTGACTTCGGGGACTCTGCATGTGTATTGAGGCCCCCTGCCCCCTCCCACCTTTCCCAATACTCCTAGCTCCTTCAGCACATCCTATGCCTGGCAACATCATCAGTTTTCAACTTGCAGTTTGAAATTCTTAAAAAACAAGATGCCTCAAAGACCTACTAAAAGTCAGCCTGTCTGACAGGTGATATAGGTCTCTTGCCAAGGGCCCTCCTAATAAACGGTTTTGTGGTTCACAAGAAGGAAGGTTGATGTGAGTGCTGGCGTGACTAAAGCTCAATTGAAATATTAATGACTAAGCTCGATTAGATCTCCACCCAACCTGAGCTACTTTCCAACGACTCAGTCTCAAGAAACATTTTTTGTTAACTTATGACTTAATCAAATGTTACATCTTTAAATTTTACCATCTCCAGTCCCATTCAAAATCTATTCTTCATGGTTCCCACAACACAGAGGCCTATGACTCAACTTCCCTAACCGAAAGTCTGAAAGTTATCAGAGGCACTGAATGAACCTAAATATCCTACAGCAGCCTAAAATAAATCTTATTATGTTTTCTTGCATTGCTGCTTGAGTCAACTGAACCAGACTTGAGGCAGCACTAGGCTGGTTAGAAATAGCCTTCTAAAATTTTTGTTCCCTTCATGTCCTCTAAAGCATAAAATCCTCTTGCCTCAGAGTCCTGGTTTTGTTATCTTCTGCCCAAAGCCAGGGAGTTTAAAAGAAATAGATTCAGAATCAAATTTTGCCATATGTGGAAATGCTATATAAGTGTGATGACATCACATAATCATTTACCTTTACTCACAGTACTTTGATCCTGATAAAGATGAAGCTTATGAATGATAAAGGTATAATTGAAGACACCGTGGGGTAGATATAGGACAAACTCTACACATGCTATGTTAAAAGGCAGCAATAAATCCAGCCATACTTAATTGTCATTATCTCTTTAGTAGAACTATCATGTACAATCTCCTTTGCACAGGCTCTTGATTCCTTGTTCCTAACTGTTCATGGTTTGCTTTTCTCAATAATTATATTAAATTAGATAAATTAAAGTCTAACCAAAACTAATTTTGCACTATATCCCAGTCCATTTGTGCAGTCTCTAAAAACCTCTAAGCTATTTCTCTAGGCAGTAGGGTAGCTAATTATTTACCCTCCCAGCCGCCTCCAAGGCACTTCTGCTCCTATGTTTAGAACAGAGAATGGTTCCATTTGATTAGGAGAAAAAATGCCCACAACTTTCCTAAAACAACATGAAAATTCCATCTATCCAAGGGGACTAAGTAATTTACTCTCTGCAGATTCCTTTGGACCCTGAAATAATGTGCAGTGATGCATAGGCACATGGTCATTATGCCCCAGATTTCCTCATTTAGGAAATCAATTCTTAAACGTTGGGGATATGCAAATTCAATTATTCCTGAACTGCAGAATGATAATCATGCACTGAAATATGTATTAGCATATTCACACAGAGCAGGTTTCTCCTCCCCCAGGGTTCTCTGCCACCTGTTGAATTAATTTGGTCTCATCTCTTGACATCCATCAGGTTTCACATATGACAGGGGCAGACTAACTTAACCTGTTGTCAGAGGAAACTGCAAAGTAACAAGAGTGTCACATCTCAGCAGAATACTACAGAGAAGAGGCAAAAACTAGAACAAATGCTTAGCCAGCCAGTCACCAGATATCCCTGAACAGTGCACCTTGGCAAACAAGGACCATTTAAATCTAATTAAGAAGTTTCTCTTGTGGTCCACGGGGGATCTACACAATGACACAAGAACAGTGCTTAACTGCCATGATGCTTGCTAAGCAAGCCCTTGGGAATTAAATTCTTTCTTATTGTTCTTTTCAAATATTTCTGAAGCACAGAGAAACTCTGCTGTTATGATTCTAGAGAAGCAGAAGTAAATTTCATTCTCAATCTGATTTTAATCTATACGCAGAAAAAAACATCTTTTATTGTTTTATGACTCCCTCACTGACTCAGATCTTCCAAAGGCTGGGGGGAATTATTATATAAAGAACATATATAAAATATTTTATATATAAATACTTTATGTGTGTATGTCGCATAACATTTTCTGCCCCAAAGAGATCACATTAATACTTCCTAGCTTCTGTCTTTATTCATTTTGGTGAGAAAATTTGGTTATCTAATATTCATTTCCCAATAAAGTATTTTCATTGTTTCCCTAACAAAACAAGTTATTCTCTCATCACCTTCTTCCCTAGCTCCTGTACTGCAAAGTACCTCCCTTTGACCAATGATGAAACCCACCTAACTAGCAACATCTAGATTCAAATTGTTGTGTGATTATAGGAACAGGAGGGCTATGCATCCCAAATGCACTTGGGGAGAAACTTCACAAATTCACACGTATTTGTACTCAACTTAATCACACCCTACTCCAGAAATCTGCTCTAATGGCTCATAAATATATCTATCACACCTCTTAGTACAGTAACTTACTTTTGCCCAATTATGTTACAGGGTTCCTTGGTTTTTCTTCAGTTAAGAAACAATGTTTTAAAATCACTCTTTGTATTTGACAGGTCTTGCACTTAAGATGAGAAATAAATGCACAAGTATTTCTGGAATGAATGAGTTAAGCTGAATTTTTGTTTGATGAAAATAGTAAAATATATTATCCATGACCATCATTTTAGCTTCTTAATATATAAATAGTATTATTTTGTGTTATAGCACTACAATGGTTTCTGGAGGCATAATCATATAATATCTATTTTGATATATCAAAAAAGAATGTGAAAACTTCAATTAGACTGGTTTTAGAGAAGAAGTAAGGTTCCTGGTCTCTTCTAACTTGTTCTCATTTTTTTTCTATCTTAAAATCACACTGCCTTCCCCATTCTAGTCTAAAGTTATTTTTCTGTTACTATCCATCAGTGCTGATTTCTGGTTCTCCTTCTTTTCAATACAGCTGTAATTCTTCCAGCTGTATCTCTGCTGCCACCATGGAGTTTCTACTCATCATGCTATTTTTATATTCTACTCTCCTTTATTATGTGCAGCCAGATTTTCGTACACTCCTTTAGATATCTTCATTTATGAAGAACTAATTCATTATACAAATGCTGGGGAACTTCTGTGCAAGGGAGGTGGAGGTGTGTACAAATATATAAATACAATTTTTCTCTCTTAAATTTTGTCTACATTGCCTTTTCCCTGAGCAAGGGACAGCCTGAGCAAGAGGCATAACTAAAAAGATAGTTTTAAAATAGCTTTTATTATCTAAAACAGGCAAAAAAAACTTTATAGCAAGATAATAGCTGTAACATCCAGGTTTTATTACAAAGGAGAGGGAATTTTCCAAGTTCTTTGATTTCTCTTGTAAACAAATCCACAGAACATCTTGGTGGATAAAATCATAAAGAGTTTTACACAATGCCTGAGGTAGGGACAAAAGATATCTTGAAGTAGTAGGAAGCCCTAAACCTGGCCTCCCTAAAGAATTTTGGGAGCATAGAGGAAGGGAATGGATCATGGACCCACATATAAACGCTGAAACTGTAAACTCCTACAATGAAACAAGAGAATATCTATCTTCTCAACCCTTAGGTAGGAAAAGATTTCTAAAATAGAACTCAAACACAGTTCACTAGAAGATAAAAAATAGACATTTATAACATAGTCATGCAGAAAGAAGCCTTGTTAGGTCTTCAAGCCTTCTTTGGCTTTCACGTAGCTTGGATACCTAGAGAAGTTCGTGTGTGACCCTTGATAAAGCAAATACTAACATGGCTGAAAGCCAGTGGCTTTCTGTTGTGAAATAACCTGACAATAGAGGTGAGCCCAGAGCAAGCTGTTAGACACAGCCAAGATCAGAGACCTTTGTACCATCCAAGAGTGCTGTGGAGATTAGTGTATATGAGAAAACTACTGATCCCTGCTTAAGCTAAGGCAGCAAACCTCCAGTTCCAGCAAACAAACACTTCAGCAGCAAACACCAATTGAATCCACAGGAATGGCACCAACCATACTTTAAAAGCCACACGTCCAATAAGCAACCTAATACCTCTTCAGATAATACCATGCAGATCTGAAGTACCTTGGGCCATGCATCTCACATATATGCAAACAACATACTAGAGAAGTATAGGGAGAAACCATGGACTCAGCAAATATTTTTAAAAAAAAAAATCCTGACACACATAATCAGAAGCTAAGAAACCTATGGAGAGAAATTGAAATTGTGGGCTTGGATTGATACTACCGGGTAAGACACAATGCAGTTTTTAGCACTTGCCTCCTAAAATCGCTGATGTTTAAAAGCAAGAGCTCTGAGATCAGAGTGATTGGGTTCAAGCCACTGATCTTCAGTTCACCAGCAGCATTACCTGAGTCAGTTGCATCACTTTTGTAAGCCTCGGTTCCCTCATCAAATCAAGAGAGATTATATTAGTATCTATACCAAAGCACTACACAGTAACACAGACTCTGACATAAACTATGTGTTCAATGCGTAAGCATTAAATGTTCCACTATAGTATGGTAAGCTTACAAGGAGGAAAATTTAAATCAGATTAGATAGTATGGAAGGTGGCATAACTCAGATACTGAAAGGCATATTGAGATTGATGACATAAATGGACTTTGTAGAAAAGCGTATCAAACAGATCAGGCAGGCTGGAAGAAATGGCACACCTAAGGACTGCAGGAGGATGAAACCATATGACAGAAAGCCTCGTATACTGCATGATTCTGACTATATAATATGTGCAATGATTGAGAAGAATGAGATCGAAAAGGGAACATTTTAATTCAGAGCTGATATAATTAGCCCTTTGGCATTTGGAAAAGACAACTGGCTAGTATGTAGAGCAGTGTTTTTCAGACAGTAGGTCTGAACCTAGATCAACGTAGTAGGTCCTGACCAGCATGATTTTTAAATGAAATAGAATAAATAAAATGAAATCACCTATATCAAATTGGATCATATGTTGAAGGACTAAATATCGCTTTGTGAAATTTTGATTCTATATATATTACAAATGTGTGTGTGTGTGCATGCATGTTAATGACTCAGATGCAAATTTATTAATGTAAATCATAGTAACTGGAAAAAAGAATGATGTAGAGAGACAAGTGTGGTGACAAAAAGACTGGGAAGAAAGAGCTCACCATATTGGAATCTGAAAAGGTAGTTTTATCTTGGTTTGTTTTTAATTAATCTAGAGGAACCATTTTACTCTGAGTTTCTGGTGGGTTTTTTTTTTTTTTTCCCAGTCTATCACCAACTTTCAAGTGCTTGAATTTGCACTTCAGTATTGGAAAATCAATCAATATTTCCCAAGACATGAAACTTCCGTCCACATATAAATGTGATTTTCCCTTTGATGTTTACACATTGTTACTACATACCTGAAATATTTTGAAAACACAGCATAAGAAGGCTAAACCTCAGATTCTAGTTCCTGCTTCTATCCTACTGGCTATGTGACTTTAGCCTGTGTGAAACTTCGATGAGAGAACTGAACAGTATAATCTGTTAAGTTTCTTACAACCCTTCATAGTATATAATTCTGCTTGGCTGGCTTGTTTGTGAACACATAATATTTTGTGAGATTTAGGATTTGAATTCAGGGTATTTGTGTTGCCTACCTATGACAATCAAGCTAGCCAACCACTGCTTTTCAGCATGCAAAGAAGTGTAACTGTAAAAATCATGTGTCCTAACAAGTGTTCCCAGCTGGGTGACTCAATCCTCTAGTCTCTGATTGCAACACTATTTTGCACATAATGTATTTTATTGTGTTTTTTATACCCCTACTACATAACAACTTTGTTGAGAAGGGGAAAATTCCTTAGTCTTTGAATATTCACTGTATCCAACACAGTGGTGAATTTACAGTAGAAGCATATATAATTCCCCATTAAATAAAATGGTGGAATTTGCTTCTAGCGCTAAACCTTCAGATAATTGAAAAGCTGAATTTTAAAAAGTCTACTAAAGGGATTGAAAAGTAACAAAGGCAGTTAAATATGGAGGAGTCAAGATCCCAGAGGTCGGAACTACATTGCTACGAGCCTAAAATTGTTTTCAGTGCTTCCTCTAGAAATTCCTCTTTTGTGATTTCTACCTGATAATAAGACAAGAATCTATACAGCCCAGAAGGGAGTTGCAGCTAAATGGCTAAGACACCATGTATAGTTTTCAATGGTCTCAAAATATGAAATAACATGAAAGAACTGAGTCAGAGCCTTTAATATCTTATACCACAAAAGTAAAAGCAAACTAAGCAGAGACAAGCCCTTATCAAGAAAAAAAGCAAAACAAAACAAAACCTGATTTTCAAGTAGTCCTTATTAGAATATCTTAACAGACTAGCAATTCAGGAGAAGAAAACTCCTTAATACAATGAAGACCATATACAAAAGCAAATAAAATTTAAAAACTATAGAAAACATGTTTAATGGTGAAATATTAAATATTTAAAGATTGCTTCTGATCAAGAATGAGACAAATTATCCTGTCTTACTACTTCTATTTAGTATTGTTCTAGAGATTCTGGCCAATACTGTAAAGCAAAAAGTGCATGTGTGGAAGAGAGAGAGTGAAAAATAAAGAAATAAAATTGCCATTATTTTAATACAGCATGGTTATATAGAGAGAAAATGTTTAAACATATACAAATTTTAAAATGTACATGCATGTACACAAGTCAATATGTGCAAAGTCAACATAAATGCCTATTTATATATACTATCAATAGACAACTAGAAAATGAAAATTATAAAATACTATTTTCTATACTATCAAAAACACCAAACATCTAAGACTCAGTCTTAGGCATGTGATATTGCTATGTAAAAAACTAAAAACTTCATGACAAATTCGAAACCTTAAAAATAAATGAGAATCATGCCATGTTCATGAATTGGAAGGTGAAATATTTAAAAACATATAATCTCCCCAAATTGACCTATAGTTACAATGTAATCTCAGTTAAAACTTCAGCTAATTTGTGTTTGCATAAATTTACATGCTGACTCTAAAATTTATATGGAAATGCAAAAGACCAAGAATAGCCAAGACCATTTGGGGTGAAAGAACAAATTTAAAACAATTACACTACAGCATATCTTATAAAGTTCCAATAATTAAAAATAGAATGACTTTGGCATATGGCAAAAAAACAAGCTGTACAGAATAGAGTAGTTCAGAACCAGGTCATATATACATATGGTCACAATTTATGTTAAAATGTGACTTTGCAATTCATTGAGGGAAATATATCAAACAAGGATACAAATTCAGGTAGTCATAACACCTACAAATAACAAAAAAAAAAAATTAAATACAGTAGAAAAAATGGGAAAAGTCTTAAACAGGCACTTCACAAATAACAGAGTATCCAATTGTTCAATAAATAAGCATAAACATGTTCAATCTCTTTAGTAATGTCAAAAAGAAATTGTACCTAATAGAGTCACAGAGGAAAGGAAGAATTTATTCAAGACTATTGCAATAGGGGAGAGAGATGTACTTCAACTCTTCAAGCACTGGGGTAGGCTAGGGGAAAAGTACTGAATGACATTAGTGGGGAGCATGGTCCATGTGATTAAGCCATCTGTGTTTGCTAATTAACACTTAGTTAAGCTCCTACCTTGTCATAGAGATTGGGAGATAGAAACCTCATCTTTCTTGATGATTACGTTTCAAAGTGATGACCCCCAGGTCCTTGAGAAAGACATTTCTGGGTTTTAAAACTGGCAAAAGACAGGAAGATGATGTACACATTAAAGAGTGAGAAATGTTTCAAGAAAAAATAGTTCTGGGATCTAAACCCAGGAAGAAACCTGTCTAAAGTTTAATTCAGCTGAGGAGAATGTTAAAGCCCTCTTGGTCAATCATTAAAGAAATGAAAAATTAAAACTACAGTGATATTTTATTACTACTTCATCAGAAATATTAAAATTTATTTTAATAAAGGACTTGAAACATCAAGTGTTAGCAAGAATATGAAGCAACTGGAATGCTTCAAAATTGTTGGCCAAAGTATGAAACAACGTAATCACTTTGGGAAAGTATTTACAATTACCTACTAAAACTGAACATCCATACATACTATGAGTCATTTATATATTTAAAAATATATTTTAGGAGGCCGGGCGCGGTGGCTCAAGCCTGCAATCCCAGCACTTTGGGAGGCC